>NC_056730.1:63963677-64253677 GCF_019279795.1 Protopterus annectens
GGAGGAAACTGTATATATGACTTTTGCACTAGAGAGTTTATTTTTCAGTGTGTTTCAAGTGCAGATTTTAAGAACCAGACAAAAGGAGCTGTGGAAGATTTGAAGTTATCCAAGTATTTTCATTACGGCAGTAGTGTGTGATGTGGTTATTGTTTGCTTACTGTTTATGTTTTCTTGGTTCTAGTCTAAAAAGATGCAAAAGTAAGGCAGAGTATTTACCTGTATGTGTTTGTTGCTATTATACCATTCAAACATCTATCATAATTTTTTTTATTATTACTGATAACTGTTGGTTGGAAATTCTTTTACCTGAAACTCTCACACACACATCATTGTCCAGACTCTGTTTCTGTGTGAGCTTCTGTAATCTTTCCTCTGCGTACTGCTAAGATTTTTTTCTATTACTGAATGTACTGCTATACTAGAAGTTTATAATTTCTGTGTTTATGGTTGCTCATGCAATGAGTAGTAGTTGAACTTGCAAATTAAGGCATTAATGACATATGCTACTGGCAGGAAGAGGTTTTTAAAATATCTGAGATCACTAATAGTTTGTTTTGAAGGGGATTGTACACACACACAAAAAAAAAAACTAACGATCTTAAGCATATATGTTTGCGACTGCCGATCTCAGATGCAAGAAAAATAAAGTGGTAAAGTCACAGCAATCAACAGTTTAGTAACTACCTAATTTGGTTTGAAAGAAAACTGTCTGCAAAAGTTGCAGATGCAAGCTACACAGATCAGCAGGTAAAAATTACACAAGTCAGCTCGTGTGTGCCATTTCTAATTCAGCGTTCATTGCACCTGTGGGCCTAACTATTACTGCTGTCACAGTAGACAGAAAGCTGTATGGGAAAAAGAAGGGCCATAAACCTTGCTAAAGCGTTTGTCCCCAGAGACCATTAAACTGCCATAACAGCAGCAGGATGATTATCATGTAACTGCTGGCGGTAAACAAAAAGGATCTTCTCAAAAATGTTTTGCAAATTCAAACTGATCTATACTGCAGCTGGCTTAGTACAGGGTAATCATGGCTCTCACTTCTGTACCATCTTTAGCTGAAAACACATGGCTGCACTGAATTGGACAGCATCATCATTTTTACGAAAATAAATGTTTTCCTGACCACTCAAACAAAACTGTTACCATATGTGACTGGACTTCTAATGCAGAGACAAGGCATGCATCTCTAATGCTTACAACTGTCATGGGCTATTAATATACCAGCAAAAAAAAAAGGGGGGGTGCATGTCCCCATCGCCCTTCCTGACTGCTGGCACAGTTGGGGAAGTGTGCAGTGCTAACATGACCTCTAGCCAAAGCTGTAACAGTAATGCATTTGATGGCACTAAATAATAGGAAGACACAGGGTACAGTATGCTACGGAAAATAGTGTTTAAGTTGTTTTTCAGGGAGCTGCAAGGTAGAAAGAAAAACATACTAAACTGGGGAACATGACCTTCAACTTGTCATGGTCACATGAATCCTACAATTGCTTACAGCTCTACAAGCAGAATACTAGAACTGTTAGGCTGTGTGCTGACACACAGGTGAAATGCTAACTGCCAAGGCAAGATCACCACAAAGGATTAAGTGTACATGATGCAAACGGTAATGGAACCAAGGTGGATATGCTTCCAAAGGAGCAGCCATAAAATCACTGTAAAATACCATAATTAACCATTTTCATAAACAGTCTAGGTCTTAAAATGTGGAAGGTAAACAATAGTTAACACAACCTTAAATCCAGTTGTCAAGAAGGTGGAGATACATTTACATTCTGCCTGCCTTAAGGATGCATATAATTTGCAGCAAAATTCTCAGCTTCCAACGTATGTGGCATGCGGTCCTGTATAACAGGCTTTCAGCTTGCTACATTTGATTAGCAATGCTGAATACGCACAGTTAACATGAACGACTTAGCACTCCTATGAAGTTGGTAAGGGATGGAATGACTGATTTGCCCTGACCCTGAAGTGGGAGTATAGTGAAACTCAGACCAGCTAAATGTAATGTGGGTCCATCTAATCTTGTTACTAAGTATGCCAGCTTGGTCAGAATGAAAGAATGGGTGATTGAGATCCAGTGGTTGACATCAAGGATGTGGTGGGACTTTGTCCTCATTACATTCATAAGAGGGCCAGGAATATTAAAGACATCTTGGAAAACAAGTACACCTGAAGTTTAATCTTTGGGGGTACCAAGAAATGTAATTATTGTAATCAGTACCCTTTTATTCATGAGGACGTCCTTGTTAATACTGGAAAAAAAACATGTACCAATTGATAAACTTCCTACGGCCAACTGTGACACCAGGGCTGTGGTATATGCAGCAGTTTGCCAGCCTGTAGTGCTTTGTATATACAAGACTGTTCATTTTTAAGGGAGCCTATATATGAACATGATTAAGCTGCAAGAACAAAGAATTGTAAAAATGCTTTAAGTAAGCATGGCAGTAATTGTGTTACTAACAAACTTCTTTTTACAGAATTAGAAAAAAAATGAGATTGGCCCTTTTGTGGGTAACTGGGAAACTACCTAGAATGTAGAGATGTTTATTGGCAGGTTTATTTTGCAGCACACTATCCACCTGGTTTAAAATGACACTATCAATATTACTTGTATGCTGAAAAGGAGGGCTTACAATATTTAAAGTCCAGAAATTCTTACTTATGTGTTGCTTTTAATGATGTGATTGAGGTTAAGCCATGTCTGTTTTGTGTGACTATGTTTTAACATAATGAGTAGTATTTTAAACTGTAGTATTTTTAGGTACCTGTTTCTTTAAGGCAACAGGTATGTTTGTCATGTGATGGTTCTATTTCCTACTGAAACAGTGATTTGGTGGTGTTAGTCATTCTGAAGAAATACTTTATATACTGGGATGAAAGCACTTAATGACTGTTATTAAACTGCTCTGCTTTGTATTTACCATATTCTATTTTATTTTTGTTTCACTACTATGAAATGTATCCTAAAGTCTAAATTTATAGGGCATTCAGATATCCCAATTTTGGTAAAGTCCTACTTCCAGACAACATGACATACGAATGGCATGAAGTTCAAAGCTACCGAGTCTCATGACTTAACTCCTTGCCAGTTTCTAGCATAGACTGTACCTCCCCTTTCAGTGGAAGATGCAAGGTTAATTTTCTCAGAGGTCTGCAGATGCCAGCCTACCATTTCTAATTGTCAACCAGTGAAGGTGACCCCTGAATCAGGATTCTCACCCAGGGGTTGTGAACAGACCTTTCCCCCCAGTATCCACTTTTTTCAAGAGGATGGGACAAACAGAGGTCATGGATGGCCTTTTCCCTACCATCTCATGCACAATTTCACTTAGAGTCACAGATGGAAAGACTCCATTTTGTCTTAGCAGGTCTGCCATGCAGACTCTACCTACAACCACACCCAGGGAGAGAGAGAAGAGAAAAACAAGCAGAGAGCAGCTTCTAAACACTTGAGCTGAACTTTTATGATTGGCATCAAATAATGCGAGTTTATGATTGAAATCAGGTCACAAGCACAGGGCAGGAACCTAAATGGTGTATCATCATGCTACTCTTCTTGATGTCTTATAGTAAATATTCTTACCAGCTGGCATCCATATAGTGAAAATGATCAAAACCACTATAAAAAGAAGACAAAGTAAATGGAAATGTATACTAGTGCATCTTCATTGTCTTCTAAATCTACTGGCTTTACAAGTATTAGCATGCATAGCTCTTATGACATTGAGGCAGACAGTGAGGTGGCCAGGCTGGTCATACTCTACATCAGAAGGGGCTTGATAACCAAACTTCAAGTAAGTCCACCTTCAGTGCATGATGCATAATCGTTCATAGGGATTTAGCTTACTTGTTAACTGGTAAATGAAAATTCTTTATAGACTTTTTCAGGCATGACCCAGATCACAAAGACGAGTGACTGCAGAATGTATGGACAGTTTTGTGTAGCCTGCCCACCATCTTTACTTACCTACACATACGCATGGTGTGGACATCTGCTGGCACAATGTGTACTAAGGGGTCCACTTTACAGATGACCCCCCAGTATGACATCTTTCTTTAGAGGAGGCCCAGTGACATGAGATCCACAAACTTTGCATGCAGCTGAGTCAACCCCTGAAACACACTTATTTTTTTTTTCCTATGATAAACTACATAACAGTAATAAATAAGAAAGTATGGGTAATGTCCTATTTCTCCATGGATGTTAATTCTTGCACACATCACTATTTATGCTTAAAAGGTTTGGGGTAAAATGTAATCAGCACAAGTGGAAATAAACTGGAGAATGAGAAAAAATATTTTTAACCACAACATATGAAAATAAATGAGAGAAACAAAAGTTCCCTAATGAAATGTCAGCAGTCATAATTCTAAGTGCTGAAGCACAGGAATAAATATGAACAAAAATGCAAGAGAAGAGTGAATCTCAAACATCACTCTTCACCATTAAATTTATTTTTTGCATGGGGCAAGTCAGCCACACCACCACACTTGTATATATCAAATGTAAGATCACCATACCTTAGAGAACAGTGAATATTCCAAGAAATGGCAGTCTCTGACTTGTATAAGTCCAGATTTTCAGCCATTCAGTGTACACATCTTGGGACTTGGCATTGAGAGTCCCAATCATTCAAATGGTTAAGAAACAGCAACACCCCCCCCCCCAACACACACACACACAATGAGAAATGAAGGGGGGGAAAGACAGAAACTGAATTATTAATGAACAGGTACTATGGTGATCCTTGTGATCTGTAGTGAGAGTAGGGAACAGGTGGAGACGACCCTGGAGAGATGGAGATATGCTCTAGAGAGAAGAGGAATGAAGGTCAGCAGGACTAAGACAGAATATATATGTGTGAATGAGAGGGAGGATAGGGGAATGGTGAGGATGCAGGCAGTAGAGGTGGCGAAGGTGGATGAGTTTAAACACTTGGGGTCAATAGTTCAGAGTAACAGTGAGTGTGGAAGAGAGGTGAAGAAGAGAGTACAGCCAGGATGGAGTGGGTGGAGAAGAGTGTCAAGAGTGATTTGTGACAGACGGGTACCGGTAAGAGTGAAAGGGAAGGTCTACAAGAGGGTAGTGAGACCAGCTTTGTTATATGGGTTGGAGACAGTGGCATTGACAAAAAGGCAGGAGTCAGAGCTGGATATGACAGAATTAACGATGTTAAGATTTGCACTGGGTGTGACGAGGGTGGACAGGATTAGGAATAAGTATATTAGAGGGTCAGCCCAGGTTGGAAGGTTTGGAGACAAAGCCAGAGAGGCACGATTACGTTGGTTTGGACATGTGCTGAGGAGGGATGCCGAGCATATCGGGACAAAAATGCTAAGGATGAAGCTACCAGGTAACAGGAAAAGAAGAAGGCCTAAGATAAGGTTTATGGATGTGGTGAGAGAGGACATGCAGGTGATTGGTGTGACACAGCAAGATGCAGAGGACAGGAAGAAATGGAAACAGGTGATCTGCTGTGGTGACCCCTAACGGGAACATCCGAAAGAAGATGATGAGGTACTATGGTGATCATACTGTGTGCATAAAATGGGGCCGATTTGTTCCTCCTTATTTTTGACAAGCTTACACAATAGTATTAAGTGTGCAGGAAAGGGCATTAATATAGGGGAGATTAGAACCTGACAGAGAAAACTGCTGCGTCAGGCAAATGTGTTGAGCAGCGGAATTAAGGCACCCAATAATTTCACATGAAATGTACGTTGACATTTTTTCAGCTCATCAAAAACAAGAGAGCACTGAAAATGGGCATTATAGACGATGGCAGTTTCTAGCCCCGTTAATGGTATAATGTTAGCAGCTCCTATTGTCATATCAGTACTTGATGGATCTACTTGTCCTAAGGAAAAATTAATAAATCATCAGTTCAGCGTACTGTTTTTCTTGTCAAGTGCCTTAACAATGCAGTTCTGTACTTTTAAGAATCCTCATTACCAATAACAGGCAGTACAAAATGTTTACACATACACAGAGGGTTTTCTCTAAGAAATTGAGAGATCTCATATCAAGATGATTTGCTGTATGCTGTCTGCAAATCCAAACGCTTTAAAATTATTTAACAACATTAATTAAGAAAACCATTCTTCAACAGAAACAGCAGCTAACAGCAGCAAATTCAGTGTGCATGTTCTAGTAAATGCAACACTTCAAAACAGAACATTCAAGACAAGAGTGAGCTAAACTAAGGTGGTAGGGGACTAAAAACCAGGCCTGCTTCACAGTATAATGTTCATCTCGACAGTTTACACAAGCAATCCGCAAACTTGGCTAACTCTAATAGGCAGGTTATTGCAGGCATCTTGTTATAAAAAAAAAAAAAAACAATAATGTAAAGGCCCTGAAAATTATCATAAATCTTTAGGTACCCTGTACTAACACAAAATGCTGACCTAGTATTGTGGTATCAAACACTGCCAGAGGGCCTGGATTTCGGACTGTACATCTGTTTTGAACAGTAATATCTATAATAAAATAAATTGCAAACCAGTGTGTTTAATGAAAAAAATGTTCACGTAAATTGTGCATCATTCACGATGACTTATACTGAAATTTTCTCCATGGAAAAGCTTTATGAAATAAAGTACATTTAAAATTATATTTATCCTTCTCTACCCTCTAAGCTATTTATATATGATTTTATCAAAACACATTTGGCAGATGCACTGCCTTTCATTATAAGGTGCTAAGCTTGCTTACACACTTACTTTGTCATACACCTAATACTGTTATCACCAAGGTCACAAGACGAGCAAAACCAGGCAACCTCTGTGGGGAATCGGACATTTCAACACATGTGAAATGAGGTGTCTAATTCAACAATTTTTTTTCCTTTAAGGATAATGGCAGTTAAGCAGGATGCAGGACACAAAGTTCATACACAATCATATATTTATGCCTCATTTTTTAATACTATAGACTATTTGTTATAATATTTTGCTAGTGTACCTGTTATTGTGTATTAAAAGTTAGTTTCCAAGTATCAGGAGTGTTTTTGGTCAAATTAACATTTTTTTCAGATATCAGAGCACTGTCTAAAGGGTTCAGATAGTTACTAGTCACGTGGTCCAAAGACCATTGAGAGGTCCAGGCCAGTTTCCTAATTGGCCCAGGGCACTGTCTGGTTTACTGACTTACTCAGAGTTCCACAGTAGGCAAAATGAAAACTGATAAGATTCAAACCATGGACTTTAGGAAGCAGCTAACAGCTCAGAGTCAGCATCTTCTACACTAACTGGCAGTTAGCCACAGTGGGAGAGCTATTAAGACAAGACCAGTGGGAGCGTTTGCATACAACATTAACTTGAATTTTCTGTGTTTTTTTTTTAAATATATATATATATATATATATATATATATATATATATATATATTTATATATACCCGTGGTGGTGGTGCTGCGGTAGTGTTGTCGCCTCACAGTAAGACGCTGTCCGGTTCGATTCTCAGCTAGAGTCTCTCCTGCATGGAGACATGCGTGAATGTACGTACCTTTATTGAAAGTTGTGCATCAGGCCTGGCAAGCCGGTACGTAAAAATCAAGTGCCAATCATTAGCGGGCCGGAGTTCCACTGTGGCGACCCCTTACCAGGAAAAGCCGAAAGACACAAACAATATATCTCCATACACACACACACACACACAGAGGAATGAGGGGGAGGGGGTATAATCCGCTAAGCAGTAAGACCACTGTTTGCACAAGACCATTATGTGCTTTCAATGGGGAGTTTCTCCTTTAATCATGACTGTGTGACCAAGAATTTGCATATAAAAGACTGGGAATTGTGGGGTGGGCTGCTCCCCTGCAAAAATCATCTTTACAGTGTTATCAGGTGGCTTTTGAATGAAATGAGTTTTGATCAACTATAACTGACATAGCTCCCCAAACTACTGTGCACCGACTGATCACAGGGGAAGTGATTAACATTTTGGGTGCAAATGTATTGCATATTAATGTGCATTTAGTTTAACACATGGCCATCAGATAGTTTATAGATTATTCCCACTGGGTTCCATCTTTGCTCAAAAATAATTTGGGTCGTTAGACTGGCAATAGTTCTACCGATTCACCTTGCTAATTATTACATAACTACTATTCCAATGCCACAGCTGACAGCTAAACTTACAAATATATGTTAACAGCAGTCGGTCTTAAGATCATAAAGGTCATGCGTCTGTGTGTGTGTATTCCCTTACAAGTATTTGCTACCAGGGCTGCAGTCTACCTATATATCTAAATGAATGGGTTCAGCTTCAGACTCTTCTGAGGCAGAGGTGATGGTATGGAAGTAAAAACACAAATATGGAAAGAAGTTGATATTATGTGATGTTCACTATACTGCTTCTTGTGTGATACAGAGGCACACAGACAAGACATGCATACACCCCCAAGTGTGCTATACTTGGTTGAACATTCATTGTGTTGACAAAATTATATGGTGGCACTTTAAATTGAATGCTCCATTTGCAGATATTGGAAGGCATAGGCTGGGTGTACCTGTGGTGTGTGAGATATTCCTGCATGCTGTAAGTGGGACTTTAATGGTTAGCGTGATAAAAGGGCTAGATAACAGGATAGACTGATTGGTGGTGTGAGTGTCAATGTTTTTGGGTATGTGATTTTGGGTTAGGATTGGATTCAAGGCTAGGTAAGGGCCACGATTTTAGCACTGTGTATGTGTGGTGTGTATGTGAAGTATGTGGGTTTGTGATTCTTTACCTGACTGGTGTAGGGGCACTGTTAAGAAATTTGTTCTTGGTAAAGTAATTAATCAGGCTGAGGCTAGGTAAAGTGCTACAGCTGGTACCTTTATTGACTAGTTTAACTTATGATGTGATAATTTGTCAAGACATTCAGCAATTCAAAGTGCCCTGCAAATTCTGTTAGAAGGATGAGTGTAGCCCAGAGACACATCAGACTCATAGCCCAAATACAGAGCAAGTTGGTTGTGAAATTACAAGCCTCAGAAGGCACTAAAGATTTTAGTCTGAGAGGAAGGGAGGGACAAATCCAATACAAAGTATTATCAAAAGATTCCTGTGGATAAGGTTTTGAAAGAAGACAGTATACAAGAAATAGGAATTGGGTCACACAAACTTACACAACAAATGTTCCAGAATAATGAAAAAGTTCAGCGTATGAACCAAGGAAGATATTCCAGTACTAAGGCTTGAGGAGAGAATAGAGGGATGTCAATCTGAACAAAAAGAAAGAAAAGATGGCAACCGATGTTCTAAGCTTCCCTCATTATATCCGAGCAAATAGATAACCCAAAACAGAGACTGAACTCAAGTGTAGAATGAACAGGACCATTATTAAAAGGGAAACACCAGTAACCCAAATAGAAGAAAACTACCCTGATGGGCTAAACCTTTCTGAAGGAGATGTTAGATGAGAGAGGAACCTGTGCCTCTCTTCATGGGGGAAGATGCTAAATCCTCCACTTCATGCTAGGGCATTGATGAAAATACTAAGTTAGCTAACTTCCAAATAAGACCCATCAGATGTAAAAAGGGCCAATGGGAAGATGACAGACAAAGCAGAGCTACAGGTAATATAACAAAGGTACATCAGAACGCCCACACTTTTGTTACATAGAACCATCTAGTCATTTCATAATTGAAATAAAGAGTACAGATACTGAGCCATTTAATTCTGCTAAAAACTTTCAGAGCCCTTGTAATGAGATAGTTATGAATAAGGCAAAGGCAACAATTCCAACCAGCCTTTTCTGGCTTGGGGTATGAAGAAAACAGAAAATTTTTGAGCATCCTGTTCAGAATTTCAAAGGACAGCCGCTAAACCTGGGTTCAGGAACTCTTTCATACCTTTGTCAATAACTGAAGTCTTGTCTGAGCACAGAGCAATGCAAACTGTAAGTCAACAAGTCAGATGAAGGTCACTAGTACATACTGGTAATTACTGATTAAGTAAACCACCTTTCCAGAAGCAGTGCCTTTACAAACAATAAATATAAAGTCAATAACAAAAGAATTGCTGTTTCTACAATAAGAACTGCTGGAAAAATCCTTACTGGCCAAAGTACCCTGAGAATAGGTTCATAGGTAGGTACTAGGCTATCGGCCCTGGGGCCTATACAAGCCCAGTCAAAAAGGTACCCTGGCTTTTGCCACCCAAGAAAATTATTTTCCTGTGCCACTGTCGAGCAGAGCCACAGAGGTGATCCCTGGGGTGAATTTCCTATTTCTCATCCAATCATCAAGATTTTTCTTGAAGAGTGCTAATGAGGAGCTCTATTTGACATAGATAGGTAGTTTATTCCAGAGTATGGGAAGTCTCTGGGACAGGAACCTATCCCTCCAGCATGTTCTGTTTATTGTGGTGACAAGATTTAGAGCATGTAGCTCAGAGGGATTGGGATTTCTTTAAGTGGAGCATGTCCAACAGCTCTGGGTTTGACATAGCTTTGTATGTTAGGCAGAGATCACCTCTGAGTAGGCAATATGTGACGGAGTAAAGGTGGAGTTTTTTCTGATGGTCTGCGTAGGGCATCTGTTTGAGGCCAGTAATCCTCTTTGTGAGGTATTTCTGTGGCCTTACAAGTTTTGTAGATGTCTTGTGTGGTACATACCAAAAGGGGCGTTGTACTCTATAATGGGTCTAATGAGTGATGAGTAGAGGGGAACAATGACCTCATTTTTTCTGGATGAGAAACCTTTTGTGATCAGGTGTGCCATGTAGAAGGATTTCCTGACTACTGTGGTGATGTGATTATCAAAGAAGACACTACTGTCCACCTGCGTCCCAAAGTCTCATCACACTTTCGGTGTTAAGTATACTACCGCCTATGTTGTAGTTCATGGGTACAGAGTTTTTACCAAAGGGGATGACAATGCACTTTTTGGCATTGAGCTTGAGGCCATGGCTTTGACACCAGGCATCTGTCTCAGTGAGGCCCTTTTGTAGGATGTCCACATCATTAGGAGGTTCGATTATGGCTCCTAGTTTGCAGTCATCTGTGAACTTCATTAGCAAAAGACCTTCTGTGTTAGCCTGTACATCAGAGAAGTAGACACCAAACAGGAGAGGACCCAGGACTGAACCCTGTGGTACTCCACTTGTCACTGGTCTGAAGTCGGATTTTGAGTCTGCTACTTTCACAGTGTGGGTTCTGTCAGTGAGCCAGTTGGCAACCCATCTTGTGACATAGGGATTTATACCTAGTTTAGTGAGTTTATCTATAATTCCAGAGTGGGGGATGGTGTCGAAAGCATTGGCAAGATCTAGATAGGCTGTGTGAACCACCTTTCCCTTGTCTACGACTTTGGTGACTGCTTCAAAGAAGTCTATCAGGTTTAGGAGACATGATCTGCCTTTTACAAACCTGAACTGGGTGGGGTCCAGAGTTTGGAGATTACCAATGTCTTTGTTTATAAGTTCCATGATGATACATTCCATGGCCTGCAGACCAGGCTCATCAGGCTAATGGGGCGGTAGTTCCCGGGGTCTGTGGTGGCTCCCCCCTTGTGGAGTGGGATAACCATCGCTATGCACCATTCAGCAGGCACAAAGCCTGAAGTGAGGCTATGATTGAACATGGTACTTAGTTGGGGTGCCAGTTCATTCTGTAGTTCATGTAGAACGCAGCCTGGGATGTTGTCTGGTCTGGTCCCATGGATGCTGTGTTCTTGGCTTTGGAGAGTATGGTTTTTACCTGTGCAGCCATGATTACAGGAACTTTGCATTCTTCTGTTATAGAAATGGGCTCTTTAGGGGGTGAGAGGGGGGGTAAAGTTAGCACTGAACCTATCTGCCAGGATGCTGGCAATATCAGTTGGTTCTGTATATTTAGTGCCATTGTGCTGTAACTCAGAGCAGATCTGAGTGTTGCCATTGAGATTCTTGACATAGCTATAGAATGCTTTGTGGTTGTCTTTAGAATCAGTGGCAATTTTGTTTTCATAACTAGCTTTGGAGGATTTTATCAGGGATTGCAGCTTCTTACTGAAGCTGACCATGGAGCTCCTCCACTTGTGGGATTTTACACTCTTTTGCAACAGATTCTTCCTTCTGTTGTACAGTTTGTTTATGGCAGGGGACCACCAGATTGGCTTCCTTTTTTTGGAGGATAGCATCTTGGTTCTGTTTGGGATAGTACGATCCATGCACTCATGTAAGTGCTTATAAAGTGCAATTGTGTAGAATTCAGTAGTCGTAACTGTATTGTCCATCTGCATGGGTGTCATGAAGTTCACCACTTCTGTCTTAATAAGCATGAAGTTGGCTTTGGAGAAATTTTTTATCATGGTTTCCTTAATGGGGGAGGGGGCAGAATGTGGATATCTACGGTAATTAGCTTATGGTCAGATCGGACCAATGAGGCTTTGACTTCAGGTGTGGAACACTGGTCACTCATGTTGGTAATGACTAGATCTAGGATATTGTTGCCCCTGGTGGGGGTCTGGATAAGTTGATCCAGGGCAGTGGAGTTTATGAATTCCAGAAAGCGTTGAGTGAAGGAGTTGGTACATGAGTAGTTTTCCCAGTCAATGTTACGGTAGTTGAAATCACCCATTATTAGGGTGTTTGGTTGAACCCTAATATTTTCCAGTACATAAGAAAAGAGGAGTGGGAATCCTGGGGCATGGTGGGGGATCTGTAGCAAGCTACAATTTGGATTGCAGTTTTGCCCAGAGTTAGATGCACTTGGATAACCTTGGCTGCATTATGCTGAGCAACTAGTCTGGAGGTGTGGATATCCTTAATGAATATGGACACACCTCCGCCTTTGGTGTTCCGGTCCAGGTTACATGACCGAAAAGTGAGGTAGGAGTTATAGCCTGGTAGTGCAGGGGTGCTCTCTGGAGCCTTGAACCAGGTCTCAGTTGCTGCACAGGTATCAATGTTCTCCATTTTAAGGAGTGTCTCGAGTGAGTGCATTTTGAGATTTAGACTTCTAGAATTGAGTAGCATCATCCTCAGTTTTTGCTTGCCTGTTCCTGTTACGGTGGTGAATTTGTCATTTGAACCTTGCCTAAAAAAAGTACTATAGGGGCAGCAAGAACCTCAGCCAGTATCCAGAATGCCAGGGGTGACAGATGCAGGCCATCTCTGGCAAAGCATCGTGGTCTGTCGACCATGTCATCCCAGGCAGACAGATACCGGATCCCTTTAGAATGGCACCAGAATCTTAGTCAATTGTTGAAGTCAGTCATTTTGTCCTTGTACTGCGGCATCATTCCGGGTGATGACAGAATGATATTCAGGGCTAGGGTCATACCTGCCTGGGCTACAAGATCGGAGAGCTCTTCCATGTCTCTTTTCATGTAGTCCAGGGAGGTACGTCTCAGGTTGTTCACACCAACATGGACAATGACAGAGTCATATTTGTACTTGTTGTGGAGTGACCTGAGTGTGTGGGTTATGTGCCGAATCCTGGCACCCGACATGTAGCTGACAGTAACCTTCTCCTTGTTTAGCCTGGTGAATGGGACATTAGTGTGCCTGACTATAGAGTCACCTATGACTAGTGTGTTGGTAATACTTACGGTAATCCAGAAACAGCAAGTACCTAAAGATGCAGCTGTTATGAACATTTGTATACCACCCTGAAATAAATGGGCTAGTTTAATGCTTTAACTAAACTTTGAAATCTATGTTCCAAAAAGTAATGAAACAAGATGTGAAGAATTGGACCATATGCTTCCCATAACTTGTACTCGCTATAGGAGAAGTAGCAAAGTCCACTATCAGATTTATTCCATTTGAACAATAATGGGGCAGACATTCTCATGGCTTGCCAGACATAAAGGAAACAAGGAGAGCATAAAATAAATGGTCATCTTAGAGAGTTTAGAGCAAGGGGCAAAATGCCTGTGTTTGTGGCTACAGATAAGAGCAAATTATTTGTGGACTTTTGAGATAACTGCATGTGGACAGTTTAATTTCAGCTCTCCCAATGTGAAAAAAGAGAGAGAGATACGGGCTTGTAATTCTACCACTTTTAGTCAAATTAATTTGCTGGCTAGTAAGTACAATGTTTGGATGACAGCAAAGAAGAAACTTACACAGCCTGAAAGAAAAACTAGAAAAGGTTAACAGAAAACACTGACTGAGAAGAATCCTGCAGTTGTTCAGCAAAAAGCAATTCGACCTCCAGCTTTGGTACAAGAGACTGCTTCCAGTAATTTAGAGGAAAAAATAAATCCAACATGCTCAGAACTGATTAAAATAACTGAAACATTGAACGAGTATATCAACTAAAATAAAAGGTTGAAAGAAACTTTCAACAATTATTCAAAGTAACTGAAGAAAAATGCAAAAATCAGAGGATGAAATGAAGAAAAGGCTGGCTGAGTATAGGGATGCTCAAGAAGAGCGGTTTCAAAAAAAAAATAGCAGTTAGAGAATACAGCACACAGAAAAAAGTGAGTTTCTGTTGTGCATCAGAAACTGGAACGAACAGACTGTATTCATTTATGAAAGCGCAAGTAAGCAACTGGACTGGTATTCCACAGCAGGACATTTGAATTGAAAGGGCACATCACATGTATGCTGCACACCAGGCAATAAGAAAGCAGCCAAGACCTGTATTAGTAAAGATGCAATCACATCAGCAGAAAGAGTTGACCCTGACAAAACTGTGGCAGAAGGGCTTTGTATTAAAAACTGGAAACAGCAAAGTGTTTGTGAAAAAATGATTATTCATAGTATACCAGTCAGAAGAGAAGGAAACTGATCCCAGAAATTAGGGTCTGTAAAATGATTCAGGGCTCTAACACCCAAAGACCCACTACCCTCATTCAATAATACCCCATTCCATATCTGGGGAATTAAGATATAATATTGTCATATCCTGGCTATTATTGGCTAGGCTCGTAAAGGCTTTTGTACCATTAGCCTAGTGAACACTTATGAATCAATGAATGCCAAAAGGCAGGCGTGATATTCAAGCTGCTATATTCCTGCTACCTTCAGAAAATTTTCTTCTGAGAATAAAGTTCATACCTTACCTGTAAAACATTGTCCAATATTCAAAAGAAAATGCTTGAGAGTCAGAAAAAAGCACAAGAATTGACTAAAAGAAACTGGAAGTACCTTGAACGAACTGCAGTCTAGGGATGAGGGATGGAAATGAACACATAAAAGGCTACCAACAATGAAATTAGTGAATACATATGACAGTATGAGAGTATAAAGCATCAATCACATTGGTGAAACATGGCTTTACAAAAAGAAAAGTGGCTGAAAAAGATTGGACTTTAGTTGACGTTGTTAAACATGTTGGGGGACGGAAGGCATATATACCCCTCTTCATGTCATTACTGTTTGAGACACTAAAAGTAAAAAGAAACTAAAGTTACCAAGTAAAACAATTTTTTATTAATTTTTGTATAAAATATTTTGCAATATAAAATGCTTGTTATATAGTAAAGCATTTTTAATGATTAGAAACTGAAGAAATGTGCACAGACTGGGATAAATTGTTATACAGTATCTGATAAAGATACTTAAGTAAACGAGTACTTTTGTTTTCTTTATTTTAATTTTAAGAAATGGTGGCATTGCAATGTAAGAAAGAGAAGAAAGGCTAGATAAAAGGTTTAAGTTAATACGTTTAAGTTAATATGCTGTAGTCTTGAACTGTTAGAGTGGGGATGGGGTGCAAAAGTGCACCGATTATAATATATGTAGAGTTGAGTTGAGATGTGGCGGCGCAGTGGTGCAGCGGGTAATGCTGTCACCTCACAGCAAGAGGTTCTCTAGTTCGATTCTCGGCTGGGGTGCCTTCTGTGTGGAGTTTGCATGTTCTCCCTGCATTCGCGTGGGTTTCCTCCTTCCTCCCACATTCTAAAGACATGCTTCTGGAGCATTTCTCCCCGGGCCTCCGCTGAAAACAGGATCTGTGGAACCTAGTCGGACATTCCCGGTCAACAAATGTTAAATAAATAAATGTTTTCTCTTGCTTTTGCATATGTGAAGGTCTGGATTAATGCTCTTCTATAAAAAGAAAAATAACCACAGATCCTGTAGCAGTATTACACATATTTTGGCACTTGTATGAAATTTTGTATAAGGCAAAGAAATGTGGAAATCAAGAAAGAACACAAATGGAAATATTTATGGAAGACTTGAGTATGCTATGGTTAGAGGTAGATGAGGCTCAACAATTAACCATTAAGAATATGAGGAGATGAGATAAAAACAATGACTTATAATCGATCTGCAGAAAAGTCTTCAAGAATAGATGGCATGCCTTTGGATGTTTAGAAGCTAGGAGGGAAAAAAGTGAAAAAGATCTGGAAGGTTTTGTTTAACAGGATTTTAAAAGGGAGGGAAGTACCAGCATCCAGGAAGAAAGCAGTGGGAGTTGTAATACCAAAGGATGCCCAAGGACCATCAGACCTAGCATCATATACTGTATCACTGTGTTGTTTTATTGAGTATTGTCTTGTTCTTTTATTATTTATTATTAAATATATTTAAACATTTTTAATTGTGGCTTGTTTGTTTACAGATATTTAAGCTCTTAGAGTACTTGCATATGTATTTGGTGACACTGTATAGGCCACTCCAATAGCCTTGCTGTTGATCACACCTACCATTTGGATAATAGTAACATTACACAGCGAGACTGGTCACCCTTTGGGAAGGGCCTTTAAGTAGCTGATAAGGGGTTTTGGTAGCAGAGCTAACTACTTTATGGTCTGAGCAAAAGGGAGCATAGCTAGTAAACCTGTGCCAGCCTTTCAAAGGTGTGTGTTTGTATATTAATCAAATCTCAAAGTGTGTGTGTATGCCAACTACTTGGACAAGGACACGAAGCACTGGTTAGACAGAGTGCTGGGAGGACTTGGCTTGGAACTCTGGCTAAGGACTCAACTCTATAACTGTGCCAGTAAGGAGTCTTACTGGGGATCTGAAGAAAGAAACAGAAACCAGCCCCAGATTGACTGTGATCTCTGTGTGCTCTTAAGGGAAACTGTACTTTACTGTGTGTGTACTTGTCATCCTCCCAATGTGGACATTCCTCACTGGTGCTAGTGGTGACAATTGAGGCTCCTTGATTACTGGGCCAGTGCAGGGGCATCACATATTAATTCAATGGTGCAGTGGTAGCATTGTCGCCTCACAGCAAGAGCTTTTCCAGTTTGATTTTCAGTTGGGGTGCCTTCTGTGCGGAGTCTGCATGTTCTCTATGCATTCATGTGGGTTTCCTCCAGGTGCTCCCACATTACAAAGACATGTATCTGGAGCATTTCTTCCTGGGCCTCCTCTGAAAATTGGCTTCATTCCAAGTCAGACTTTCCTGGTAAATAAATGTTAAATAAAACAAATAAATTTATGCCCATTTCAATTTTAAAGCAAGATTATAAAGTGCTTAGTTCTACAACAGCTAAAAGAATGGCAAAGGTGTTGCCATAACTGAAAGATATGGATCAATATGGTTCTGTGGAGGGGAGGCAAACATTTGATAACATTAATAGAACAATGATGATTCAGAGGGATGCAGAATGCAAGAAAATACCACTGTTGCTGGTGGGTCTTGATATAGATAAAGCATTCGATAGAGTAAGCTGGGATTTCATGAATAGGAAAATTGAAGCATTTGTATTCCCTGATGCAACAACAAGGTTAATTAGGGGGGTATATAATGGCTTGGAGGCAAAAAAAAAAGATGGGTGAAGGTTCAGCTCTGACAAGTTTGTCTGAACAGAGGAACCAGGCAGTGATGTCCTCTTCTCCCTTTGTTATTTGCTTTATATTTAGACTCACTGGCAAAGAAAATAAGAGACTAAAAAAATCAAGGATATAATGGTATAGTAATCAAGAAAAGTGTGCTTTATTTGCAGACAATATTATGTTCTACTGGATAAAGCTGGAAAAGAACATCTCAGTACCGTGGTACATTATGAGATGGTTTAAAGTCTTTTGGGATATAAAATTAATGAAGATGAAACAAAGGCTGCAGCTGTAAAACTATGTACCCTCACATGAACTGGGAATTGGTATAAGCAATACCCATATTTATTAGGGCACAATTTATAGTAGTATTTAGGAGTACTTATTAAAAAGGATTTTATGGCAACTAAGGATATGTGGGAAGAGAGTAAACAATAGAGGATACAAAAACTGAGAAACTGGAAGCTCTTGTTTATGGATATGGATCCACACATCCATCCACAACCCCTTTTTCCCATTTTTGCACAAGAGATTGGGGTGTCACTTCATCCGTGACAATCAACTAGAGTCAACAGAAAAACAAGAACAAGAGATTGGGGTGTCACTTCAACAGTGACAATCAACTAGAGTAAACAGAAAAACAAGAAAGTCGCACCACCAAAGGCAGACTATTCAATGTAGAAAGCAGGCTAAGGAACAAGTTTGCCACCAAAGCTGATACGAGTTAACACGAAACAAAACTTTATTAAAATAATTAAAACTCTGGCTTGGAATGAACCTGTATCACATCCAGTGAAAGTGTTTTAGTCCCTTTTATACTGTATTCAGGTAAGGTATAGTTTTATCAAACAGAAGACGAGTAATGAGCAATAATTAATAAAGGGTTAAAGGAATTTATCTGTGAAGGAAGAGGGCAAGGGTCAAGTAGGATAAGTTGAGCCTTCCAATAGAACAAGGTGGTTTAGGATGATCTGAATTATAACTTTCTGCGTGTGTTATGTATTTGAGCCTTAACTGTGTAGCTGTAAAATATCCCTTCAGATCAAAGTGGAAAGGGATGATGATGAAGCAGGGTGGGAGTTTCAAGAAATAAGGACAGAGTAGGATTTTACATGCATATCTTTAAGGAGAATAACAGCAGCCACAAAGAAAAAATAGATAGATGCTACAAAACCAGATATAGTGATATATCAGATATAGCACTGATCATTGAAATTGCTACACCCAGTGACTATGGTATCTTGCGTACGGAGAGAGACAGAGTCATAAAATATCAGGATCTGCAGGCAAAAATGACAGCAATGTGGAATAAAGATACCCAGACAGTTCCAATAGTAGTAGGAGCAATGGGTCTTAAAAATGAATCTACAATTGTACCTGGATATGTTACCAATCCATGTAACCCCGTACGAATTGCAGTAGGCGTCATTACTGGGCACATTGCGGGTGCTGCAAAGAGCACTTCTGGCTAACATCAAAGAATGAAACAATACTAATTTCATGAACTTCAGTCATGCTTTGACTTAGGAATGGGGTACATTCCTGTCATGGTATTAGAAACTCAAAAGACTTAAAGAAATTAAAAAGAGTGATGCAATATTATATTCATAAAGTAGCAACAAGTATTCTAAGAATAAGCAAACATGAGACTGGAGAAAGGAGACTTTGCTGAAAAGGATAACTAGTAATTAGGGGTACAGAAAATAGGCAAGAGGGGGCTGGAATTTACTGGAGAAAACTGCCAAAGGAACCAAGGTATTGGGAGCAAATAACAAAAGGTAATAGTATGGGAAGAGTTAGACTGCAGGCTAGAGACTGCTTCTCTATCGGGGACTGATATCGGACTATAGGAAAAGAGAAAGGGATCAGGGAATCCTAAGTGAAAGACCTGCTCTATTAGAGTTTTAGTAGAATCTAGAACATAGAACAGAAGCTGTTCTTAACGAGGGATAATTAGTAGGTCATATAAAATACTGCACTGTATCTGTAGGAATCAATCAGCGGATTGCGACGAGAGAATGGATAAGTAATTCACAAGGAAACAATTTGAGAACATGTGCATGGCTATCAAATATGCAACAAAGTCAAGAAGAGTCAGGATTTTTTCTTGGAATTGTTTGCATAGATACTTTTATACCCCAAGCAGACTCCAAAGAAGTTTTCTTCAGGTAGATGCAAAATCCTGGAGGTGTGATGGGGAAGAAACAGGTAACTAGGAACATATATTTTAGGAGTGTAATGAGCTGGCAGACTTTAAAAATTGTATACAGACTACTATTTCAGAAATATTGGGTGTGCAAATGGCTGCAACTAAAGAAATGATTTTTTTGAGCAGGGATACAGGATTTGAATTGCCTGGACAGAGTAAGGGCTTAAGTTTAATTCTGGTGGCTGCCAAAAAACTAAAAAACGGAAATCAAAGTCTAAACCAACTGTGTTTGAAGTATTGAATATTGTATCAAATATAAAGGAACCAAAAGTGGGATCTTTACAAAAGAGTAGGAGCAAATTAGCTAGAAAAAAAAAAACAAATTGTAGGAACAATACAAGCAGAACAATGTTTTGGAGGAGGAGTGAGGTTTAAGGAAAGAGAGGAATTGAGTAATCTATACAATGCCAGTTTAATGATAGGTATACAAAAGAATACAGGGAATGTATATTGTTCGTAACTTGGGAACATGTTAATATGGCTTATTTTCTGTTATATAAAACTATGCTTGCCTATGTCTTAAGTGATAATTCAATAACGGTATTAAAAAATAAGAACTAATTATTTGCCCAGTTGCACAGCCTTTTTGAAGAGATAAAAAAATTGGTTGAGTAAATTTCAAAATATGAAACTGGAAACCAATAACCAGAGCAACTATAGCACATAAGAGGTTTAAAGTCTTAGAGAGAAATAGAAGCATTTGAAGTATATATGTATGTATGCAGAAGTAGTTAAAAAGCATACCCTGAGAGTAGCCTAGAAGTAGGAAGTTAAAAGAATTTGTTTTTTCGGAGTTACTTGGCATTACTAATTTAATCTCATTATCTCTTTATGTCAAGCTGGATTAACATCCAACATAGCTAAGTGTAACATGGGCGTGGCTGAAGTGCGCTACGCAGGCTATGTGATAGGAAGAGGAGAAAGTTAAATTGCAGGCAGAGAAAGTAGATGCCTTAACTAAATGCTCCATACTTTCTTTTTTAAGAGTTGGCCAATTACCTACACACACATTCATTCTAAAGTTTGCCCAATGACTTGCTGCTGCAAGTGTGTGCATGCATGTATATATATATATATATATATATATATATATATATATATATGTGCGTGTTGTTGTGTCTTTTGGCTTTTCCCAGTTAGGGGTCGCAACAGCGGAACTCCGGTCCACTAATGATTGGCAGTAGATTTTTACATGCCAAGTTGCCGGCCCTGATGCACAACCTTCAAGGAAGGTATGCCCATTCACACATGACTCCACACAGAAGACGCTCTAGCTGAGAATCAAACAGGACAACGTCTTACTGTGAGGAGACAATGCTACCGCAGCAGCACCACCGCAGTTTATATATATATATATATATACATACACACACACACACACACATATACACATGTGGGTGTAGACAGATAGATATGGAAACACCAAGTTTTGTCAAAACTATGCTTGCATGACTTCTTTTTATTCAACATAATTTGGTCAACTAAGCAGATGCTCAACAGATGTGTAAGACTGCACAATTCTTTAAGTTGGGAATATGCTTTTCCCCAGTATTGTACAATCTTGTAGTTAAGTACATAATATTAACAGGGAGTTGGGAGGGCTGCAGAAAAAAACAATGTTTCCATCTGCTTTTTTCACTTTTCCGTGTACTGAGTTTATTATTTGGTACATGCGTTGGAGTGTGTCAAAGTTTCTCTCTTTTGCCTAAATTCATACATACACACACACATACGTAAACAAATATATACATATGTATCTGGGCATGTTATAATAACAAAGATTGTTTCAGATTTCTCTTATTTTTATACACAAATTTAGGTCTACATCCAACAATGGCTGTAGTGTCAACATCTGTAAGTAAAACAGACCAATTTTTCTTGACAGTATGTTGAATCCTATTAATATCACTAGTATAAGACAAAATGATAGGAACATGGCTCAACATAGAAGACTTTATATTCGTGTTTCTAGGTCGATCACTATAATAAGGGAAAGCTCTACTTTGCCGCTCACTAGTCACTTCTCTACATGTTTTAGAGATTTCATCAGATTTATATCCTCTACCTTCAAATTATACTGCAAGTGGTCTCAAATTAGATGCAAAGTCATGTTCTTCACATGGCAAACGAGAAATCCTGAACGCTTGACCTTTCATCACATGATTGAAGGTATATTCTGGATGTATACTTTGTCGACGTAGGAAAGCTGGATAATAACATTCCTTCCTATGCAACTTCGTAGACAATGAATTACCTGTCTTGGTTACTGCAACATCTAAAAAATCAATAGAACTGGCAGAGTATTGAATAGTGAACAGCAAAAAAGTGCTAGTAGTGTTCAAATAGGCAGAGAATTCCAACAATTCCGGTTCACTGCCTTCCCAAATGAACGTTGATAAAAACCAATAAATGAATTGTGTAGGCCAAAAATAAAATGATGTCCCTATTTGGCCATAACCATGTTGGCATAAGAAGTGACACAGCTGGTGCCCATAGCTACACCAGCAACTTGCCAATAACATACAAACATGAAAATGTTATAGTCAAGAACCATTTCCAGCAACATACATAAGAAATCAACTTGTGAAAGGGAAATCTTCCTAGACCTGATTAAATATCTCCTCACCATGTTGACACCCTCACCATTGGGGATACATGTAAAAAGAGAAACACCATCTAATGTGGCCAACAAATTGGCCTTAGAATTATCATGACATTTGGTATATAGATCATGCAGAAATTGTTCAGCGTCTTTCAGTACGGCTGGACATTCATTAAGACTCTCCCTAAGTGCCCCATCCAAATATACTGAAATTGGCTCAGTAAGCCATCCAGCACCTGCGACCATCGCTCTAAGAGGTGGCTTGTAATGATTCTTATGGATTTTGGGCAGCTCTTTGTATCTACCATATCAAAGGCTCATGTACCATAAAAAATTCAAAGAGCTGTTTAGTAAGTAAACCCGTATGCAAACATTCATTTAGATCATTCACAATCCTATTTTTCATAGTCTCCACAATATTAACATCAACAATACAAAAAGTCAGTGTCAAACAGCATAGTTGTCATAGTCTCATAGTAATAATTTGAGTCAAAAATCACAATAGGTCCACCCTTGGCAGAAGGCCGTATCACAATATCTTGATTTTCACGGAGAGCAGTTAGAGCTCGACGTTTAGCCAAAGATAGATTCATTTTACCAACTACCTTATGTTGGTTTACCAATGCAACATACACATCATTCTCACAGGCTTTTAGAAAAATGTCCACGTTATGTGGTAATTGTGGTACAGACTTGTCTTTTTATACGGGCAAGAGACATTAGTGTTCTGAGTGGCAAACAATAATTTAAGAACTACGTTTCCAGTAAAACGACTTAGCTCAACTAGAAGTTCACTAATATCACCATGGCCATAGGAATAAATCCTAGGCCTCTATTCAATAATGAAGACTCGGCATCAGTTAGTACATACCTGGAAATATTCCAGATTAATTCATTAACATAAAAAGGGGTAAACTTGAGAATGCACTAGTAAAACATGTACTCGAATACCCTGAACATATTTTTAAATTTAGAGCTATAGATCAAATAATTACTGAAGAAAGAGGGGGACCAAATTCACTTATGTTGGAGAGACTCGAGTTATTATGGCAGTTGAGACTCAATGCTGGGCAACATCCAGGGCTCAATAAAATGAGTTCTATTTTATGCATTTTTAAGTTAAAAAGTTTATCCACAGAGAGTAGTGCACTTAGCAATTTAATAACTGTTGACATTTTGAAACTTTTGTATATTTAAATGTTGTTTTTGTACATCACATACTTAGCTGAGATGTTAAATTATATGTATATTTGTTTAATAATATGTAACGTTATTGATTTATTTCAGAGAAAGAAATCTTTACACTTTTATGGAGACTTTTAAATCTTTGACAGACATGGAAGAGTTAATTTTACAGGTTAGCAGAACAGTTTGTTATTGGTACAGCTTGAGCACATGACATTTGTCTTATGACTTTTAAACAGTTTGAATGTACTGAATATTTTATCTGAAGAAGGTCTACTATTAGAAGAACAAAAAACACTTAATAAACACGCTTGTTTCAATTGAACTTTCCTTTGGCTGCCCTTTGTTTTGGTTTGTCGAAAAGTTCGTTAAATTTTTAGTATCTGTTGTTTTTTTTTTAAGTTCAGACATTTAAGTACAACACATACCTACATCTGTATCCAAACTGCAGGTCACTGATTATTAAGTGTATATATGTATTTGGAAGTGTTCTCACGTGTGAAAAATGTATTCTTCATATCTACTTTAATCTACTTTAAAACTGAGCATTGGTGGGTGGTTCAGTGGTAGAATTCTTGTCTGCCACACGGGGAGTCCTGGGTTCGATTCCCAGCATGCAGCAAGGCAATTTTAAATCACAGGCCTAAAGCAGATGCTCTATGCTGACCGTCTAAAAAAAAAAACTCCACCTATACTCTATCGCATATCATCTACTCAGAGGCGAACTCTGCTTAACATACAAGGCCATGTCAAACCCAGAGCTGTTGGACATGCTACACTTAAAGAAATCCCAATCCCTCAGAGAGACACGCTCCAGGGATCTAAACCTTGTCATCACAATGAGCAAAACATGCTGGAAGGATAGGATCCTGACCCAGAGACTCCCCAGACTCTGGAACAGACTGCCCATACATGTCAAGCAGAGCTCCTCTTTGGCCCTCTTCAAAAGAAACCTTGATGATTGGATGGGAGATTTGAAATTCACCCTGGGGATCACTTCAGTCACCCTGCTAGACAGGGGTCCAGGGAAGTAAATACTGTGGGAAGAAATAGCCAGGGAATTGTTATGGCTAGGCTTGTATAGGCCCTAGGGCCGATAGCCTAGTACCAACCTATGAATCTGGAGCCTTTCGCCCCAAGCTTCATTTGTAAAGGAAATTCGCTTAGTAGGTTTAACCTGGTTAACCAAAGCATAAATTACAGTTGCACAATAAATACACGTGCAATACAGGACTTAGGAACATTGTAATACTCACTTTTTTCTAGACATTCACAAGCATATTTCTAGGTCTGCTGTATAAAGAATCAAATCACTTCTAATTAAGAAAAGAAAAACTAGTAGCTTAGCCGGTATTACATACACCATTGGCGATGAAAGACCGAGAATGTTGTGGGTTCTATTCACACAACAGGTAACTGGATTGCTGGCAAAAATATTTCAATTTTCATACAAATGCACACAAGATCAGTAAACCTACACTTTATATAAAGCCAACAACTAGAAAGAAAGTTTTCATCGACAGCCAGTCCTCTTATATGTCATATTAAAAGCAAAAAAGTAATCAACTATTAACAGATTTTTAAGGGTAAACATTTGAATTGGTGGAACCTGCTACAGCAAATCTCAAATATATGGAGATTGACTGGCCAAAAAAATGGACTTACACCAAGTCTGAAATAGCCATATCCCACAATATTCCCTTTTCCCTGATGTATAGCAATCTTGGAGCTGGTGTATATAAGTTTGGAGGTGTGGGGGCCTTGCTCCCCAGCAAAAACAAGTTTAAAGGAGATGGATGATGTTATTTGCTCTGCTCCAGGATTTTCAGTCTTTTTTTTCAGTACAGTCAGCCCTTGGCATGTTGAGTGCTGACATTACAATAGTGAGATGGTTTTAATTCTATTGTAGTTCAGCAATGCTACCAAACTTAGAAGGGAATTTTGGCTCTCTTACTCAACAATGTTTGAAAAATTCAAACTTATCTCTGTATTCATGATGATCTATGAGCTGATAACATAATGATTCAGGTACAATTTTCCAGAAAGGAAAGTGCACTTAAGTTACTGGCATACCCCTCTGACAGAATTTTATACAATGTCCAGATTTTTACCCCATATACAGTATATATATATATATATATATATATATATATATATATATATATATATATATATATATGCAATGTATACATATTTACTGTGATTACTGGGAATGTTAGGGCTTGGCACAGTGAGTCTATCAAGTATAAAACCTCAGTCTTGTTGTAAAACTATATGAATTCTCCTGCCCCAACAGACTTCTACATATCCCACTACTTTTCCATCAGGAACAATTTAAATTTTCCTGAAAAGCAAGTCAAATTAGTAGACTAAAAGTTTTCAGCTTCCATGCTGTTCCCTCATCAGTAAAGGTGAATCACATCTGCCTTCATTCCAGTCATCAAGAGCTCTACTGTTTATTTGTCGTTAATAAAAAGTCAGTCAATACTTTTCTAAATTCTTATCTCAGTGATCTGGAAACTTAAGGGTGAAGCTCTTTTGGACTCAGTGACTTGTGAACCTTTACTTTTTCCAAGTGCTTTTATGACCTTGTCTGCTGTGAAAAAAAATATGGGATCAAATCTCTTATCCTAGGCACTACTATTGGCTAGGTTTGGTTAAATATTTCTCCTCTTCCTTTTATGAACTTTTGGAGGTATCCAACAGAAATTTTATTTCTTTTTGCATTCTTTTTCAGAGCAATACTTCTTCCATTACAGCTACATTAACCCCACCCCTGCCCTCTGCTCTCATGTATCTATTGAAAAACCCTAACTTGCCTTTGTGATAGAAACACAGATATTCCTGTCCTTTGTTGACAATACTTTTCTACGGTGCTATCCATTCTTTTGCTGTATAATTGATATGGCTTACTTGTTCTACCTCACTTTTGGTTTCTTACAAAACCTAAATGCTAAGTTCTTTGTTATCTTCCAAGCCAGTTCAGCCAAGAACCTTAGTGGTTTCCTTCATTTAGAGTTGCTTATAATACACAGAATTTTGCCTCTACAATGATAGCCTTGGTGAAGTCCTGCAGTCTAACGTTGAGTGCATTAGTTACAACTTTCCCAATGCGCTACATAATTTTGCCTTAGGCTACCATAACTTTGTCAAACACTTTTCGATTTTGGTTGGCTATGAAAGTGGACTTACCCTGATGGTATACCACTCTGTTTCGTATCTTCTTCCTAACTACCCACCCACTGCCAGGTCTGAAATCATTCCTCCATCTGTGATTACCAGGTAAAAAACTGTTTATGAAGGATCTTCAATGCTAGGTGTCTAAGGATTGCTCCTTTCAAGATAGCAAATAATCCTGTTCCTCAGTGAAGTTGCAATATTGCTTTGCTGGTAGTCAGATATACACCACATACATTTATATTTATCTACAGCCATCTATCTAAACACACACACACACCTCGTTATTTTCCTCATTTCTATGCATACACCTCATCTTCCAGAATTTTAAAGAATGTCCACATTTTTGCCCCCATATTTGGTCTAACCTTTTTATGTTTATAAGAGCAATATTTAAAATATGTCCCTCCCTTATTTTGGAAAATTGTTCTGCCATTATTATTTTTGGCTTTGTCCAGAATTCTTGCTCCAAGAGGTTAACAGGTATACTTTGTCAGTTGGTTTGCAAAAGTTTAAAAAAAAAGTGCTAGCCACTCGCCACATTATAAACAGTGGCATTTATTTCATAATGCCTCATAAAAGTCCACAAAATAACGTCACACAGAGCTTTGAACCAGAACCACCACCATCTTCTTGAGAACAAGGCACTAATCAGAGGAATTCACAGCCTTACAATACTTGCAAACAGTCACACAAAACAATCCTCGCAGCACAAAGTCAAAAACATATCTTAACCAAAGAAACATTGTGAACACAAAATAACTTTTTTTTTTTTCTAAAGTACACTCTGGGTTCTCTGAGCTTCAACCTATAAGACTGAAACACATACCTACCTTTTTTATGTTTATCAAATGAAGAACCTTCATCGTGAACTTGGTTAAGAAATTAGAGCTACCCAACTGAGTGATATACAAGTGAAAATGAAATTTGCAATCAGAGTAGAATAATCCTTGATTTAGACGCCCCCCTTCACATGCTTGTCAGATTTCTGCACCCGGCAGCAGGTGACCAGGAAGGGAAACTTAACTCGTGCTGCAAACCTCAGCTTAACTGCCAAATTTAAACCTCAGCTTAACTGCCAAAAGAAAACTACTTTTGCCACCTGCAACATAAACACCAAAATAATCCCCAGAAGTTCTGGGCAGGTTTAAATAACCTTCTCCATTCTGGTAAATCTTCAACTCCTACCCCTGGGACACTTATTGGTAAAAACCCAGAAGAAATAGCAAATAATTTCAATTCTTTCTTCACTGAGACTATTCAGTCTTTAGCCAACCAACTACCTCCCTCCTCCTCTTCTCTTAAAAACACCGTAGTAAAATCACTTCCCTCTTTTACTTTTCAGCCCATCTCTACATCCTTTATCAGAGACTTACTGAAGAAACTAAAAGCAACTACCCTTTCTGCAGACCTACTTCCGGCTTAATACCTACAAATAGCTGCAAATGTGATAGCCTATCCTATATCAATTCTAATCAATAGAGTCATAACAGAGGCCACAATCCCCTCTATATGGAAAATATCATATGTCATCCCGCTCCATAAAGGCGGTGCCTCCACAGAATTATCAAACTACAGACCAATAGCCATACTGTCACCGCTGGCCAAAATTATGGAAAGATGTGTCCATAAACAACTTATTCACTATCTCACCCAGAACAATCTTATGACCAAATCCCAGCATGGTTTCAGACCTCACCATAGTACGACCACAGCTCTCCTCTCCTTTACTGATACAATTAACCAAAACCGGAATAATAAAAAAATATCCTCTGCCCTCTTTCTGGACTTGTCAAAGGCCTTTGACATGGTAAATCACCAGTTACTTCTCCATACATTGGAAGCCCTTTACCTAGATAGCTCAGCTCTCAATTGGCTCCATGCTTACCTCTCTGGTAGACAACAAGCAGTCCAGTGGCACAATAAGCTCTCACACCTGTTACCTAATACCATAGGCGTTCCCCAAGGCTCTATTCTAGGACCTCTTCTTTTTTCAGTCTTCATAAACGAACTACACTCAGTCATCCCCGAAGCCACCTGTATCCAATATGCAGACGACTCAACCCTAATATGTTCTGATGTCTCTCTATCCAGTTTACAAGTAGCCACCCAACTCTGCTTTACTACAGTCGAAAAATGGCTTGCAGAGCGTAAACTCATCCTAAACCCAAATAAAACCAAATTGCTTCTCTTTTTCCCCACTCCTGCCCCTCCTCCCACACATTTCACTATACAATCTAATAATGGAACCATCATCTCACCCGACTCCTATACAAAACTACTAGGAGTTTTCATTGACAACAAACTTAGATTTGATATGCATAGCAATCAAACCATCAAGACTGTAAATAAGAAACTTGGATCCTTATACAGAATAAAGAACTTTCTAACCCCTTTTGCCAAATTAGCCATTGCTCGTACTCACCTTCTTTCTACTCTCCTACATGCCTCTCCTGTTCTTTCTTACCTTAGCAAATGTGAATTGAACAAACTCTCTGCTTCTTATAATCACATAGCCAGATTTGTAACTGGATTGCCCTTTAGAACACATCACTGCCTTAATCTGAAAAAACTTGACTGGTTAGAACTACCCAATCTTCTCAAGTTGAACCAACTCACAGAAGCATTTAAAATCATTAAACAACCTGACAAAACCCCTGCACTGAGTAATATAATTATTCCTTACTCTAACCTAAGCTGCCTTCGCTCCTCCAACAGACACCTTGTCCACACCACCAAATCCAACAATATGGGTGGTGAAGCTCTCTTCGCTAACACCACTGGAAAGCTGTGGAATTCCCTCCCCAACAACCTTAGGCTAATTTCCTCCCTTGGTCAATTTAAAAAGACTCTAAAACAACATTTTAAGGCGAAATGGCTCTGCCCATGCGTATATCCAGATTAGATGCCCTTTGTTAAACATAGGCCTCACTTATTCCATAACTAATCCAAATCCAATAGGACAACCTAGAGAGGGGACCTTTAATCCGTCTGCCTACTAACTGCTCACCACCGTAACCATATATTATAACTGTCTCAATTTACCTATTGCACTACTTTAATAATTGTATTAAGAACTGTAGTTAAACTGTTAGGTTATAGTAACTAATTTTTATGTAATTTGTATTCTCCTGTTTTTCCTTTCTTTTATTTTATTTTTATTTCTATTTCACTGTATTGTAACTATATTGTCTTGTACCTATGTGGAGCTTTTCTCCCCGGGCCTCCGCTGAAAATGGACATGTATCCAGTCGGACTATCCCGGTCAACAAATGTAAAATAAAATAAATAAATAAAATTTATCCAGCAGCAGAAAAATGTTTTGTGCTTGGATTTCTGCAACACAGTGCCTTCCTCAACCCTGGAGAAATCAACATGGCAGGAAACTTCACTTCTGCTGCAAGGCTTGTCTTAACTACCACAGTTATTGGAAGGCAGGTGCACATTTAATGCCCAGATTTCTGCAAACAGCATCTTCCTGCATCCAGCAGCAACAGACACAGTGGGAAACTTCACTTATGTTGCCAAAGTTTTTCAAATGGTATATATGCACACTTATATATTTTTTTATTAAAACAAATTACATACATGTTCTTTCTATAGTTCAACACATAAGCCAACTAAAATGACTTAATGAGTGCTAAACACAAAACTAAAAAAAAATAAAGTTATTTTGTTGGCTGTTCATAGCTCCCCTGGTCAGCCACCCAAACTACCCCTACTATAATCCATCACTTCTCAAGTGCCCGAATGTTGTGACAGTTGATTAATTCTGTAACAATCTCCCACATCAAGATCCAATATACCAATCCCTTAATCTGCTTTCTGTATCATCGCCTACTGTTTTTAATGAAAAGCCTAAATATTTCTTCCCTACAAAAGTAAAACACTAATGAGTAATTAGACGCAGAGCATTTCTTTTAAATTCGAAATTCATTAAACCTTTCCTTAACTTGGGGACGACCTTCCAGTTCCTCAGCAGATTCCCATACACCAGAATTGCCTTTTGTAGGTTATTTTGATAATTTCATGTACAACTATTATCCAAAGCATGCCTCACATAGTTTAAGAAAATAATGTCTAAAGAAGCCCCTTTATGGTCTAGACTAGTACATGAAAGAATCATGAGAACAAGTGGATACATTTTTTTTATTTATTTATTTTTATGGGACTGTTTCCCTTACCATATGTCGGCAGTTTCTAACTACATATTACACATATTCCATATGATGTATATTCTGACCTGCTCTCCTTTTCCAGATTTCCAAGATTTTCTGACCTTTCCTTCCCCAGTGTGCAATTGTTTTTACAATAAAGTTTTATATATTTAAAAGTTTAAATAATGGTATAAGATGCAGGAGTAAAAGACGTTTCTTTATACTTTTCCGAAGTTGTAGCAGATGTTTTACCCTGGCATATAATCACATCATGTCCTGACCATGTTCAGCCCTTTAACCAAGCTCTAGTTTCACAGCTTTAGGAGAACTCAGGAGTTGTCAGAAGCTGACGTCTGCATCATAACTGGCTGATGTGTGTATCCACATCATGTGCTATGGTTCACGGTCACCTTTAGGATGATCTGCTCTCCATCCAGCATCTTTAAGCAATCCCAGAAGATGAAGCCTGTCCGGTAACCTGTCAGAGCATGTACAATCCAAAACAATTTGACATTGTTCATGTATTCCACGGCTCTTTATGCAAGTTGAAAACATAGCAATCCCTACTCTGTTTAAACTTTCTCCATCTGATTCTCACATGGGGTAATTGGCTAGGCTTGAAATGGCCCAGATGGGCAGTTAGCCTATTACTAACCTATGACCTATGATGCATTTCTTGTCTGTTCTTATTTCCTTACTGGGAAACATTCCCTAATTCTTCTGGCTAAACAGAGAACCAAATGCATCAAAACCAATCCCTGCCCATGGTTATCAAAAGAAACTAAACTAGTCATGCAACAAAGGGACAAAAAATGGAAACAATATCAAAAACATAAAAACCCCAACTCCCTCGAAGAATTTAAGCAACTTCAAAACTCCACAAAAAAGCTAATAAATCAAGACAGCAAAGCCCACTACTCCAAACTCCAGTCCTTGCACTCGACAAATCCCAAAAAATTCTGGGAATCCACCTCATCCATTCTGCACTCTGGTAATAAAGAAAACCCCTATCCTAATCCCACCCTCTCCGACCCTGACACAGCCACCCAGTTCTACTCATTCTTCATAGACTGCATAGCCAGACTATCCACCTCCTTACCAGCCCCCTCCCGCCACAACCTCCACCCCAATCACCTACCCCCTCCACACCTTTCTGCCTGACTCCCATTCCCACAAGCTCTACAAAAAGACTTTCAAACTCAAACCCTGTCACAATGCACCTGAAAATCTTCCACCTACGTTCCTCAAACAATCTGCAGACAGCATGGTCTATCCCATCTCTATTCTTTAATAAGAATAGATCCATACAAGAATCATATGTCCCTTCTATCTGGTGGCATCCTTACATCATTCCCCTCCACAAAGTTGGCAAAAATACTGACACCACCAACTTCAGGCCTATAGCCATCCTTTCCCCTCTTTCTAAAATTCTAGAGAAAACCATACAAGCACAACTCATGACACACCTAACCAAAAACAATCTCCTCTCCCCCACCCAACATGGCTTCCGCCCTGGCCACTCCACCATGACTGCCCTTCTTTCCTTTCTGGAAACCATGAACCTTGAACGTGACTCAGGCAAATATGTATCTACGCTATTCCTAGATCTTTCAAAGGCCTTTGATGCCATCTGCCACACCCTACTCATATTCCAACTCTTTGCCCTACATCTCTTCTCCCACCACCATAGCCTGGTTTTCCAGCTACCTGTCCAACCACCACCAAGCTGTCCAGTGGAAAACTTCAACTTACCCCTTCCTACCTACACCCACAGGCATCCACTCAATCTTCTGTTCTTGGCCCTCTACTCTTTAATCTATTTAATAACAATTTTCACCTCTCCATCCCAGAATTGTCTGTCATCCAATATGCAGACAACTTGACAATCATCTGCTCAGCCTTCTCACCCTCCGAGCTCCTAGCTAAAACCCACGTAGCCTTCTCTACAACAGAAACCTGGATGCAGTCCAACCACTTGGCTCTAAATGCAAATAAAACCAAACTAATTATTTTTTCTCCCACCAAAAACTCAATTATTGACAAAACCTCATTCACCATACAGAGCCAGAACAACACCCCCCTTGAAACTGTTCCCACCACCAAGCTTCTCAGCATCATCATTGATGAAGAACTAAAATATGATACCCACATCCACTCCACAATCAAAAGCACACAGCAAAAGATAGGTCTCCTCTACAGACACAACCACTTCCTCAGCCCCTCTACCTGTCAAACCCTGGCATCCACCTTCCTGCTCCCCTCCCTTATGTATGGTGCCCCTCTGTTGACAAATTTCCACCTCGGCTTACAATCCAAACTTGAATCCTGCTACCACAAAATCTGCCAATTTGCAACCAATTCAAAAAACTCATTCCACCACTGCCACTCCCTCCTCACCCTCAGTTGGCTTTAACTACCCAACTACCTCAGTTACCTACAAACTCACCATTGCCCACAAGCTCATCTTTAAACCTGCAAACTGCCCATCTCTTGCTACATCCTTAAAACCCTACATACCTAACCACCTACTTAGATCCACTAACCAAAATCTCCTTCAGGTCCACAAACCAGCACGACCTCCTGGCCTTCTCCTTAGCAAAACAGTGAAACTCACTCCTCCCTCACCTACACAACCTACCAAACCTTACGAACTTCAAATGTCAGCAATTTTCTCATCTATCAGCCAAATGGGAATGCCCATGTCACGCTCCAACATAAACCCCTCTCAACTCCCTCTCTTTCTCCCCTGCACTGAAATCATCACCAATTATCACTACTATTGCTTCATCTTAACCTAAAACAATCTCTCCCCTACCTGGGACTGATTTTCTCTCTGCTATCTAATGTACTTTACTTTCCATTAACAAATATTCTGGTACTTTTTCCATGCAAAATAGTTCACCTAACCTGCAAAGGGCTACTAGCAATTTGTTTAAATGTTAACTTACTAAGAGCTTATTGACAAAAATGTATTTTCTGTAAATAAAAAGGCTTAACCATATGTTTTAAATGTTAACTCACCAAGTGCCTATTACATAATGCATTATTCTTCTGCAAATGTTTAACTGTTCTGTACAAATCTTTGTTACTCTTTTGTAACATGTAACTTGCAATAATTTGGAGCTTTTCGCCCTGCGCCTCCACTGAAAATGGGATCTTTATGGCCCAGTGAACTTCCCCGGTCATCAAACTTAAACTAAAATAAATAAATAAAATACATTTGCTGTCCAGCAGTGATACCCAGTGTTAACCAACTGTAGAACCTCTTTCTTCCAGTGGGTCTGCATTTTATAGTGCTCATCTTTAATGGCTGGGAAGTACAGGGAGTGAGTCAGGTGTTAGCAGGTCTTTATTTTGTTGTGGCTTAGATTTTTGTGTGTCCTACTTTGTACTCTCCCCTTCTACAGGCTTCCAGGTATAGTGCATTGCCTCCTAAGATACAGCCATGCGGATCTGTGCTTCCACCACTCCCGTCTACCTCTTGCTTCAAACTAATAACATGAGGCATGCTGCCAGGTGCTGCTAAGGCACAATTCTAATGCCCCCCCTCCCAAAATAAAGATGGGTGAGCCAAGCATAGTTGAGCTGTCCCAGCTAGCTTCACCTGCTAGCAGAACCCAGAACCACAGCACCTACAATCCAAAGCAAGTCCCTTGTATAACAACGAACAGGAAGTAACAAAAAGTACAGTTGTATACACTTACCATAAATGTAGATGGTCAAGTGTATTCACTGTTGCAGTCATCACATTTGGGTTATCTGCCTGCAGGTAGCCCTCAGCTGGCCTGAATACCAGAGTCTTGGGATTTCTGTCAGATGCTGTCGCTTCTTCCATGACGTCAGGTCGTCAGGGGTATAAAACATGCGGCCAATGCCATTGCATCAATTTTTCTTGCCCCAGATGTCAGGTGCCCCCAAAATAGGAAGCAATTACATGGTATGTGATACCCCCAGCAAAAAAAACAAATACCAATGATGTAAGATATGCCAGACAAAAAGGATAGGAAAGAAATCAGGAAAAGTCAGGGGGCTGGAGGGAGGATAACCAGGACTGTAACACTGAATACACTCGAACATCTACATTTATGGTAAGTGTACACAACTGTACTATGTTCTTCGTGTTTCACTGTTGCAGTCATCATGTTTGGGTCGATTCCCAAAGCTAAGGAAGGGTGGAGGTAGTTATGAAGCATTAGGGCTGGCAATCAGGCCCTGTAAGACTGCTGTGGCGAATCCAGCTATGAATTTAGAAAATATAGGCAAGTGGTAGTGCTTGGTGAAAGTGTGTACAGAGCTCCAGCTTGCAGGTTCCAGGTTGTCCCTGGTAGGGACTCCCCTACGAAATGCTGTAGAGGTAGAAGTAGCCCTAGTGGAATGAGTTCTGATTCCCTGTGGAGTGGGTTTCCCATGGTGCTTGTAGCAGAAATGGATGCAGTGTGCTATCCATTTAGAAATGGTTTGCTTTGAAATGGCCTTGCCCTCTGCCCCTGCAGCAAAGATAACTAGCAGCTGGTCAGATTTTCTGAGAGGTTTAGTCCTGTCCAGATAGAACCTAAGCTGCCTGTGCACATCCAGGGAATGCAGGATCCTTTCCCCTTTATTCTGAGAATTAGGAAAAAATGTTGGCAAATGAATGGACTGGTTTAAAGCCACACTAGACATCAACTTGGGCATAAAGGATGGGTTAGTCCTGAGGGAAACCCTGCCTGCATGGAAGATAATGAAGGGTTCCACTGCCATAAGGGCCTGCAATTCAGACACTCTTTTTGATGAAGTGATGGCTAGAAGTAAAGCTGTTTTCCATGAGAGGAATTTTAACTCTGCTGTGGCCACAGGTTCAAAGGATGGAAGTGTGAGCTTTTCTAATACAAAGTTAAGGTCCCAGTCTAGAGTGGGAGCTCTCCTGGGGGGTCCTAAATTTTTGGCTCCTCTCAGGAACTGTTTTACCAGAGGATGAGAGAAGAGGGGTGACTCAGTATTATAATGAGCTGAGATGGTAGAGGCACGGATCTTAATTAAAGAGAAGGATAGGCCTTTGTGGAGCATTTCTGTTAAGTAATCTAGTATATGAGGTAAGATGGGCACAGCTGTGCCCATTGCCTGAGACTGGCTCCAGGAACAGTATCTTTTCCATTTTCGAATAGGATTTTCTAGTACTAGGCCTCCTTGCCTCAAGAATGACATCCAGCACCTGCTTACTGAGGTTTGCTGATGTTGAATTCAGGGGATTGTCCAGGCTGCAAGGTTCAGGGTCTGTAGCGGGGGTGCAGAATCTGGCCTGCCTGCTGGGACAGCAGGGAAGGAGTCTGAGGCAGGTGCCATGGTTGTAGCACTGTCATACTGTGCAAAAGAGGGTACCAGTATTGGCGCTGCCAGTCTGGCGCAATCACGATTGTCCTTGGCTTGTCCTGTTTGATTTTTAGTAGAACCTTCGAGAGGAGTGGCAGAGGGTGAAAGGCATAGACTGAGGGGCTTTCCCAGGTGAAGGACAGGGTATCCACTTTCCAAGCTTGGCTGTGGGGAGTTTTGGTGCAATATTTGCTCAACTGATAGTTCTGAGGGGAAGCAAAAAAGTCCACCTTTGGTGCCCCCAACCTGTTCCTCAAAAGCTTGAATATTTTGAGTTCCAGTTTCCACCTGTGTGGATCCTTGAGATTTCTGCTTAAGTCGTCTGCCAGTGAATTTAGTTTGCCTGGAAGGAATTGAGCTTGTAAGTGCACTTGGTTGCTCAAGGCTGTGTTCCACAGAGCCATGGCTAGTTTGCAGAGTGGGTAGGAATGGGTTCCCCCCTGCTTGTTTATGTACCACATAACTGTGGTGTTGTCTGTCTTTACCAATAGTTGTCCTGGAAGAATAAGGCCCTTGAAGGCTGTCAGAGCATTCTGCACAGATAGCATTTCTTTTTGATTGAAATACAGGTGCGTTTGCTTTGGGCTCCATTTGCCCTGAATGCACTGCCCTGCCATGTGAGCCCCCCCATGCCTAGTCTGATGCGTCTGTTGTTAGGGTTTGGGCGGCAGGGGGTAGAATGAAAGGGAGTCCCTTGCTGTGGTTGCAGGCCTCTGCCCAAAGGAACTCTGTCCTTAGGCAAGGAATGATAGGAATCATTGTTTCTAGGTCCTAAGAATGTTGACACCAGAGACTTTTTAGGTACCATTGAAGTTTCCTCATATGCAGTCTTGCATATGGAATTAGTAGAATCCAAGAGGCCATGAATCCTAGGGCTTGCAGTATTTTTCTTGCAGATAGCCGGGTTTGGTGGCCAGTAGATTGAAATAGTTTGTCAAATAAATTTGTTTCTCTGAAGTGAGGAATGCCATCTGGGAAGTTGTGTTCAAGTGCTCCCAGGAATACAATCTGTTGGCTTGGTACCAGTTGTGATTTCATTTTGTTGATGGTGTACCCCAGTGAAGTGAGAAGTCTTTTTACATATGCCAGGTGTTGAGTACCAATTTCTGACTGTCTGGCTGAATCAGGAAATCATCCAAGTATGGGTACATTTGAATTCCTCTCTGCCTGCAATATGCAATGGCTGGAACTAGGTACTTTCTGAATACCCTGGGTGCAGTAGATAAGCCAAAGGGAAGTCCAGAGAACTAACAGTGCATAGAGCCTGCTCTGAAGCGTAGGTATTTTCTGCAAGATTCCCTTATGGGAATGTGCAGATAAGCTTCTTTTACATCTAGGGTTGCTAACTAGAAGTCCTTGGCTAGCACAGGAAGCAGCTGTTGGAGAGTTAACATTTTGAATTTTGGAACCACCAAAAAGGTGTTGAGAATAGACAGATTCAGGATAGGACACCAAGACTTTTCTTTTCTGGGGACCAGAAACAGTCTGGAGTAAAAACCTTGTCACCTTTGTTCTGCTGGGACAGGCTGAATAGCCTTGATACTGAGAAGAGAAAGTACTTGCTTTTGGGCCTCTGCCCACTGGTTTGGTGGTAGGTCTGGCCATCCACTTATGGATGGGAGTGAGTGGAATTGGAATCTGTATCCCTGGGAAACAATGTTTAAGACCCATTTGTCTTGGGTAATGTATTGCCAATTTTTCGCATGCAGTCTAAGTACTTGAGCAAGGCTTGGAAAAGTTAAGGAAAAGTCATTGTGCAATTTTACCAACTGATGGAGGCTTACTACTCCCTGTTTTGGACATGGGAGCACTCCATTGCTTAGATCTGTGCATAGCCTGAGACTGAAGTCTTGGTGGTCTGCTGCCCCTGGGTTTGGACTGAGAGGGACTGGAAAAGACCAGTTTTTTGAAGGCCAATGCCTACTGAATCTAGGTGGCTGTACTTGTAAGAAATCCTTAACAGTTTGCATAGATTTAGCTTTCTCCTTCATTCTTTTGAGGACTACTTCTGCTTTATTACCAAATAGATGCTCCTGATTTAATGGTGTATCCAGTAATTTTGCTTTGACATGATCTGGCAAGTTTTGTTCCTTAAGCCAAGCATGTCTTCTAAGAACAGACCCAGTGACAGCAGCCCTGCTAGATGCTCTTAAAGCATCAAACCCACATTGCAAAGTATGTTTACCAACTCAGTTAGCAGAATGTATTAACTCTTGTAAATCTTTGTGTTCTGCACAATCAGGAATCAACAACATTTTTTGTTTAATTAGCTCCATAATATGCTGCTGATACTTTAACAAATGAAAATGGCAATTTAAAGCCCTAATGGCAAGCGTGGCAGAGGTGTATACCTTTTTTCCCCATTTATCTAATGCCCTGGAATCCCTGTCCGAAGGGGTAGGATTGTTGTCAGTTGTAGCCTTAATGCCTTTAGGTCCCTGGGAAATGGTCTCTGGATCCACAGTAGGATTCCTAAAAAGGAATTTGTGGGAGTCAGGCACTCTATAGTACCTGTCAGGGTTCCTGGGAGCTGGAGGCAAGGTATCAGGGGTAAGGCTTGATTCCAGGAAGACATAAAACCCACGTAGCCTTCTCTACAACAGAAACCTGGATGCAGTCCAACCACTTGGCTCTAAATGCAAATAAAACCAAACTAATTATTTTTTCTCCCACCAAAAACTCAATTATTGACAAAACCTCATTCACCATACAGAGCCAGAACAACACCCCCCTTGAAACTGTTCCCACCACCAAGCTTCTCAGCATCATCATTGATGAAGAACTAAAATATGATACCCACATCCACTCCACAATCAAGCACACAGCAAAGATAGGTCTCCTCTACAGACACAACCACTTCCTCAGCCCCTCTACCTGTCAAACCCTGGCATCCACCTTCCTGCTCCACTCGCTTATGTATGGTGCCCCTCTGTTGACAAATTTCCACCTCGGCTTACAATCCAAACTTGAATCCTGCTATCACAAAATCTGCCAATTTGCAACCAATTCAAAAAACTCATTCCACCACTGCCACTCCCTCCTCACCCTCAGTTAGCTTTAACTACCCAACTACCTCAGTTACCTACAAACTCACCATTGCCCACAAGCTCATCTTTAAACCTGCAAACTGCCCATCTCTTGCTACATCCTTAAAACCCTACATACCTAACCACCTACTTAGATCCACTAACCAAAATCTCCTTCAGGTCCACAAACCAGCACGACCTCCTGGCCTTCTCCTTAGCAAAACAGTGAAACTCACTCCTCCCTCACCTACACAACCTACCAAACCTTACGAACTTCAAATGTCAGCAATTTTCTCATCTATCAGCCAAATGGGAATGCCCATGTCACACTCCAACATAAACCCCTCTCAACTCCCTCTCTTTCTCCCCTGCACTGAAATCATCACCAATTATCACTACTATTGCTTCATCTTAACCTAAAACAATCTCTCCCCTACCTGGGACTGATTTTCTCTCTGCTATCTAATGTACTTTACTTTCCATTAACAAATATTCTGGTACTTTTTCCATGCAAAATAGTTCACATGACCTGCAAAGGGCTACTAGCAATTTGTTTAAATGTTAACTTACTAAGAGCTTATTGACAAAAATGTATTTTCTGTAAATAAAAAGGCTTAACCATATGTTTTAAATGTTAACTCACCAAGTGCCTATTACATAATGCATTATTCTTCTGCAAATGTTTAATTGTTCTGTACAAATCTTTGTTACTCTTTTGTAACATGTAACTTGCAATAATTTGGAGCTTTTCGCCCTGCGCCTCCACTGAAAATGGGATCTTTATGGCCCAGTGAACTTCCCCGGTCAGCAAACTTAAAATAAAATAAATAAATAAAATACATTTGCTGTCCGGCAATGATACCCAGTGTTAACCAACTGTAGAACCTCTTTCTTCCAGTGGGTCTGCATTTTATAGTGCTCATCTTTAATGGCTGGGAAGTACAGGGAGTGAGTCAGGTGTTAGCAGGTCTTTATTTTGCTGTGGCTTAGATTTTTGTGTGTCCTACTTTGTACTCTCCCCTTCTACAGGCTTCCAGGTATAGTGCATTGCCTCCTAAGATACAGCCATGCGGATCTGTGCTTCCACCACTCCCGTCTACCTCTTGCTTCAAACTAATAACATGAGGCATGCTGCCAGGTGCTGCTAAGGCACAATTCTAATGCCCCCCCTCCCAAAATAAAGATGGGTGAGCCAAGCTTAGTTGAGCTGTCCCTGCTAGCAGAACCCAGAACCACAGCACCTACAATCCAAAGCAAGTCCCTTGTATAACAAAGAACAGGAAGTAACAAAAAGTACAGTTCTGTACACTTACCATAAATGTAGATGGTCAAGTGTATTCACTGTTGCAGTCATCACATTTGGGTTATCTGCCTGCAGGTAGCCCTCAGCTGGCCTGAATACCAGAGTCTTGGGATTTCTCTGTCAGATGCTGTCGCTTCTTCCATGACGTCAGGTCGTCAGGGGTATAAAACATGCGGCCAATGCCATTACATCAATTTTTCTTGCCCCAGATGTCAGGTGCCCCCAAAATAGGAAGCAATTACATGGTATGTGATACCCCCAGCAAAAAAAACAAATACCAATGATGTAAGATATGCCAGACAAAAAGGATAGGAAAGAAATCAGGAAAAGTCAGGGGGCTGGAGGGAGGATAACCAGGACTGTAACAGTGAATACACTCGAACATCTACATTTATGGTAAGTTTACACAACTGTACTATGTTCTTCGTGTTTCACTGTTGCAGTCATCATGTTTGGGTCGATTCCCAAAGCTAAGGAAGGGTGGAGGTAGTTATGAAGCATTAGGGCTGGCAATCAGGCCCTGTAAGACTGCTGTGGCGAATCCAGCTATGAATTTAGAAAATATAGGCAAGTGGTAGTGCTTGGTGAAAGTGTGTACACAGAGCTCCAGCTTGCAGGTTCCAGGATGTCCCTGGTAGGGACTCCCCTAAGAAATGCTGTAGAGGTAGAAGTAGCCCTAGTGGAATGAGTTCTGATTCCCTGTGGAGTGGGTTTCCCATGGTGCTTGTAGCAGAAATGGATGCAGTGTGCTATCCATTTAGAAATGGTTTGCTTTGAAATGGCCTTGCCCTCTGCCCCTGCAGCAAAGATGACTAGCAGCTGGTCAGATTTTCTGAGAGGTTTAGTCCTGTCCAGATAGAACCTAAGCTGCCTGTGCACATCCAGGGAATGCAGGATCCTTTCCCCTTTATTCTGAGAATTAGGAAAAAAGGTTGGCAAATGAATGGACTGGTTTAAAGCCACACTAGACATCAACTTGGGCATAAAGGATGGGTTAGTCCTGAGGGAAACCCTGCCTGCATGGAAGATAATGAAGGGTTCCACTGCCATAAGGGCCTGCAATTCAGACACTCTTTTTGCTGAAGTGATGGCTAGAAGTAAAGCTGTTTTCCACGAGAGGAATTTTAACTCTGCTGTGGCCACAGGTTCAAAGGATGGAAGTGTGAGCTTTTCTAATACAAAGTTAAGGTCCCAGTCTAGAGTGGGAGCTCTCCTGGGGGGTCCTAAATTTTTGGCTCCTCTCAGGAACTGTTTTACCAGAGGATGAGAGAAGAGGGGTGACTCAGTATTATAATGAGCTGAGATGGTAGAGGCATGGATCTTAATTAAAGAGAAGGATAGGCCTTTGTGGAGCATTTCTGTTAAGTAATCTAGTATATGAGGTAAGATGGGCACAGCTGTGCCCATTGCCTGAGACTGGCTCCAGGAACAGTATCTTTTCCATTTTTCCGAATAGGATTTTCTAGTACTAGGCCTCCTTGCCTCAAGAATGACATCCAGCACCTGCTTACTGAGGTTTGCTGATGTTGAATTCAGGGGATTGTCCAGGCTGCAAGGTTCAGGGTCTGTAGCGGGGGTGCAGAATCTGGCCTGCCTGCTGGGACAGCAGGGAAGGAGTCTGAGGCAGATGCCATGGTTGTAGCACTGTCATACTGTGCAAAAGAGGGTACCAGTATTGGCACTGCCAGTCTGGCGCAATCACGATTGTCCTTGGCTTGTCCTGTTTGATTTTTAGTAGAACCTTCGAGAGGAGTGGCAGAGGGTGAAAGGCATAGACTGAGGGGCTTTCCCAGGTGAAGGACAGGGTATCCACTTTCCAAGCTTGGCTGTGGGGAGTTTTGGTGCAATATTTGCTCAACTGATAGTTCTGAGGGGAAGCAAAAAGGTCCACCTTTGGCGCCCCCAACCTGTTCCTCAAAAGCTTGAATATTTTGAGTTCCAGTTTCCACCTGTGTGGATCCATGAGATTTCTGCTTAAGTCGTCTGCTAGTGAATTTAGTTTGCCTGGAAGGAATTGAGCTTGTAAGTGCACTTGGTTGCTCAAGGCTGTGTTCCACAGAGCCATGGCTAGTCTGCAGAGTGGGTAGGAATGGGTTCCCCCCTGCTTGTTTATGTACCACATAACTGTGGTGTTGTCTGTCTTTACCAATAGTTGTCCTGGAAGAATAAGGCCTTTGAAGGCTGTCAGAGCATTCTGCACAGATAGCTTTTCTTTTTGATTGAAATACAGGTGCATTTGCTTTGGGCTCCATTTGCCCTGAATGCACTGCCCTGCCATGTGAGCCCCCCCATGCCTAGTCTGATGCGTCTGTTGTTAGGGTTTGGGCGGCAGGGGGTAGAATGAAAGGGAGTCCCTTGCTGTAGTTGCAGGCCTCTGCCCAAAGGAACTCTGTCCTTAGGCAAGGAATGATAGGAATCATTGTTTCTAGGTCCTAAGAATGTTGACACCAGAGACTTTTTAGGTACCATTGAAGTTTCCTCATATGCAGTCTTGCATATGGAATTAGTAGAATCCAAGAGGCCATGAATCCTAGGGCTTGCAGTATTTTTCTTGCAGATAGCCGGGTTTGGTGGCCAGTAGATTGAAATAGTTTGTCAAATAAATTTGTTTCTCTGAAGTGAGGAATGCCATCTGGGAAGTTGTGTTCAAGTGCTCCCAGGAATACAATCTGTTGGCTTGGTACCAGTTGTGATTTCATTTTGTTGATGGTGTACCCCAGTGAAGTGAGAAGTCTTTTTACATATGCCAGGTGTTGAGTAGCAATTTCTGACTGTCTGGCTGAATCAGGAAATCGTCCAAGTATGGGCACATTTGAATTCCTCTCTGCCTGCAATATGCAATGACTGGAACTAGGTACTTTCTGAATACCCTGGGTGCAGTAGATAAGCCAAAGGGAAGTGCAGAGAACTGACAGTGCATAGAGCCTGCTCTGAAGCGTAGGTATTTTCTGCAAGATTCCCTTATGGGAATGTGCAGATAAGCTTCTTTTACATCTAGGGTTGATAACTAGAAGTCCTTGGCTAGCACAGGAAGCAGCTGTTGGAGAGTTAACATTTTGAATTTTGGAACCACCAAAAAGGTGTTGAGAATAGACAGATTCAGGATAGGACACCAAGACTTTTCTTTTCTGGGGACCAGAAACAGTCTGGAGTAAAAACCTTGTCACCTTTGTTCTGCTGGGACAGGCTGAATAGCCTTGATACTGAGAAGAGAAAGTACTTGCTTTTGGGCCTCTGCCCACTGGTTTGGTGATAGGTCTGGCCATCCACTTATGGATGGGAGTAAGTGGAATTGGAATCTGTATCCCTGGGAAACAATGTTTAAGACCCATTTGTCTTGGGTAATGTATTGCCAATTTTTCGCATGCAGTCTAAGTACTTGAGCAAGGCTTGGAAAAGTTAAGGAAAAGTCATTGTGCAATTTCACCAACTGATGGAGGCTTACTACTCCCTGTTTTGGACATGGGAGCACTCCATTGCTTAGATCTGTGCATAGCCTGAGACTGAAGTCTTGGTGGTCTGCTGCCCCTGGGCTTGGACTGAGAGGGACTGGAAAAGACCAGTTTTTTGAAGGCCAATGCCTACTGAATCTAGGTGGCTGTACTTGTAAGAAATCCTTAACAGTTTGCATAGATTTAGCTTTCTCCTTCATTCTTTTGAGGACTACTTCTGCTTTATTACCAAATAGATGCTCCTGATTTAATGGTGTATCCAGTAATTTTGCTTTGACATAATCTGGCAAGTTTTGTTCCTTGAGCCAAGCATGTCTTCTAAGAACAGACCCAGTAACAGCAGCCCTGCTAGATGCTCCTAAAGCATCAAACCCACATTGCAAAGTATGTTTACCAACTCAGTTAGCAGAATGTATTAACTCTTGTAAATCTTTGTGTTCTGCACAATCAGGAATCAACAACATTTTTTGTTTAATTAGCTCCATAATATGCTGCTGATACTTTAACAAATGAAAATGGCAATTTAAAGCCCTAATGGCAAGCGTGGCAGAGGTGTATACCTTTTTTCCCCATTTATCTAATGCCCTGGAATCCCTGTCCAAAGGGGTAGGATTTTTGGCAGTTGTAGCCTTAATGCCTTTAGGTCCCTGGGAAATGGTCTCTGGATCCACAGTAGGATTCCTAAAAAGGAATTTGTGGGAGTCAGGCACTCTATAGTACCGGTCAGGGTTCCTGGGAGCTGGAGGCAAGGTATCAGGGGTAAGGCTGGATTCCAGGAAGACATAATCTACAATTTCCAGAACAGGAAGGATAGCCAGAGGCTTGTGCTGAGGCAAGCTTAAAAATTCCCCGAGTCTCTTTTTGGACTTGGAGTAGTACTGGCTCTCCCAGCGGAAATATTCTCTAAGGGTGTGCAGGGTTTCACCAAAGGAAAAATCCTCTGGAGGGGAAGCAGAGGGAATGGAATCTTCTGCATCAGAATCCTCATAGGTAGATAAGGGTACATCTTGGAAATCAGAAGGATCAGAGTAATCAGATTCCTAATCAGAAGGAAAATCGGTTCTAGGTCTTTTTGAGGGGGAAGGCGGATTTCCCCTAAATAAAGTAACGAGTTCCTCAGCCATTCTAATCATTTGTTTTTGTGGCATCTGGACCTTAGAATGTGCTTTGGTCGTCGGTTTCCTAGGCATAGTGCGAACTTTAGGTCTGAGAAATTCAGTATTTTTTGTTTGAAAGGAAGTCGTTGGTTAAATATGAAGATTGGAAGGCCTGAAAACACCCTCAGAATCCAGTGCCTGCACAGCAGCTCTGGACCCATCTAAGGTAGAGACATCCGCAGGTTCCATAGTCAAAGAAGCATTTTGCGGCATACCGGACTCCGAATGGGCCTCAGTAGAGGTCGGCAATTCTGTAGAAGCAGGTATCAAGGGCTGCGAAATTGTCTCACTGAGTACCGGCAGACTGGCGACTAGCTGAAACGGTAGCATCATTGGCAGCCTTGGACCTATGCAGTCTGTCTCTGTTTTTATCCTTTCGGTTTTTTTTGGAAGATCAGTAGTCGGATGGCTTACCGAAGACATTTCAGAGTATGGAGATCGAGATCGAAAGAATTTAGCTACAAAAATAGCCCAACAATGAATAGTTCGGGCATTGAACAAGGCACAAAACCGACAGTGAGGGATGTCATGATCTGGGCCTAAACAGGTGACGCAGTAAGAATGAAAATCTCTGTGAGGTATTTGCTTTCCACAGGCAAGACAATTATAACTTTTTTCTGACATCAGTTAGAGCAAGAAGAAAGGATCCCCCAACAGGGTACTTATCTTTTAGAAGACTTCAGGTCTGAAACTCGAAAAATGAAAATTTCAGGAGTCAGCCGACTGGCACTTGCAAACTGCTTCTGCTTTGGGCACTGCATGGCAAGAAAGACTGATGTAATGGTGTCAGCTGCATGTTTTATATCCCTGACAACCTGACGTCATGGAAGAAGCAACAGCATCTGACGCAGAAATACCAAGACTCTGGTATTCAGGCCGGCTGAGGGCTACCTGCAGGCAGATAACCCAAATATGATGACTGCAACAGTGAATCATGAAGAACATCCATTTACATTTACTCTCTCTCGCTCTCTTACTAGTGGTGAATCATTATGGGGGAGCACAGCTCTGTCTTCACACAAGGCAGACAGACTGATTTAAAAATGGCAAAAGAAAAAACTCTCCATCCCAAGACTCATTTCTATGCATGCCTTTTAATTTAACCCATATGTCAATATACTCAAGAATACTGTCAAAGTGAAAGAAAACGTATTAATTACAAGAAAATACCGCAACATAATTATCCCAAAAATACAGAAGGCTATATTTACAACTGGAAAAACTGCAGTAAAATGTGCACTAACTGCTAAGAATGAACAGACAGACTAATAACGGAGACACATATTTCCCAGGTGTGGGAACTATATAAATGTAACGACTATTAAGGTCTACATCAGTGATTGGTAATGAATGCTGCTAGCCCAAAGCCGGTATTATGCATTTGTGAGAATAAAGTCTAGGAAAGCCTAACATTGAGAAAATCCCGCTGGAAAACAATGATTGAAAATATAATTACTACTGAGGATGTTTGCTATTCACAAAGGACTGAAATGTAGGACTGCAGTAAAAATATTTCTGTAAAGATTACTTTCCTAAAATGGCATATGATATGAAATACGTACACAGTGTAAGCTCAGCTTAAATTATTTAACTGTGCTGTGTTTTACAACTGTAAAAAAATACAATCTAAATGCCTTCACGGCACAATTCATAAAATGGAACGTATAACACTGATTAAAACAAAACTGTCACAGACACAAGCAAGTCTGCGACAGCTTATTACTAAGGTTCTCAGAACTTAAATTTCAATGAAAGGCATTCAATATGTCTGCTGACTGGCATATATTACCACAATACACAAGGAGAGAGACACACGCTATGGACACTTAAGAAACAGAAATCAAATGCAGCAATTTGCATAAGTAAATGTTATACCAAAAGGTCTTTCTGCTTCATGCAAACACATGTCTGTTTTGATATTCAGAACCTCATCGCTCAGTGTGCAGGTCTCCATATATTAACCCATCTACCAGTGAACTTTACACAGCTGAAGAATTGGAGCAAATGATGTCAAGGCGGCAGCAGTGAGACAAAGCTCAACATTAAAATTTCTACCCACAGTAACAGGTGGTCGCTGTTCAGCTTATTTCCTAAAAAAAAATGATCTTGTGCAGACCACTGGACACTATAGCAATATTAAATATGGGCAAATAAATACAACTTTAAATGATATTAATGAAATCACAGTACACACACATTTTAAAAATAAGTATTCTTTACAGAATGACACATGCTTGTTTTTCTGTAAATGAAGTGCATACCATTAGCGTTTTCTTTTCCTGTTACAAGTATGAAAGACATAACCCCAGGTTTGCCATGAAACCACAGGTTCTAACTATGCATCATTCTGCCCCAGAACAAACAGCACCGCCAACCTAGACTACTCATATTATTTCACAGTATATGAGTGGCAAACTGGTTGAACACAATTTAAAATACAGCAACACACTTATTGCACACAGTGCCTTCTTGGAAGATATTTAGGTTGATAGGTAGTTACTGGACATATGGTCCAGAGTACTGAACAGCCTAGCTTGATAAGTGATTTGTTCAGACTCTCACCATAAAAGCAGTGGAAGGCTGAGGGGCTCAAACCCTGAATTACAAGATGCAACTTTTTAGCGGCTCATAGCCTCAGTCCTCATAGTAAATTTGAGTCAAAAAATAAAAAGGGTTTGTGACCAGCAGGATACAAACCTGCATGGGGGACACCAACAGATTTCCAATCCACATTCGTAAATCACTCAGCCATGACAACTCTCATGATGTGCATGGCAGTAATGGAATATAAACCCGGCAGTAATGGATAAGAACCCATAATTCCACTGAGACTGGAGCCTAAATACAGCGACTTGGATGACTGAGCCACACTACCTCAGAAACATGATGACATCATCCCAGGGTGGGCTTGAACCACCTACCTCAGTCTGACTGATCTAGCAATTGCTATTCTCATCTACAAAAGAAAATGATGCTTCAGTTCAAGAACCAGAACTGCAGGACCATACAGTTTAGGTTTTCAGCATTTCTGTTCAAATGGCACAGTTCACCCCTTTTTCCAAAGACAACAGCGTTGAAAAAAACTTTGGCCCAGTTATTCAGGAACACAAATGTTGCTGATGGAAAATGACCAGCAGGAAGTTTTAGCGGCAACACTTTGCAGCTGCTTCTCCTTCCCTGGCTATTATTATCCATCTCAAAGGTCACCTGAGTCACTCTACTAACACCCTGCCATTCTGTCCAGCACAGCATGATCAGACCCCACCTCATTCTCTGAAAGTAATATCTAAATCATCTAACAGATGACACAAATTCCATTGTAAATCTATTTCCATCTATCCCAAGGTTAGCTGTAATTCCTGCTCCATTTTTTCTTCATCGGTATACACACCTATAAGCCTTAGCCTTTCTTCATACGTAATCCCCTAACCGCAGACCACTGGCTGGTACTATACATTCTCCAACAACATGGCAAACTCTCTGCTGTTAGGTATGCATTACTATACATGGCATTCCAGGTGTGATCCTACAAGCATCCTGTGTACAGACGCATGGTATATGCTTAGCTGGGAATACACTCTGACTACATAACCCAAACTGCTACAGACATTCAGCACAGTAAATTCACACCACCTTTCACCACTATGCTCACTGTATATTTGATGATCACACCAGAGGTTTTTTGTTTTCAGTTGCGCTTTTCATGTCTCAACATCATAAATGAGATCTTGCTATATGACCTACACTGTACAAAGATGCTTGTTGCAATTCTTTCTTTTTCACTGGAGGGCAGAGGTAAGGCTTAAATTAATGTATACTGTATGTGTTGGTTTGGTGCTCTAGAATTCATTTCAGTTTTGTGTGTATTAAAACATTCTATCAAAACGCATGCTGCACTATGCAGACATCATGCATTTAGTAAACTGTGTTCTTGCCTTTTGAAAGTTAAACTGATAAAGTCATATTCAGGTTTAGGACAACAAGTCGATTCATTAGTTGAGGTTTCTGCTTCATAGCCAGTCCAGTGATCTAGTGTTTAATCCTGACCATTGATTGTTACTTGTATGAAAGCTTACATGTACTTGACGTCACTTATTTCTTCCTCCGTCTGGGCACACAAGTTTTCTCCACCTCACAAACCATGTTGTTTGGCTGGTTGCTTTAGACTGTGTGTATGCACTGTCTATTAATCCCTGATTTCTCAAAAGGGATCACTTTGCTTGTCCAGATGTATGATGCAGTGAAATAAAGCCCTGACTGTGAATTAAAGCATCTTTGGCAAAGGAAAAAAAAGACTGCGGAGGATGTGTCAGTGGCCACCACTGGTTCAACCATCCAAGGAGGAAGGACAGGTGGTTTCCACTGGCCAGCTTCCATCGTGTTCATGTAAGTGGACACTTGCACAGTATTACAAAACTTGCCTGTAAAAAAAAATTGGCTACCCAGGAAAAGTTGGCAGTTCATAAAATCTCTTGTCAGCATTTTACAGACACTGAGAAATCATTCTAATCATCTCTGAGGAACTAAATGTTCTGAATTTACTTAATTTGCACAGCATATAATTAAAAAAACAACTGACATTCAGTTTACATGCCCTGTCAAGATACAAAACAAGGGTGTGTAGACAGTTTAAGAGGCAGAGAATGTCAATAAAAAGATGAATGCCTGGATTTCTGGGAGCCTGCAAGAAAGGTTCAAGACTCCATATTTAAGAAAATGGTAGAAGAGGGTCTAGTTGCTACTTGGAGCACTAACACTATGCAAGGATTGCTCTAATGACAAAAGAGCATGTCATACTCACTGATATACTTTGTACAAAATATGTTAATAAAGCAAGCTAATTGTACAAAGTTTGTCTTGTGTTTTTGTTGCTGTAGGGAATTAAGAGGAATTTTGCTTAAAAATAATATATATACATATATACAGATTTTATTAAAATAAAAGTCATAAGAGGTGCTTGCAGGTAAAGATGAACATGCCTGTGTTTGGATGAGGATGCAGACTTGGGCAAACCAAGCTGCTGATTCCTGGTGGAGGCCAGGGAAATAGCTGTTAATCTTAGGTGAAGAGGTGGGAGACATTGATTGAGTTACCCCAGAGATGAAACAACACATCATTAAGTCCCTGTTGCATGTCCATCCTGTAACATTGATGAGTGTGTCTGGTGGGTAGCAAAATTATGGCATAAAATAAGAAATGCTTTCCAGCACAGGACAGGAGCTGGCAACAGATGACAGTCAACTGATGGAGTCTGCTAATAACCATACATCGCATAGTAACAGACAAGGGTCAGTGTTTTAACAATACTACACTAGGTTAATGGTTTGTACTATTTTGGATGCTTAAATGTCACAAAAGGAAATACTGCCAGCCCAGCTATCTGGAATTTTGTAAATAATTTTATGTCATTTGTGAATATTGATATGATTCATACAGAAGGGTGTGTAAAGTACTGAGCTAAAATGTAATCACAGCATGCATACCCTAATGGCTTAGAAAAAAAATGTATATAAACTATTGCAATTGTGTAAACGTATAAGTTTTAGCAGTAGAAACTATAAGAGTGTGTTAACTTCAAAATTTCAAGAAAATAAGTGAAAATGAAATTGTTTTACGATTGTGCTATAAAAGCTATCTCTCGGTTTCACACAATACCAGTAGCCCAGCTTCCTCTGAATAGTGATACTGTTAAGAAAAGTGTTTTTCTTAAGGTTATTGCATGGTTGGAGCAGGGACAAGATTGGGAACAGCACACAAGTAAAGATGGGCACATGCAGACATCCTGCCCTCCACCACCAACTTTTGTGGGCTAACCCTAACCCTGCCCTGACTTCAACCCTACACATTACCATGAGGAGAAATCCTTTCCTAACAGTAACACTAGTCAAGACACTCGGACACAGCCCACAAACAACTCTAAAATTATCCTCTTTCCCAACAGTAACCCACAAATACAAACAAGTGAACGTGCACACACACACACACACACACACACACACACACACACACACACACACACACACACACACACACCAACTCACAAAGAAACATTGAAAGCTATTCTTCTTACCTAACCCTAACCAACAAACATGAACACACACTCCCAACATTGATAGAAACCCACTTAACCTTTTTGATAAACCACATATTCGGCAACACAGAATTTCACTAGTGAATGTTTACAAAAAAAAATGCAGTTAATATTACTGAACAAATGTTAACTGCTACCACAGCTTCATACTGGCTGCATCTTTAAAACATCTCAGTCTGTGTCTCCCTATTTTAAGTTAAAATGATTATGAAAAATATCCAGCATTGTCCAAATAAATATAGCAGCTTTCAGAACATGTAAGCAAATTTTCACAGTGTATCCATTGCAGACTTTTTTTTATATACAACAGGAAAAGGACGGATCACCTCAATTTCATTTCAAAGTCTGGTTGCAAAAAGTCAATATTTTTGATTCACTTGTTGAAAACAAAATGCTGGCTAAACAGCGAAGATATCACTCAAGGTTAACCACTGTAAATATCCATTTTCTTTGGTATGTCATGTGTGCTGCTAGTATACTATGATGTTTATGTCTGCAATGCACATTATTAACTGCAATTTATATAATGTTAACCGTAATCATATATAAAGATATTGTTTTCATACTAAAGTGACCTAACATAACACACACACACATTTAGCCATTCTGGTTCCACAGAGGGTTGGTTGGAGTGCCTTTTGGATTTTGTCGTTCTTTATAGTTTGTTTGGAACGTAGCACCCTATGTGGGGCCTGTGCACATGTTATTTGTGGCCATTATACACACACACACACACACACACACATACACACACATATATATATATATATATATATATAAACTATTTTTTTGCTTATGCATGGGGAGCAAGCCCCCCTGACCCACCCGCTAATTATATAGCATACAAGTGTGTGTGTGTATCATCATCTTCTTTCGGCTGTTCCCATTATGGGTCGCCACAGCAGATCACCTGTTTCCATTTCTTCCTGTCCTCTGCATCTTGCTCTGTCACACCAATCACCTGCATGTCCTCTCTCACCACATCCATAAACCTCATCTTAGGCCTTCCCTCTTTTCCTGTTACCTGGTAGCTTCATCCTTAGCATCTTTTTCCCAATATACTCAGCATCCCTCCTCAGCACCTGTCCAAACCAACGTAATCTTGCGCCTCTGGCTTTGTCTCCAAACCTTCCAACCTTTGCTGACCCTCTAATATACTTATTCCTAATCCTGTCCACCCTCGTCACACCCAGTGCAAATCTTAACATCTTTAATTCTGCCACATCCAGCTCAAACTCCTGCCTGTTTGTCAATGCCACTGTCTCCAACCCATATAACATGCAGTCAAACAGTTCCATATATTAAAACCTGTATTGATATTTATCATTTGAGACAATCCCAGGTTTGGGTTTAACCCATATAACATAGCTGGTCTCACTACCCTCTTGTAGACCTTCCCTTTCACTCTTACAGGTACTGGTCTGTCACAAATCACTCTTGACACTCTTCTCCACCCACTCCATCCACCTTCGCCACCTCTACTCCCTGCATCCTCACCATTCCTCTATCCTCCCTCTCATTCACACAAATATATTCTTAGTCCTGCTGACCTTCATTCCTCTTCTCTCTAGAGCATATCTCCATCTCTCCAGGGTCTCCTCCACCCGTTTCCTACTCTCACTACAGATCACAATGTCATCTGCAAACATCAAAGTCCACGGGGACTCCTGTCTGCTCTCATCTGTCAACCTGTCCATCACCATTGCAAATAAGAAAGGGCTCAGAGCTGATCCTTGATGTAACCCTACCTCCACCTTAAACGCATCCGTCACTCCCACTGCAGACCTCACCGCTGTCACACTACCCTCATATATATCCTGTACCACTCTTACATACTTTTCTGACACTCCTGACTTCCTCATACAATACCACAACTCCTCTCTAGGCACCCTGTCATATGCTTTCTCTAAGTCTACAAAAACACAATGCAACTCCTTCCGACATTCTCTGTACTTCTCCATCAACACTCTCAGAGCAAAGATCGCATCTGTAGTGCTCTTTCCTGGCATGAAACCATACTGCTGATCACTAATCATCACCGCCCTTCTTAACCTAGCTTCCACTACTCTTTCCCATAACTTCATGCTGTGACTGATCAATTTAATCCCTCTGTAGTTACTACAGCTCTGTACATCACCCTTATTCTTAAAAATCGGTACCAAAACACTGTTTCTCCATTCCTCAGGCATCCTCTCACTTTCCAAGATTTCATTAAACAATCTGGTTAAAAACTCCTCTGCCATTTCACCTAAACACCTCCATGCTTTCACAGGTATGTCATCTGGGACAACAGCCTTTCCATTCTTCATTCTCGTCATAGCTATCCTTACTTCCTCCTTGCTAATCCATTATACTTCATGATGTGTGTGTGTGTATATATATATATATATATATATATATATATATATATATATATATATATATATATATACACATATATATATATATATATATATATATATACACACACACACACATACATACATACACAACAGACACCCTCTTATCTGGTCTTGCTGGGACCGGATCTTAGACTGGATAAATAAATGGATGGTTAATTAGAAAAAGCATACAAAATAATATTTATAGGTTATAAATCAGCTAGAATACTAGGATATGCATGTGTGTGTGTGTGTGTGTGTGTGTGTGTGTGCACGCATGCTTTTAACTTTACCATGAAGCCAGGGCTGTGGCCGAAAAGGATCTCATAGCAGTCCACCCACGTAGTTAAAACTACAAGTAAATAAACATAAAAAGGAAATGAGTGTCGACACTTCACTAACAGAAGTGCAAGACCAGGTACTGTATGTTCTGATACTTGAAGAATTAAACTACTACTGCTTAAAAAAGTGAATTCTGAAATTTGCTGTTGCACTTTTAAAGTGTTATTTGCCTTGGGGCTGCGTTCCTAACTGCTTGGACTTCCGATAACCAATGCAGTACTTAAATTGGGAAGCTTAAATCCTTTTTCTTAGGTAAGTCTTAGCTTATTGTAGTTTACTGTTAAGTGTTTGCTCACCCGAGGAAATTTCTTAATGTTTTTATTAACTAAACTGAAAATTCTTCATTACAACGGAAGAGTTATTTTGAAAGTAAAGTAATCTTGGAGAAATATTAATTTTAAATATTTGTATTTACTTATCAGAATTCCAAGAAGTGAGTGAATGCCTCTTGTTAAAGTTTGTATTTAACTGCAAACTGGGGATTGTTAAGACAACCCACGAGACCCCCCCCCCCATAAACTCTTCCTACTAAACTCTTGGTGTGTTAAAAACAGATTCAAAATAAATGTTCAAGTGTAGTCCTTCCATTCCGCCACTTTCCTAGCTATCTTACCACTCAGTGATGCAGTACTATGCAAACTGTAACAAGCGACAATATGATGGGACCCCTTATAGTCAGGCCTTCATTCAGATTCACCAAACTGTAGTCTTATACACACAGCACACACTCATCAGATTTAAAACATTCATCAAGAATATGTTCTGAGCTCTTCTATGTCTTATAAATCAAACCAAATCAATGTAATTTGTAAGAGAAAAGGTATTTCCTCTTCCTTTCAGACCCTCTCAGTCTACTTTTGTGCACCATGTTAGCAATCCTCATAGAATTCAAGCAGCCAGGTGTAAACAGATTTAAGTTGCTTGACGAAATGCTGTTGGGAGTGAGGTGCACTGTCTGACTGACTGGGTGTTATGTTGCAATCAAAGCAGCAGCTGTCCAGTAAGTCAGGAGTTCTGCAGTACCGAGATAAGCTTAAGTATGGACTCCCCTCCCCCCATCTCCCCATTTCAGCATACTGCTATTGTGGGTGGTAGAGTTGCAAGGAATTGCCTAATGAGTAAGGAGGACTGAACAATTCTGTCCATGTCTCCCACTCATCCAGATGCATCAGAGCTGAAAGCATATTAACTTTGGCCTATAATTCTATACTATACAGTTTAATCTGGTCTGAAGGATCCTCAAAAAGTTAAAGCCCACCTTCACTTGCAGCTGACATTCTGACTTTCTACAGCTAACAGTTGATGCAACAGCTTTCCCAGAAACATACCACTCAGCTGCTTTATTAAACAATGTTATCTCCCTAGCGTATGGCAAACTGCCACAGTTGTTCCACTACACAAAAGTGAATCACGTACTGCATACAGTCATTTTTCCCCAACTACATTACTGTCTCCTCTGTTTAAAAACTTGGAAAAATGTACCCAGGTAGAGGAACCAGGTAATCTAAATGACTATAAAATATCTACAGTAGAGAACAGGAGTTATTTCTTGGTCTTAGCATCAAAACTGCACTTTGAAATGCTACCTTGCAGAAAAGGTCAATGCATAGGACCATTATTTATACATGTGGTCTTAGGTGCTTGAACCCGTAAAGCACTCTATGTTTGCTTAGTAAATTCTAAGCTACGCTATATCTGAATACTTCAATTCAGTGGCTCTCTAGTTACTTGAAAGACAGTTACAAGGTCCTAAGATGGGAATGTAACCAACCTGAGACCACTTCCTACTCGTATTAGAGAGGTTCCACTTTTTTAAGTGTAAATGTCAGCATACAGATGGCTCTAGATTATTCTTCTCCAGTACTCATGTCTCTAAAGTAAAAAAAAAAAATGGCTTCAACCATATTCCAAAAGACTTGATACTGCTCTCATTGTAAGTGCCATAAACCCACGTCCATGATCATTTAATCACATTTCTGTGGTGAGGCCGGACACTGAAAAAGCAAAACCCTTTCTTATGGTAATTTACCATTAGTGGTTTTGAACGACACAAGCTGATCAGTATCGTGTTCAATCTACATGTGAAATTGATATCCATACAGTAACAGTTAATTTAAAGGCCAATCAATAACTTTGTACCCTCAACAGAATGAGACATTTTATAACAGATTACAATACAATCAGAACAGGAAGAGTAATTCTTCTTTCAAGCCACCTCTGTACTTCCTGTAATTTAATTCTGTTACATTCAACTCTGATATCACAATATGAGCAGCAGTACAAGACAGTAAGATTTATTACATGGCAGTCTTCCAAGATGCATCAATGCTTCTCACTGAAAGCCTTACATTCAGTGGAACCGAGCTATGATTTGCACATGCATCTTCTGAAGAGTGGCGTACTGAATACTCTGTCATCCAAAAAAGATGTACGGCTCTAATGCCCTTGCTTTAACGGCATACCCAGCACATAGTCTGCACTTTTTAAATGTCCTAGTTAAAACTGCCTGCACAAACCACATTTGATAATTCCATGTTCCCTGTTACTGAGTCTAAACTATATGATAACCTGAAATGCAATTTTTAGAAAACCCTATGCAGCCATCTTTCTTCTTTGAAGGATTCTACAACTGCAACACCAGTATAATGTGACAATGGCTGTGCATAGAGCTTGCATCTGTAAAATGGCCCTTAGCAGATGTACTTCTATACTTTTTTACTGCAACTTTTATCCTTTTCAGGCCTGTGTGATGATCTCATGACTTCCTTCTGGAGTGCACAGTTACTCAAGATTTTATTATTAGTTCCTTTTGTTGGGGCCTACCACAAATTAATAATACTTCCTAATGTTTCTGGATTGTAGGGGTAATAACACTTCCTGATGTTTCTGGATTGCAAGGGTAATACTTCCAAATGTTTCTGGATTATAGGGGTAATAATACTTCCTAATGTTTCTGGATTGTAGGGGTAATAATACTTTCTAATGTTTCTGGATTGTAGGGGTAAATACTTCCTAATGTTTCTGGAGTGTAGGGGTAATAATACTTCCTAATGTTTCTGGATTGCATGGGGTAATACTTCCTAATGTTTCTAGATTGTAGGGGTAATACCTCCTTATGTTTCTGGATTGTAGGGGTAATAATACTTCCTAATGTTACTGGATTGTAGGGGTAATAATACTTTCTAATGTTTCTGGATTGTAGGGGTAAATACTTCCTAATGTTTCTGGATTGTAGGGGTAATAATACTTCCTAATGTTTCTGGATTGTATGGGGTAATACTTCCTAGTGTTTCTAGATTGTAGGGGTAATACCTCCTTATGTTTCTGGATTGTAGGGGTAATAATACTTCCTAATGTTTCTGGATTGTAGGGGTAATACTTCCTAATGTTTCTGGATTGTAGGGGTAATAATACTTCCTAATGTTTCTGGATTGTAGGGGTAATACTTCCTAATGTTTCTGGATTGTAGGGGTAATACTTCCTAATGTTTCTGGATTATAGGGCATCACATTAATTTAGTAACCTTTCATTACCAGTACTGTTCATTTTCAGACTTGACTACAGTTCTGGTTTTGTTCCGCCTAAAGAAAATTTAGGTTTGCATTGTAATGCTTTTGCATTCAAGGTAAAACATGCTGATTTGTTTATTACTTTGAGTGTGAAAACACTCCAACACTGCACAACGTACTGTTTCTTTTACATTTCTAACACAAAACTGTGTATGTGTGTAGTGGGTGACAGTGCATACGGGCAATTTTACAGTGTTTGTTCTTTAAATAGCCACAAAATCTATTTAATGGTCATAGAGAAAATGGAGACTAACCTAGCATTCAAAGCATCCAATTAAGTGAAATTAAAACTAATTCTGAATGGAGTTTGGCATACTAACCCAGAAGGCATGTATGTGTATAGGCAAATTTGTTGGATGAATAATTCACCTACAGCATGCCTTTAGGATGTGGGGGGAAACTGAAATACCTGGTAAAACCTAAAGTAGACACAGCAAAGGCATGCAGACACCACAGAAAGCAGAACCAAACTGCCAGGAGGCAGCAAAAATGGCTCGTATTATTATCAAGCATATATAAATAATTATGCTTATACTAATAGTGAAAGAAAGGCATTTATTTAAATATACATATGCTATGTGTTAGGTTTAAGTGAAGATGGATTTGTTTTGTGTAGCTCTAGAAAGGATTTCTTTACTTTCACTTCTTTTATAAAACAAATAATATTAATTGGAAAATATACACATTTCCCCAATATTGCTATGAAACATTTAAAAAAATATATACATCGCTTTCAGATGTTATCCACTCAATGATGAAAAGGCTACTTTGGAAGAGTACTGGTGTCACTAATTATGAGGTTTATAGATCTAATGATTTACTTGAAAATCACAAATATTGTGAGGAACAGATCAAAAATATGGGGCAAAAATCTGAACATCCTGCATAACTGTGGACCACTGAGAGGTACATCTGGGGAGTTACAGGCAAACCAAATGGGAGAACCAACATATTCCTGTACAATACACACACACAAAATTAGCACCTTGAAACTAAGAAAGCTTGTGTAATAGTCAAATCTAAATGCACAGGCACAGAGAATGTTTACCTAAGGCAAGTAGTGGAGTACAAGAACAGAGCCCCAACGAAAATAAAATTCCCAAAGATTCCAAAGACAACCACAAGGCATTCTATGTCAAGAATCTAAATGGCAATGCTCAAATCTGCTCTGAGCAACAACAGAATGGCATTAAATATACTGATCCCAAGAATATTGCCAATATCCTGGCAGATCGATTCAGTGTCAGCTTCACCCCCCCTATCACCCGCTAAGCAGCCCATCTTAATACCAGAAGATTTCCAAATTCCGGTAATAACGGCCACACAGGTAAAAAAAAAATGCACTCTCCATGGGACCAGATGACATCCCGAGCTGTGTACTACATGAACTACAAAATGAACTGGCACCTCACCTAAGTGTCAGGTTTAATCATATCCTCACCTCAGGCTTCGTGCCCACTGAGTGGCGCACAGCTACAGTTATCCCACTCCACAAGGGGGGATCCACCTTGGAGGCCAGGAAGTACTGCCCCATCAGTCTGACGAGCCTGATCTGCAAGGTCATGGAACGTATTATCATGGAACTTATAAACAAAGATATTGGCAACCTTCAAACACTGGACCCCACCCAGTTTGAGTTTGTGAACGGCCGATCTTGTCTCCTGAACTTGACTGACTTCTTCAAATCAGTCTCCAGAGCCATGGATGAGGATAAGGCAGTCCACACAGCCTATCTGGACCTCGCCAAGGCCTTTGGCACCATCCCCCACTCTGGAAACATAGATAAACTTACTAAGCTGGGCATTAATCCCTACGTCACTCGATGGGTTGCCAACTGGCTTACTGACAGAACCCACACTGTAAAAGTAGCTGACTCCAAATCCAGCTCCAGACATGTGACAAGTGGAATACCTCAGGGTTCAGCCCTGGGACCACTCTTGAGACTCTGGCTAACAAAGTTCACAGATGACTGCAAACTGGGAGCCATTACTGAAGCCCCAAATTATGTGGAAACTCTACAAAAGGGCCTTGCAGAAACAGATGCTTGGTGCCAGAGCCATGGGCTCAAGCTCAATGCCAAAAATGTATAGTTATCCCCTTTGGGGAAAAAAACATATACAAGTGAAGTACCACATAGGTGGCAGTACACTAAACACCGAAAGTGTGATACCAGACTTAGGGAACACAGGTAGACAGTGGTCTCACCTTCAATAACCACATTGCCACAACAGTCAGGAAATCCTTCTATGTGGCACACCTCATCACCAAGGGCTTTTCATCCAGAAAAAAGGAGGTCATTGTCCCACTGTACTCATCTCTCATTAGACCCATTATAGAATACAATGCCCCATTTGGTATGTACCTCTCAAGACATATGCAACAACTGGAAAGGCCACAGAAATACCTCACTAAAAGAATCACAGGCCTAAAGCAGATGCCCTATGCTGACCACCTTAGAAAACTCCAGCTATACTCTGTTGCATATCGTCTACTCAGAGACAATCTCTGCTTAACATACAAAACCATGTCAAACCCAGAGCTGTTGGACATGCTACACTTAAAGAAATCCCAATCCCTCAGAGCCACACGCTCCAGGAATCTAAACCTTGTCATCACAATAAACAAAACATGCTGGAGGGATAGGTTCCTGACCCAGAGACTCCCCAGACTCTGGAATTGACTGCCCATAAATGTCAAGCAAAGTACCTTTTTGGCCCTCTTCAAAAGGAACCTTGACGATTGGATGGGAGAAACGAAATTCACCCCGGGGATCACGTAAGTCGCCCTGCTAGACAGAGGTCCAGGGAAGCAAATAGTGTGGAAATAAATAGCCAGGGAATTGTTATAGCTAGGCTTGTAGAGGTCCTAGGGCTGACAGCCTAGTACCAACCTATGAACCTATGACTACAGCCTAGGCAACTAGAGTTTGACTAGTAGCATAGGTGCTTAATGGTGCTGGTGTCTCACTGGGGGGGGGGGGGTATGGAGTTGGCTGCACATATTGTCACTATCCCTCTGAGAATAAGTGGTGACACAGAGTAATAGATTTACATCAGGCAGGCCCACCAGATCAGTGATGTGTGACAGCCTTCTACTGCAGTGCCATCTGACATATGTAATGCCACGTTTTTATATCATTTTCATTATTTATTTCAACGTAACCATCTAGATACACTAGTCAATTTGAATATTATCAGCCATGACCTTGCCCATAAGAGGGCAATGACATTAATCATTTAAATGGGAAAAAAAGCCACAAAAGTATCAACATTACAGAAGAGAACATGCATGGTAGTTAACAGCATGCTACATGATGTGTTAATGGCACTTACTACAGATACAGTACATTTTAGGCAGAGTCATTTGTAAGAAGGTTTGTAATGGCATTGTACCTCTTGGCACAAGAAATATGGACAAAGCCTAAAACAATGGGGGGACAAATACTGCTCTTATAAACATAAAACATGGCTAGAATAACAGGACACATGGTACCATGCATTTTCTGAAGGATATGAAGTCTGAAACTTAAATGTATGACTTTATTTAGTGAGCTTAGTCCTCAGTGATTTGCTAGAAATCCACAAATTTGATGAGGAACATACCAAAAATATGTGGCAAAAATCTGGACAAATGAGAGGTGTGAATGCCATGCATTAAAAGCATATAACAGAAAGATTCTGGAACATATATGTGGGCCATATTGTTTTCTGTCAGTTGGTGGTACATGTATAACATCCCATGGTGCCTATCAAAAAGAGTAAGGGGAGTTTTCCAATGCCATAGAATTTCCCCTAGTGATATACATGTCAACAAAGGAAAAATAAAAATCAAGGTTATTTAGATATCAACAAAATTGTATATAGAATTATACTGCACATAGACAATATTTTATATACACACTAATATTCTATGATGGAATATAATTCTTCAGACAAAGTGTTTTTATGAAATCTTTTATGAATCTGACAAGCTAGAGTTCAGCTTTAAGTACCTGAACCCAAGCAGTGTACAAATGTTAAAGGCCAATAACAGATAACCAATTATACAGCAAGTTGTACAATAAAAATGATAAATAAATACAAACTGTATAACATGTAAATAAGGTACAAGCATGAAATCCCCAGAAATTCTAACTCTTAGGATTTGTGTAATTTTTGCATTACAAAATACAACCACACAGATACCAGAGTGACTGACAACTTACAATGAGCTCTCTACAAAATTTCATTTTGGCACAGTTAATAGCAAAAAGTTTTACTTTTTATAATATACTACACTAATCAAAAAGTTAGCAAGCAAAGAGGTTCATTTGAAGTTTTATTTATAACAAGTCCAGACTTAAACACAACCGCATTTCATAGCGTTTCTCAGAGCTTCTATCCCCTGCACTCCCACTTTGCTCAAGAGCAATTATTTATAATGCATGTTTATCAACAGGGATATAGTGATGTGTGGTGAGCAGCTGTTTGTTACAAGCATGATTAGCATCTTACTTACAAGCTGGCATCCATACCTGGATGATGGAAATCATTTCCATTTGTAGGCCAACAATTCCTCCCTGGAGATGGGCACAACAGAATTCTGTACTCCTGGTAATAAAAATGATTATAGCATCTATTCTTAAACTGCCCTGTCATTTAAACCTGAGATCCATCTCTTTACATCTTTTTTTTTTTTTTCAGCCTATGGTGCTTGGGTGCAGGGATAACGTTTATCGCACACTTATGGTGACAAATGGCAATGTGCTATAAAAGAATGAAAGAATGACACAAATTGTCAATAAATGTCAGAAAACACACAGCCATCCCATAGTTTGTGATCTGTCACATCCAAGGTTGGGAGGGTGGCCTAATTGTTAAGGTGTTTGTCTTACAAGCACAAGATGCAGGGTTTGAGTCTCACAAGGGATAATTGGCTAAGCTTAAAATGGCTTGCAAGGGCAGTTAGCTTAGTACTAACCTATGAACACTATGAACTATGAACATTCATTGACAGCTTCTCTGGACAGTGAAATGTAAAGGATATTTTCTAGAAAAGACAAACAACCTTTTTATAAACTATTCAAAATATTCAATTTTCTAGAAAAGACAAACAACCTTTTTATAAACTATTCAATAATAATTAAAAAAAATCTTACTGATAGCAGGCTGTTGAAAACATATATATTTTTTTTCAACTCAAAATTCCATTAAGGAATCTGTGAATGTAGTTAAGTATAGGGAACAAAGACTCTACTACTGTTCCTTTTACTTCCCACAGTAAGGGGGTTCCACTCAAAATAACTTGCTTTACTCAGAGGTATAATGAGTTACTCACAGTTGACACAGCTTTCATAACAGTGACTAAATAAGTCCAGAACATTTAACCAATAACACTTACCTCCATCCACTTCCTACTAAAGAATACTAGCATAGTGCCAAACAATAATCCAGCCTTTCTTAACTTGTGTCCCAACAGAACATACAACTAACTGTTGACATTTAATCTTTGAGAAGGTCAATTTATACAATATGCAAATTTCAGCGGAATGATGGAAAGCTTCTGAAGCCAGAAATTTTGAACTATTTTAAGTCATCTGTGCTATTAAAGCGCACAAAATGCTGATACGGGGGTGCTGTTTTTTTCTGCTCAGTTTATTTCTAGCTTTATTCCTGATAGTAATGATGACAGGTATATATAAACTAGTGCATTCCATTAGTGTGAAGATGCCTCCTACAGGTCAACTTCATGATCCATAAGAACCAGCTTACTCTAACATTTTGTTTTGTAATAGTGACCGTACCCTCTCGTAAATGTTGTCAAAGAACATTCATCAATAGGCAACATGAGTAACTTTTTATAAACATGTCCATTTGTTTTGGAAATATTTCATAAGACTGAAAAAATTAAGACTTCTTGTAAAGGGGTCACAGATGCATGTATGCTACGTCTTCTTGCCCATAATCTATAGCAACTTCTGAGCTGTCAAACAATGGCCCTTAAAATGAGACATCAGGTGAATTACTTAATAGAGCAGATTTGTATAAAATCACTGATAAACTGTAATGCAACAATGAAGTTAAACCTTTATTCAACAATGTTTGTATATAACGAGTAATGATGCACTTATTGGCTAATAATGTTTCTAGATATTAAACTTGGCAGGGGTGGCTGTCCATGTCAAAAGCCCCTTCTCCTCCTAATTCCTTTGCAAGGGAAAAGTTGGTATGCAGGGACAACCTCCTTATTTAACACTAGTCAGTCAACATCTGTACTCTGTCCAGACCCACTTTTGTAGTACTTTTTATACGAGTATCATCACTAACCATAAAATTATTCCTCTATGTTAAAAGAATTTGATGAACTACCAGCAATGTACTTAATAAAATGTTCTAGGTTATAAGCAGTTTCCAGTCTTTCCAACCCTGACTTTATCATGGAAAATATAAACTTCTGGCCAGAAGAATAAACATTTCATATTCATCCTAATGAGATGAAATATTTTTACATTTTAGTTCACTTTCACATGCATTCATTTAGGCATCAAAACTATAACCACAGTTATTAAACTCGTAAAGTACTATGATCGTACTCAAGGTCACAGATGAAAAGGGATATTGTCTTTAATATGACAAATAAATGCTAACAGGATGCCTTATAATTGTATGCATGGTCTATCCTATGCCACTGATTACATTCCTTTATCTTATTAATACAATAACGCAATGGATCTTACTACTCATCTTTCAAATAAAATAAAAGAAATTCAAATGTGTTTATCTGCACTCTCAACTTGTGCTGAAATAGTTTGAAGCACATACACAATGGCAGTCAAAATGCATTTGTAGATTAAAAATTAGCCGGTGTCATGAATTAACATAAGGATGGTTATAACACTGCCAACTCTTGAAGAGAAAACAAATGTAAGTGGAAATATATATTTTCATTCTCAGGGAAAAAAAAATACCCAATGTATTAAAAAATTCTCTATTTCAACCCTGTAAAAAGCTGTTTCTGAAAATACTCTGATTTGCATAAAAACTCTATTCCAGAAATAATAAACGTGTCAGACCTAGCAATGTCTTGTTTCCATTATTTTGTGAAATACAATATCAGCCTCAACTAACCTATTTTTATTGGAGTAAGACATTATACATTGTTTCTCGGCTTGGGAGAAAGCACAGTATTATTAGTTTGCAAACAGGGTCTGTCTGTATATCTGCAGTCACAGCCAGTGACAAAAGTGAACACAGAATGCAACCAGGGAATTAAAAGTATAGCAAACGAGACAAAGAACTAAAATCATATTTCTGTTTTTAAGTACTATATGCAACATTTTTTAAACTCATGTAGTGCAAGTTTTGCAGATTTACTACAAGTTAACTTGAAAACCACACACTATCATGAAGTCTTTTTTTTTTGTTTGTTTGTTTCTTTTGGAGAAGCAAGGGGAGTTACAAAGATTTGAATTTCCCAAACAATTATGCAACTAGTTATTTTCATTACTGTTTCTTAATGAACATAGCAATTCACAGATGCATGCCTAGCTACAACCTCTGTGTACATCCATAAATACAATGATGTACAGTGTGTGTGTGTCTTTAAGTATCTTACTGTTGTATGGACATTTCTGGTATTTCAGTGATGAGACATGAAAAAGAAAGGATTCATGTTGCTTCATCTGAAGGTTACACTAACAGAATTAAAGGCATTATTTCCCACTATCAAATGTCTTACAAAAAAAAAATGCCATCACTTCACAAAATTAAAACACTCAGAATAATTCAAAACAGCTGAAGGACATGCCGACACTGGAAGAAACATCTTCAAGCAATGACCTCTCTACACAAGTTAAAAAGAAAGTGGACTATGCCCCCATTGCAGCTCCACACGCTATCCAGACTACACTTTACCCCTCTCCAATTATCTCTATTTTACCTTACAGGATGCTGTGCTATTCACCTGTACACAGAAGATCCCAGGTGGTAGCCATAGACCATTGTCACTAGGTTCTCAGGCTACTTCAGCTAATTAGTATTGTAATACATGTATATCTTTATATATACCTCTGGTGTCTGTTGCAGTTCAAAATGTCTATCGTTACGTTTCTACCTTTATCATTAGATAGACTAAAACACAAGTTGAGGAAGCTCTCTGTCTGCAACAGATATATAGATTATTTAGGAGACGCTGAATAACTAAATGTTACAGGTATCAGAAGTAATTAAAACTAAGTCATTTCATCATCCATTTAAATACCAGGTGAATGTCACTGACCCCTTCTCACTTTTCATGGTAATTTGTCTGAGTACTACTTATGTATTGATCGAGAAATTTGATTTATTCCTGAATGCATATAAAATGTCAGAGAAAGAATCCGGAAAAGGAAAAAAAGTGCTACATTTACATTTCTATATGGGGAAGATGGCATATTACCATATCACTGAATTGTTGTTCTTTAATATTATAGCATTTTTGGACCTGATGACAGTAGTATTTTCCCTGGTGCCCCATGAAATGCATTGGCAAAGACATCTTCTACACTCACTCACACACACCAACCACCACCACCAAATCCTCCCACAGTCAATTACACTCATGGAATCACACCCATTTAGCTACATGCATGCTCCAATGCATACACATCCAGGCCCTCTATTCCCTACCTACCCTCTCCCCCTTGTTGAACCATCCTGGCAGACACCCATGCACTCACACACACTCATCCATTTCATGCCTGTATAAACAGTCACACGTCCACAAAGCATATGCACATTAAGAGCCCCCCCAAACAGGTCTTCACTGAACCTACATGCTTCACAACTGCTTCCATAAGAGTGAATGGGTTATCACTGTCTTTTAATGGCATTCAGTCCTCACTCCATCAGTAGTATTTTACACAGTGAAGTTTTTTCTCTGAATCATGGGGTAGCATAAATCAGAAGCCGCAGGCACTTCTAGTGGAGATTACATGGGTAATTAGCATTAGCTGCTGTCCTGGATAGCATCATCATCATCATATGTCTCAACCAGCAGGACCAACATCTGCTTTGAGGCTTCTGCAATAGAGTGGTCTAACAATCTCAAAGTCTCATCATGAGTGGGGAAAATGGCCATGTTACGGACTCTCACTCAGGGTAAGCCTTTCTGAATGTCACGGAGAATTGCATGTGGTAATGATCAGACAAGGACCAGATACCATCACATTTAGATTTACAATTAAAGAAAATAACTGACACATGCATAGCAAGTGAAACTATTTTGTCAAAATTACAGAAGCTCACTAACAAGTTTCATGTGTGCAGCCTGCAGGCTTTTCTGAACACGGAGTATAAATTAGTTGATAAGTTCCTAGCAAGCTTGAGCTGGAAGGGGAACACAGTACAGAGAAAGCCTCATGCAGCTGTTGTGCGCTATTAATCATATATACCAAAGCAATGGAATGACAAGTCACTTTGCTAAGTTAGGTAAAATGAAATAAATGAATCGATATTTGAATAAATACATTATACGGGAATAAGATAAAGAGTGGTTAGCTAGAAGAATCATGGGGAAAATGCGTACACAATGAATAGTACACCAAGAAAAAATACTGAAGAGCTGCAGCCAGAAAACATTAGAAGCTAGTCGGTAGCACAGTGTGTGTAATAAAGTATCCGCACAAACATTCAAAGCACTGACTTTAAAAAGAACTTCAGTTGTTGTGTAAAGCTAATCACTTATTTGGTTATTGTATAAAACTAAAGGTTCGAGAAAGTGCTTATATGTGAATAGGAAATACAATATTTAATTCCAGAATTGATATAGAGAATGATCCCTCACTTTTGGGTCATTTCAGTTGTCTAAGGGTGGCATGGTGAAAAGAAATTCTTAGCGTAGACTAGAAAATGTTCAGTTTCATGAATTAGAGAGTACAGAAATGTATTTACTGATCTGAGGTGTTTTATTTATTTACAGGTGTAGAGCAATTCTCTCAGTACGACCTACTACAGACTCAGCCCAGGCTACAACAGAAATATTACAATCACAACATATGAACACAATGTTAATGCATACTAAACACAAAAAAAGAGATACTGTATACAAACTTCACATCTTGTTCAGGTGCACATGTTACAAGTGGAAATGTGGAAACAGAGGATTAGCAAGAAGACAGAGAAGAAGGTTTAGCTTTGGAAATTTGAGGTTACAACAGAAGGCGTTTTGATGACAAATCAAGAGATAAATAATGGTAAAGATACATAGTCCGAGAAGGCAGAGTGATTGAGAAAGATAAATATTTTTAGGATGATAGTTGGCAAGGAGAAAAAGAACATTTGTACATATTTACAGGCAGGAGAAACATTACTGCAATCAGTAGGGTAGTGGTGTAAATGGGGTGATGTGTCAGAAAATTAACCTAGTGTAGAGCGGTAGTTACCAGAAGTTTACTAAATTCAGATACACTAATTAACCTAGTGTAGAATGGTAGTTACCAGACATTTACTAAATTCAGATACACTATATGATGTTACCAGCAAGCTGCGGTGGTGCAGCGGTAGCGTTGTCACCTCACAGCAAGAGGTTCTCCCGTTCAATTCTCGGCCGGAGCGCCTTCTGTGTGGAGTCTGCATGTCCTCTGCATGGTCGAGTGGCGTTCGAAAGACGTGTGACTGGGCGTGCCTTCGTTGAAGGTTGGGCGTCAGGCTGGCACCACTGCACCATAAAAATCGACTGCCAATCATTAGCGGACCGGGGTTCCACTGTGGCGACCCCGAACTGGGAAAAGACAAAAGAAAAACAACATATGATGTTACCAGCAGTGCATGCTACAATGATTACTGCAGTAGAGCTGTTGTCGAAAAATGAGAAAGAGTTAAACATCTAAAAAAAATGTGATTAAGAAATAGTTTCTGTGGAATGTATGAATAGCATGGTTAAATGTTGGGAAGTTAGATAAAATTCATAGATACACGGATCCAAAATACCTTACTAAATCTATATGGAGCACTGGTTGCTTCATATAGTTGTAGTAGTACTTTCCGCCATATTTTTCTATCGTTTATGCAAACCAGGCATTTTGTTAAATAAGGAAAAATGGTGTACTTAAAATTACTTCTGAGAAGGTTCATATTCTGAAGAATTTCTTTTGGTATAGAATACCCTCAACCTGAACAGAAGTATAAATTTTAAATCACAGAGTGGTAAAGTATGGATTAGATTCTACAATCTGAAGTCTTGAAACCAGACATATACATTAACAGCAATACTGTAAAAGCCTATTCTCAAAACAAACATTCTCATGAGATTTCTTGAAATAATTCAATATCTTTCAAAATTTTATTTGAGTCTGTCAGTCAGATGTGCACTTGCCATTTAGGAAATTATCAGAGAATGATGTACACGGGTAGTGGAGTGCAGAACACAGAACGAATTCTGAAATGCTTAAAGTATCCACTTAGAGCTTGCACAGATGTCAAGAAGCTGTTCTGAAGCAACAGTGTGTCTAAGATCACTCCAATCCGCACGTAGCAGACGTGTCCAGAGGAAAATCTAAGCATGTGTCTCAAAACAGATTTTCAGCAGCTGATGAAGATGCTTTTACCTGAGCGCAGGACATCACGATAAACTATTTTCTAGGAACTTATCTGCAACAGTCCTTCCACATAAGTATTAGGAGTGCAGATTAGATTTTTCCACATACTCCAACTAGGGAAGCCAGCAAGATACTGGGGAAGTACACAAATAAAATGAAATCCTACCAATTTACAAGTTTTGCAATTAAATAAATTACACAAGGCCAAATTCTATCACTTCAAGGAAGCTCGGAGAGCACACACCATTTAAATTCTATCAGTCTAATCAAAGGAAAGACTTAAAAGCAGTCAGATACTTGGATCCAGAGACATGACAGAGATAAGGGCACGAAGGACTTTTTGGCTACACTGTAGTATTGTTCCCCTCATAAGATCCCCTAGAGACATGCCTAATCATGGACAATGAATGTAAGCTTAATGGCAAAAACTGCAGTGTAATTTTATTTGACAAGCAATAATTCCTAACTTGATAACATATCAAAGATACTAATTTAAGAAATCCATTTTCAATGTCAAACAAATAAAGAATTCTAAAAGAAAAGGGGAATCAAAAACGGTTACCACTGAATTCAAACCGATCTTAAGTCACCTTCTATGAGAAAAACCACGCAAATAATACACATCTAAATATTAGATTAAGTACAATAAAGTCGTCACTCTGACCTACTGTACCGTTTGCGCTAGTAATACAAATGCTGGATTTCCTTTACACACACACAGTTGCATCTCATTATAACAGTAAAGACAAAAAAAAGCGCAAACCAACACAGGATTGTTTCGGATAAACTCTGGATTGCCCTCTCTGCAGTCTCTTTGAATTTATAGCAGACTAGGTCCCTTGGTATGGTTTGGGTTTGCCTGCCCTTTATATCTATCCTTTTCTAACAACAAACGTAAAAATGAGATGTAAAGCAACAAAAGTAAATCAAAGTAAATCTTCCTGTCTACGAGTTATCCCTTTTTTTCCTACTAACAGTGAAAAACATTGATAAAAATAAACTACTAATCAAAATAAGTATTCCCTTCTCAGGCAATTGCACAGTGAATCGCAAACCATCACAGGACTGTAGCAGATAAGCTCTGGTACATGGTACCTATGCTGTGGTTTGCTGTTTTAATTTTGACATTTACAGTGCTACAAGCTTTTAGCTAATCTGGTTGCCCGGTTAATCAACTGCTGAACACTGTGTAAAATTTTTATTTTGCACTTCCTTCAATTACAATGGTGTGTTTGAAATTAATGTAACCAGCCCAGACAGTACTTTTTGGCTCATAGTTATGATACATTTTGTGATACAGGTAGAGGGGGTGATGTTAAGACTACAACTGAGCAACCTGAAATACAATGGATACTTGGATTTGCAGCGCATAGAGAAAAAGGGCTGAATGACTCTTTCCCTTTAAGACCCACATCGAGGCCAAGGGGCATGAAATGCTAATTAGTAAGTCTCATGTATTTATACCAACCTGTTTTTACTTTTTGTTAGACCTGATGAAGCACTGTGTATTGGTGCGAAAGTGCTCATCTTTTATTTCTGCTGATTTTTATTTTTATTAAAGTGTAGCTCTCCTACTGGCTTCTGTGTTTTCTGGCTTATTTGAGTTTTAAAAACAGAAAATAAGCAAAGAAAGTAGTTGTATTTTTTTCATTGCGACTGCAATTAGTTTTTTTAGCCATTTAGGTCTGCCTTCTGCAGTGTCTTCCATGTTTTTGCATTTTATATACTGCTTTGAGTTCCTGATTTCAGAAATTTACAGTACAAAGTTCTTCCACTCACCCATTTCCTGTTGAGCTTTTTAAAGTTGGTGCCTTTTGAGCAGCCCACCCCCACTGCAAATTTATCTTATGAAGTCCTTCTCCATCTTAACTCATCTACACTTTCTACTGGGGACTGCAAGATCAAACTGGGAAAGCATTTCCCTTAGACTGTTAAAACATGCAATATTCAGAGTGTTGCTCCCTTCTTTCCAGCTTACTTTTGAAATCTGTAACAAACTGGGACTAGACTACCAATCACTGGAGATCTTGGAGACTGCTTTTCAGGAACATCTTGGGAATTGGTACTTCCACTTTTCTTCTGGTGAGGTTAGACGCACAGGTACATTTCTGAAGACTGCTGCTGTATATTCAAATTATATTAATAATATGCAGAAAAATCCAATAAATGAAGTTCATTTGCTTTTCTTTGGTCTAGTTGCTGTTAGTGTTCTATGAAATCACCTCTTAAGTAATCACTGCTGTTTCTTGATTTATTCATGCATCTCACTGATAGTTTTATTAAAATGTAAGGGATTTTTAACTAGTTTAAGTTTTTTGTAATAGCATTGCACTTGTCTGATTGTTTTTACAGTGTTTTTGCATTAAGAGGACGGGAATATTTATCTTGAGGCAGCAGGTGTTTTCTTCATCTATCTATGTTGGGAAACAAACAAAAAGACTCAAAGTGTATTTGTTTTATTGGCCAGGGGGCTCAGTGGTCAGTTTTCTGTTTTGTCTGTACTGGTATAATGTTGTTGTGTTTGTGCAGAGATGCTCACTAAGCAGCAGCACTCAGCAGTGACCTGTACAGAACTGCCCATAAAACCATACCTGTAAATCAGTAAGTATGGATCAAAAACATTGTGTGCCGAAACAAACAAGATTAGAACGACTAGTTTGTAAACAGACTAGCAGTACAATTTCATTTAGTAGAATTTAATATTTTATAGCCTAAACTGCCCCAGTAAAGCACCCAGGATAGCCTTCTGTAAGTCCCAGTAGGCCACACCCTTGTAGCTCACCAGCGTAAGGACCGGACAACACAGATATGCAGTTTCCTAAATTCTCCGCACCCAGCATGGTGGGTATGTGCAGCTTGAGACAATGTAGCAATTGTCTCATGTTTACTGACGACCACTTAATCCTCAAACTAATAGTTACAGTATGTGACAGGTGTATATACACATTGTCACTGGAGGGTAAACTCTCACATACAAGCACACGTCATGTTGCCAAAACCACTCACACAATACTTGCCACACAGCATATAACACATACATAGACCAAAGTATGCAGAAGCACTTGTATGCAATTTTCCTAAAAATGACCTCCTCAACCCCCCCCACACACACACACACACAGGCAAAGTGTATCCTCAGCAGAGCCAAAAGCACTCAACAAAAATAACACCTAACAACACATGTACAGCCAAACTCAGGGCAGCCCCAAATACAAAGCTCATAAGGCAAGCCAACACACCTCCCACAACTCTAGTTATAGGGGACTCCATTGTAGGACATAGTGATGCCCCACTAACTGCAGTGAACAAGTAGAAGATAATGGTGACTTGTTTATCTGAAGCCAGGATCTGCCAAATTATGCACAAACTCAAGTCATACTAGTACGATTCTATCACAGCCCATGAAGGTGTAAATGACCAGAGATGCACCTCCCGGGACTATATGAAGAGACATATTATGGAGCTCTCAGGCTGGTATGAGCCTAGCATTAAGCAGAATACTACCTTCATCAATGATAATGCCACAATATGAACAAAAGCTGTTTGATTTTAAAAATTGGCTAGTTTTCTGATATCATTCTAGGGGGATCCAGCATTTGCCAGCATGGGAGGATATGGTTAACAGACAACATTGCTTTTCCAGGAATGTTGTTCTGCACCTGTCCCCGCTAAGCTTTTGAATATTGGCTAAAACTTTGTCCACGGCCATAGAGCCTATTTTAGATAATGTGAAAATGGCAAACTTATCCACATACTAAAAACAACTCAACTGAACCTCAAAAGAGTTACTGCTCATGTCAGGAGTCTAAACAAAAAAGTAAGCTCCCTCAAGCTCTCCCCACATTTGCACAGTTCCTGATACAGGGATTTAAGCTTCAGAGAGCATTGGCACTGCAAGGTTTCAGTGCCTTCCACAGTTTTAGACCAGTAGCTGCACAGAGGCTCAAGGTGAAGGGGTCTCTATATATATCAATGACAAACACGCCTCTAGATTGCTTAAATAGGATGAGAGACTGCAGTCTCTCCATGTGCAGATCACCAGAGATAAAATCATGTACCATATCCTAGCTAGCTATAGATCATCCTCCATGTCCCAAAAAAATCACAGTCTATACTTAGATCTGCTGGAAATGCTTATTATCCAACCAAATGCGCAACTCATGGGGGACTTTAATTATCCCTCTTAACTGGGAATTCTACACAACTTCAAGCCTGCAGGGACAGAGATTCCTGGACTTAGTCCTATTTGCAAAGCCACCAAAAGAATCATCATGGAAATGTTCATCAAAGACGCTGGAAACCTCCAGACACTGGATCCACCCCAGTTTGGCTTCATCAAAAGAAGGTCATGCCTACTAAACCTGGTGGAGTTCTTTGAAAAGTCACCAAGGCAATGGATGAGGGCGAAATGGTGCATAATGCCTTCCTTGATATGGCTAATGCTTTTGATACAATACTCCACTCAGGCATTGTTAACAAACATAGGGAACTAGACATAAACCTCTGCATAATGCACTGGATAGCCAGATACCTGTTGGATAGAACCCAGGAGATTAGGATCTACAAAAGCCCAGTCACCAGAGGAGATCCTCAGGGTTCCATGCTGGGTCCTCTCTTCTTTGGCATCTACTTCTCGGATGTCAAAGCCAATGTCAAAGATCTCTGTCTGACAAAGTCTGCAGATGATTGCAAACAGGGAACAGTCACAGACTCCCTCCCAAGATACCAACACCCAATAAAAAAGTCTAACACAGACACATGACTGCTGCCAAAGCCACAGCTTAGAACGCTACACTAAAAAATGCATTATAGTACCTTTTGGAAGCTTGCCACCATGGGAAACCATGTCATAGATAAAATATCCCTAAGAGTTGAGTCACTAGTTAGTGAACTGAAAATTTGTTTAGATAGTAACCTAGTCTCTGCTCAACATGTATCCAAGGTAGTAAGAAAATCCTTGTGTGTTGCTCAACTTATAAGTAAGGCCATAGCATGGAAGTCATCATACCATGGTACTCAGCCCTTGTCAGACTTATCAGAGAGTATAATGCCCCTTTCAGTATATACCTGACAAGACGTGCAGCAAATGGAGCATTCGCAAAGGTTCTTTAAAAAAAGAATATAGGGCATAAAGACAGTATCTTAAAATGACTGCCTCAAAGTCCTATCTCTATACTCATTTTCCCTCAAACTACTGAGAAGTGATCAATGTCTGGCTTACAAGACATCGTTAGACCCAGCTTGGATGAACCTTTTGCACATCTGCAAAACAAACAGTATCAGAACGAATAGATCCAAAGGCTTAACATTTGCTTGCAACATAAATGGAGCATGTTGAAGTGACAGATATGTATCTCAAAGAATTCCCGTGCTCTAGAATATGCTGGCCATCCATGCAAAACAAAATCCCTCATTAACAAAGTGAAACATGCTGGAGAGACAGATATGCATCTCAGAGAATTCCCGTGCTCTAGAATAGGCTGGCCATCCATGCAAAACAAAATCCCTCATTAACAAAGTGAAACATACTGGAGAGACCGATACGCATCTCAGAGAATTCTCATTCTCTAGAATAGGCTGTCCATCCATGTGAAACAAAATCCCTCATTAACAAAGTGAAACATGCTGGAGAGACAGATATGCATCTCAGAGAATTCTCATTCTCTAGAATAGGCTGGCCATCCATGCGAAACAAAATCCCTCATTAACAAAGTGAAACATGCTGGAGAGACAGATATGCATCTCAGAGAATTCTCATTCTCTAGAATAGGCTGGCCATCCATGCGAAACAAAATCCCTCATTAACAAAGTGAAACATGCTGGAGAGACAGATATGCATCTCAGAGAATTCTCATTCTCTAGAATAGGCTGCTCGTCCATTCGAAACAAAATCCCTCATTAACAAAGTGAAACATGCTGGAGAGACAGATATGCATCTCAGAGAATTCTCACTCTCTAGAATAGGCTGCCCATCCATGTGAAACAAAATCCCTCATTAACAAAGTGAAACATGCTGGAGAGACAGATGTATTTTTCAGAGATTGCCACTTCTTTGGAACCGGCTTCCTATTCACGTTAAACAGAGCACTTCCCAGGCCCTTTACAAAAGCAATTTGGATCAATGGATGGGGAATCACAAATTCACACTTGGGGTAGCACCTATATCCCTTATGGACAGTGGCAATCTGGAAAATAATCAAGGCATAGGCACAAACCCAAGTCATTCGCTTGCCTCTAGGGGCCATTTATTTGATAAAACTGGCTTACATTGGTTGGCTTGTAAGGGCTTTTAAGAACCTATTTAAGGGTAACCTGGTCCATTGTCCATTGGATGGGAAATTGGAAATTCACCTTTGGTCTGCTGCCTATGTCTCTGATGGACCAAGGCAAAGGGTAAAACATGTCATAACCAGAAATTACCCCTGATATAAATGTCTAAAACATAAAACTTGTGGGTCACATCTGGGGTGCACAACTATGCTTATTAAGGCCCTAGTGTCATTAGCTTAATAAACACCTAACCGTAACAAAAAATAAAACATATTACAACATTGATTTAATGGGCATATGCTACTAAATTTTCTCTTTTTCTATAAGTAATAACATATCTCTCAACTGCAAGAAGTCTGGACAAAGGCCCAAAATAAGGATGCCTTTAAAATATTGTTCTTTTGATCTTAGAAATTTCAAAAGGATTTGTATTAGCATGCATTTTCTGAAGGATATGAAGTCTGAAGCTCAAATATATATGTCACTTAGTAACTTCAGTCCTAAGTGATTTGCCATAAAATCACAAGTTTTATGAGGCAAAAATCTAGATAGTTGATAGCTATCAGCAGTAACATATTGTTTAATTTTCTCTCCTCAGAAATGGTTGATATGGGTATTACCCATACTTCTTGCAGGGATACAGAAGCAAAATAAGTCGTACTATCCTGCTTATCCTGAAACAGCTAATATAAAAACCTAGCTGGAGTGCAAACAACAGAGAAACAATTAATTTCAAACATAACTAACTGATGACTGTTCTGCAGACCCCAGACACAGCTGTTCAAACGGTAGTATTTTAAGTGGTACTTTCCAAATGTTAATCAACATGACTGCAGCTTTGTAAGCAGCAATAATACAAAATACAAAAATCTAAAATTTAATTTAAATAGCAGCAATCGATTTTCAAATATATTTTAATGCAGCTGAAAACTGGATTGGGTCCACTACAGTGAGTGACCATTGATAACCACTTCACAAGATGATTTTTAAGCAAGCAGCAAAACAAATAAATAAAAAAAAATCAAATAAAAACATGAGCCGTTAAGGACCATTGGTCACAATCTGTGCCTTCAAAGGCTGCATATGGCCTGCAGGAAAAGGGCTGTTCAGGTCGGCGATAAAGTATCACCTCTGTCTGATTCTCAGCAGCGCACAACTTAACGGAGTTCTTTATCATTACATTTCATACAGCATTTCAAAATTCTTTGCTTACGTGAGTGTTGCAAGGATGTGCCAAGATCTAAGCCATGGATTGGTGGGTGCATCAGCATTCTAGTTCCAATCACAGTTGAGGAGCAATATCATGTGGGAGAAGCAGAAGAAACACAGCTGAACTTATCTGTTGATGGACAATGTCATTCCTCTTACACTGCTACTGCTATGTAAAGGCCCAGAAGCAGCAGCAGAAGTCAGAAAGTCGTGCCAAAGTACAGGCTCTGTGGAATGATATTTATGAGTAGCACTCACATAAATGACTGCCTACAGCAGTGGTTGAAGAAGCAATTCCAGAGATAGGAATGCCTGTTAAAATGGCTGTATATATGTGTTGCCAGCTACAGTGGATAGCAAACAAGTCCATATCAGACATTCTATGTAAAAGAGAAAGTAAAAAAAAAAAATAACTGCTACTGACACTAAAGAATTAACTTTGGATAACAAAAATAGTGATTCATTATAACTATATGATTTGTTTTCAAAGTACTGCCTTAATGCCCACTACTAAACCTGCATAACTTATGCTGACTGAGAGATAAAGTAGTTGCTGATTCACATACGTTTGTGGCATATTCGTTAAATGGATGTATTTTTTACAATTAGCACCCACAGTCTAATATTCATCTGCATGCATATGATTCACAACTGCTGCAGAAGTTTTAACTCTGAGAATTTCTATGCTTGGAACAGCGAAATGAGCAAATCACACTAATAGGTTTATTTGGGCAACTAGCATTTCAAGAAAACTGAATTTATTTTGATTTATTGCTATAGATATTTTTTTCCTTTAATACTATTCTAACTACTTGATCGTGCATGTATCTGGAATATGTTTTATTTATCAGACACAGCATGCATATATTGATGTGAGAGGACTTGTAATTGACTGCAAGATGTTGTAAACAAAACTGCTAATAAACATCACACTTCAGACAATACTTTTAAATGGAAATATTCTGGATTTTGTCACCAGTGTAAGACTTGAAATTGAACAGCAAGTCAAGCACCTATTAAAAACCTGACGATAAAGTAAACAGAAAGAGGATGCTAATGAGAAGACCCCTGTAAATACTAATATGTCTGGGCAGCGTCTAACAACAGGGTAAATTTACTAGATACTACACTGAATTTTTCATTCTTAGGTGAAGGCTATACAAACACAAAGGTGATAAAAAAAACTGTTTTATCCAAGAACAGTCTAAAGACAATCTATGCTGAGGAAAAAGCTTCTTTCTCCTTTTTTTTGGCTACATTATGCTATGCATTTTAACATTTAGGCATGTATTAAAAGAAATTTCTTAGGACAGCACTGTGCACTAAATGTTATAAACTGCTGTGCTAGCCAGTACGAAGGCTGGGAGTGAAGCTGACCGACATTTCATAGATGAGGCCAGTTCTGAACAAAACAAATCTCTGGAGTTAGTCATCGGTCAAATGTATGGCAAAGGGCTGGCTGCTCAGAAGAACACCAGCATAAAAGTAAATGCAATCCATTCAGAATAAGATCGTTACAAGTGAACTATCACACACGGTGTTTATGAAACATCTTCATAATGTCTTTACAATTAACACTGTAGATGGGTAGGAAGAAAATGCGTGCATTTTGACAGAAGGAAATTAGACTAGTACGTCACAATGCTGGTGCACAGTAACTTTTTGTGTTACAGGTTCCAAAAGTTCATCAGATGGCCATAAACTCGAAAGAAGATTTTTTTCCCTCTGTTCTTCACCTTTCCATACTCTCTAGTTCCCAAACTTGCCTATTGTGTATACTGTAAATTTTGTAAATAATGCCTTACTTCAAATCTAAACACATTGTACTTTGCTTATATTTAACAATCTGCCAACTGCATATAATTGATGACCGTAAACGTTTTTGCAAAACACTATATTCTGAATTTTAACTGCTAAACTTGCATTTTTTTTCTTTTTATGGGCCTAAAGCCGAGCCCAACTAAAGTACTGACATAAATGTTCTGGGTAACGCATTAAAATTATCATCATCATCACCCCCTTTTCACATTTCCTACCTGGGGTCAGGGTGTCATGTTAACTGTCACCATCTCTCTCGATTCCATGCCAGACTCCTGCCTCACCGTCACAGATCTTCTCTCACACAATTCATCCACCTTTGCTGGATATCCTCATTTCCTCTTGTCGTCTTCCTTTCTGTCCGAAATCTTCATCAGATTATCCTCTGCTTTTCTGCACATGTGCCTGAACCACCATAATCTGTTCTCTGACCTTTTCTGCAACTGGAGGTACTTTGGTTTCTGTTCTTATGTCCTCATTTTCTCATCTGCCTCACAGTGTGCATCCTAGCACCCTTTTCAGGCACTTCATCTCCATCATCTCTGGCTTTCTCATCTGCTCTGCCTTTACTGCCCAGGTTTGTGTACCATACAGTAGTACTGGTCACACCACTGTTTTGTACACCTTACTTTTCAGCTTCTTTGGCATTCTTCTGTCATTCATTTCTCCTGACACTCTGTGCCAATTGGCTGCAGTTCTAGCTTTGACCTCTTCATTCAGACACTTTACAATATAACAAAAATGAATATGATGAAAGCCGTGGGGCCTGGCACAGTAGAAAGCATGGGATAAACACTGCCTTCTTGTACACATTAAAACTGCATTACATTTGATATAATCATCTTGTAAAAAGCCCCAGAAAAAAAGTTAAAAGGTGTGACTATATATCTAAGATGGAACATATGTTTAGCAATGATATACACTCAGCACAGTTGTTCACAGATGAAACACTCAAATGTTCAACAGCAAATTAAATGTTCATGCCACCATACAGAACCATCAATAAATAGGTACAGTGTCTGCTAATACCTTACACTATTGTCTTGATTTCTTGGGGGATCCAGTTAGCAAACCCCGAGCTGAATCTCTGGTGAATTTCGAAGAGAAGTTCTTATATGGTAATGTGTGTGTGTGTGTGTGTGTGTGTGTGTGTGTGTGTGTGTCTGTGTGTGTGTGTGTGTGTGTGTGTATTCTCCCTCCCTCAACAAGGAGAAGATTCTTACCCAGTAATACTGGAATAAATTAATGACGTGTTCACTCTCCACTGGTTTGATCAATTACCACTCCCAGCTTAAGGAATATAATATTCCTATAACACTGCAGTTGCAACTTCTTTTTAGGGAATCTACAGAAACGCAGTTTAACATTGGAATGTGCGGTAAAACTAAAACATCCTATGGGGATTACAAATATTTCTAGAATATATCACCCACATTTGCATGGTTATAAGCCTCTTTCAAGATATTTCAGTTTTAAGTGAAACAAGTAAGGAATTTACACATCACAGAACTTCAAAGAAGTCTTGTAGATCCTCAGGAGTGGAATAGACCATCATTGTCTTTACTATAGTGTATAGCTCTGTGGAAGTTGGAATGGTTTGTCTCTACACTCAGTGATGACAGATGCAGCTGTAACATCTGATACTATTGAGATTTCTTTTAATTCTTCAGGTCCAATAGGTTCATTGGTGGTATTTACCATCCATATGAAGTTAAGATGCCCCATTCATTAATGTGTCCATCAGCTTCCTGTTCAGACAAAGACATCAGATATGAAATGACACAGTATGGTAATAATAAGGCAGTGGAAAATTCCATACATTGGAAACTAGGTAGTGGTAGGCATACAGAATTTGACAGAAATGTAATACAAGCATCATCAAGAGTCCGGTTAGGACCAGAGTAAGATGCTGTAGTGATTTATTACACCTCAAGGGAGTGAACAAAAAGTGCATAACATCACAGCAAACTGCAAAAATACCTTGAGAATAAAAACCTTACGGGTCAAGCTCGTCCCCGATAATGCACTGGCTACCAATAACGAGATCAACAAGGCGGTTATTACTCCTGAAACATCTATGTCACTGATGACCGGAGAGGGAATTAATGTCTCCAGTTGTAGCAGTAGTAGTGACAGATTCATGGGGTCTAAATTAGAGCATGGACAATAATGACACAAAAACAATCATTAAAATGCGTTGATGCTTAAAAGTAGAAGGCAGAAAATAAGTCTACATCTCAAGGGAAGGTTATTCCCTTAATCCCTGGAAAAAAAAAACAAATATGTTTATGTAAATATACTCATAACCTTTTCTATAAAGATAATAGCAACTGGGAATTCTGCTTGTCAGATGTTAGAAATAGTTTACTATAAATATTAATAAGACTTTATCATCTGCATCAAATGGTAAATAAATTAGAATTTAGAATGCTGACATATATCAAATTCTTGGATATTGCATTTGGCACAAGACAGAAAAAGTAGGTGATCAGCTTTCATCAGCTTGTCTGTGGGAAGTTGAATGTTGCTTCTGATTAAATTAAACCAAATTTTGATTTATAGCTGAACTGATGACATATCTGCTAAAATTTTAATAAGTTGCATATATTATGTTATAAACAGATACATACTATATAGCAGAGAGTTCATTATCTGCTCCGCAGATACAAGAAAGTACAAAATCTGCTGAGATGAAAAAATCAACATAAATAAAATATTGCTTAAAAACAGGCAGCTAGAAGAGTAGCTCCCACTAAACGTAATCAAAAGGGGTACTGCTAAGTCACAACTTGTAATGAAATGACAAAGCAAAGAGTCTGTTGTAATTAAAAAGGTAAAGTATAGCAAAATATGACTTAAAAACAGTAGGCTTAAAATTCTCTCACTTTGCCATAGGAGCTAAGGGCTTGTCCCACTAAACATAACTGAAAAGGGTTCTGCTGGTCAGCAGCATACCATTACATTTTTATTGGGGGGTGTGTCTGTGTGAAAGATTAAAATCAATTTTATGACTTGAGTTAAAAATATTGTGTACATTCAGGTTCATGAAAGAACATCTTGAAATGTTCTTAAAATATTGTTATACAACAAATCTCATTCGGAACAAACTGTGGTACTATTAGTTTAAGTACAAGTGTCAAAATGTAGAGGTCAATAGCAGTTTAAAGGTTATTCGTAACAGTAACAAATGGGTTACCTTCATAAGTGTGTTCTGCACTTGTGCAAATCCACTTTGTGCAAAAGAAGGTTTTCAAAGTTGCAAAACCTCGAAAACCAATTGTCCGAATGTGCAATGGGCGAATGCACATTGTCATTCGCTCATTGCAGATTCGACATTGTGGGCGTGGATTACACTATAGCAGGGATCGGGAAATGCTCCCTTTCTCCACTGTAGTGCGATCTCGGAGATGGTATATTAAAGTACAGGGGTGTGGGGGATGCAGGGGGGTTTGCCCCTGCATTACGATGCATCTTGGACATTTTAGTTTGAAAATCAGTGAATCAGCTGTTCGATTTGCTGATTTTTGAACTTCTGAGAATGTCGAAGTTTGACATTCACGCATTTGGTTTGCCCAAATGTGCGATCGATATTGTAATTTCCGAAAATATGAAGGTAAACCGTAACAACTAATACATGGCAGCATTTGAGTCTGTTAAAACAACTAAATCTTGTATTTCTACATTGTGTCAGTAGTTTCACATCTCCAATTAGCATACCTAACATTTTGCGACTGCTGTACACATTACGGGCATTTCCTCACATCTACATTTCACACAGTGAAAAACAGTTGCAGAGTTGATAGTTCCTGACATTACTGCCTCATATTACTGGGCTCTGCAGGTGGTTTCCTGGCAAAACTGTCTTCTTTCTTCAGTTTCCAATGTATTCCCTGTAATTGTATGGGTTTTCACAATGGCATCTACTTTCTTCCCATATCATAAAAAAACATGCAGATGGGTAATGTGGGAAGGCAGTGTAGATATGTGTTTGTATCTTGGGATGGACTGGTGTCATGTCCAAGTGTATTTCTTTGCCTTCTGTATGCCTGCTGAATCCTGGAACACACAATGCAACTCTGAATATGACTAAGCAGACATTAGAAATAGAAGCATAAGTGGATAAACTCAAACAGCAAACCATAAAATGTCAACACTATTTTCAACAGGTCAAAAGAAATGAGTGTGTCTACATAAGTGGTGACGGTCTCTGAAATGGTTAATTGGGTTTAACACAACACTGATTCGGTGATATTTTAATATATTTGTGAGCAACATGCATACACGCTTTTGTATGTAGGATGCTAAAAAGAGATGCACACTCGCTCACTTTTTTTTTGGCTTAAATTTGGACCTTTGTTAATGTGCATAGCCTTCTTGACCTATAAAGTGATACTGTATGTGAGCACACGGCACACTGAAATGAGTGATCATCTTCTACAATTCACAGGCAGAATATCCACTAAGTTATTTAAATTATTTGATTTAGGAGAGTTCCAATTTTAAAGTACAGTAAACTGAGCTGAAACCATTTTAATTAACATAAAATCACAAAAGCACATATTCATACCTAGATGTCACATATAATGGATTAAATATACAGTTTTAAAGTAGCAGTTTCAAATTCTGAGGTGATTAATTATTCTAACAGGCCTCATTCCTAATCGCTATTTGGAAACAGTCATTAATTAAAATGGCAATACAGAGGCAGGGTGTGTCTACAAATAACAGTGACCGGTACAGTGCAGGATTTGGGTTCCTTGATGAGTAAGACAAAAGAAAGCGTGAGGGGGATGGGCTACTTCATTCTCATGCTGGACAGTGATACATCCCTCTGTATGGCCAAACCCTGATGAAGGTGATAAAAAGGCCATTGTCCATAAGAATCACAAGTCATTAAGACTGAAAATATGTATTATGGAGATGTATACAAGGACACGCACATGCTACTCTGCTTCTAGCCCAAGAGGTTAGAGGAAAAGACAGAAGACAAATTTGAAATTCTCTTCACCCACTGTCCTCCTCACCATCCTTTCCAGCTAACACTAAAAAATGGGGAACAAATGCAACTCATCTTTTGTTGGGGGCATCCACTTTTAAACTTCATTCTTAACAGTGGGAGATAACCTCTACTTGCGAAGACAACTCCTTCATTCAGAAGAATGGCTGTCAGTATGATTCTAGGGGAAACAGTCCTCTAAGATGGACAAAGAGAAAGGACCTTGTGAAAATCAAGATGGCTGCTCAACACTGGCAACTCTTCCAGCAAAAAAACAAAAAAGATATATATATATATATATATATATATATATATATATATATATATATAGTCCCAAGACTCCACATTCCTAAGCAGCCTGGAGAACATTAGGGTCCAACCTAACACTTTCATACTGGATGACTTCAACTACTCCTCCATTAACTGGGAAAATAACTCATGTACCAATACACTTGCCTAATGTTTCCTGGAATTCATTAATTCCAATGCCCTGGACCAGCTCATTCTTACCCCCACTAGAGGTAGCAACATCCTTGACCTGGTCATTACTAACATGGGCGACCATTGCTCTACACCAATAGTCAACTCCTCCCTGGTTAGATCCGACCACAAACTAATCACCTTGGAAATCCACATCCCTCCCACCCCCCACCCACAAAGGTAACCACCATGAAAACTTCTCCAAAGGTAACTTCACACCACCCATGCAAATGGGAATAGTTGCATGACCGCTGAATCCTACACCAATGCACTGTACGAACACATACACAAATGCATGGATTTCACCATACCCAACAGAACCAAGATGCTCTCCTCCAAAAAAATGAAGCCAATCTGGTGGTCCCGTGCCATAAACAACCTCTGAAACAGGAGGAGGAAACTGATGCAGAATAAGGTGAAGTCCCCAAGATTGGAAAAACTCCCTTATCAGCCTCAACAAAAAGTTGAGATCCCTCATCAAATCCTCTAAAGCTAGCTATTGAAACAGAATTGCAGCAGATAGTAAAGACAACCACAAGGCCTTCTATAGTTATGTAAAGAATCTCCACGGCAATACCCAGATTTGCTCTGAGCTACTGCACAATGGTACCTCCTAAACCAAGCCAACAGATAGTGTCAACTTTACCCCTCTCTCCCCTCCCAAAAGGCCAAATACAATACCAGTATATTCCCAGCCACCCAGTATTACTGCTGCACAGGTTAAAAAGCAAGGCCAAGAATACAGCTTCGGTGGGACCTGACAATATACCTGGCTGTGTTTTATATGAACTACAGAGTGAACTGGCACCTCACTTGTGTGCCCTGTTCAATTACAGCCTCACCTACGGCTTTTTCCCTACCAAATGGCACACTGCTATAGTCATCCCTCTCCACAAAGCGGGAGTGAAGACAGACTCCGGAAACTATCGCCCCATTAGCCTGACAAGTCTGGTATGCAAAGCTATGGAATGCATCATGGACCTAATAAACAAGTATATAAGGAATCTCCAAACTCTGGATCCCACACAGTTTAGTTTTGTGAAGGGTAGATCATGCCTGCTCAACTTGGTAGATCATGCCTGCTCAACTTGTTCGACTTCTTTGAGTCAGTCACCAGAGTTGTGGATGAAGGCAAGGTGGGTCATACAGCCTACCTTGATCTGGCCAAGGCCCTTGATACCATTCCCCACTCAGGAATCATAGAAAAGCTCACTAAACTAGGTATCAACCCCTATATCACTAGGTGGGTTGCAAACTGGCTCACAAATAGAACACACTGTGTGAAAGCAGCTGACTCCAAGTCAGACTGCCGACCAGTCACGAGTGAAGTCCCACAGGGATCAGTCCTGGTTCCTCTCCTGTTTGGTATCTACTTCTCAGAAGTCCAGGCCAACATGAAGGGACTCTGGCTGACAAAGTTCGCAGACGATTGCAAGCTGGGAGCCATTATTAACTCCCCAAGTGATGTTGATATCGTACAGAAAGGCCTCACTGAGACCAACAACTGGCGTCAGAACCATGGCCTTAAGCTCAATGCCAAAAAATGTGTCATCATGCCCTTTGGGAAAAACCCAGTTCCCATGAGCTACCACACTGATGATAGTCCACTGAACACAGAAGATGTTATAAGAGATCTGGAAACACAGGTTGACAGCAACCTCTCTTTTGACCACCACATTGCCACTGTGGTCAGAAAATCCTTCTATGTGACACATCTCATTAATAAGGGCTTTGCATGCAGGAAGAAAGTGGTCATTGTCTCCCTCAACTCTTCCCTCATTAGGCAAATTATAGAGTACAATGCCCCATTTGGCATGTACCTCACTAGACATCTGCACCAACTGGAGAGGCCACAAACGTACCTCACAAAGAGGATCCTAGGCCTGAAACACTTGTCCTATATGGACAGACTCAAAAAACTCCAACTATTCTCAGTCTCATATCACCTACTTAGAGGCAATCTCAGCTTGACTTACAAAGCCATGTCTGGCCCAGCTCTGTTAGAAATGCTACATCTAAAGAAATCCCAATCCCTCCATACCACACGCTCCAGACACCTCAACCTCATTACCACAATCAACAGAAAGTGATGGAGGGACAGTTTCATAACCCAAAGACTGCCCATGCTGTTAATAGACTTCCCATACATGTCAAACAAAGCACCTCACTGCCCCTCTTCAAGAGAAATCTTGATAAGTGGATGGGAAATAGAAAATTCACCCTGGGGATCACTCCAGTGGTCTACTCAACAGAGGCACTGGGAACTAAGGTTGGGTGGCACAATGCCAGGGTAATCCTATGGGCTAGGCTGTAAAGGCTCCAGGCCCATTAGCCTAATACACACCTATGAACTTATATATGTATATGTATGTAAAGCAATACATTCATCCATCTACCTACTAAACTGAAAACAAAAACTTCTTGAAACTTCAACAAGGGGTCTTCAATCTTCCCACAGGGATGGTACCAGAAAGAGATTTTCCTAGATCTGCTAGCTAAAGTGATATTATCTGGGATAAACCGTTCTACTCTGTTTTTTTAATGATGTTCATACACAGTACAATTTCTTACTAAATTACAATATTTAAACCAATGAGTACCTCTAAGTACCATGGATTCTTGTAGCTCTTAACTCATGGACATGTGATTTAGGCTCATAAATGAAGGACACTGGTAGAGTGCACAAAACATTTCTAGACAGAAAAACGAGTTTTAGGACATTGGTGACATTCCAAGCTAATTAGTATAAATGGTGTGCTTACCTTCTTGGTCACTAATTCAACTTCCTGTAGCCAAGATTAAAGAGAAGAGACACTCAACAGAAAACATTCATTGGGATGGACTTTGAACTGGGTAATAGTTACAACTAGCACCAAACAGGGGTGAGATATAGGGTAGAACCTTTAAGCAGCTGTTTGGCTTTGAACCACTGAAGATGCTAATGTAAGCTGAAACTACATTACAGTAACGTTGGCACTTCTCCAAGTTTTCTGTAGTTTACCTCAACTGAAACTATTTCTGAATAACCCCCTTATATGATGAAATAGAAAAATAAATTATGGCGTATTACAGGCTATAACTGGCATGAAGCAGAAAGTGGATCACATGTGTTTTTTAAACATACTGTATGGCTGGAGGAGAAATGAATGCTCCTTGTTTTAAGAGTTTCTCTCAAACATCTCTGAATGGAAAGATGATAAAAATCAGCAAGCAAAGGAGAGCAGTACTTCTGGAATTAAATTCATCCTCATGTCTTGGTGAGGACCTTGTTTTTTTTACAAAATCTCAAGACAACACTGATATATAGACTTATTTTTATAGCATACATCATGCACAGAAGTGGGTTAAAAAGAAAAAATAACAGCTGGGTGCACAAGTCCCAGGATGAAAAAAGTGCTCAATCCTGGTAGGCACACCGGTGTCAGGACTGGAAGAAATTACAGTGTTGAATCTAGAAGACATGGAAACAGTCCTACAATGGGGTTAGGTCAGGCTCAGGGGGAAGGATGGCCCCCCCCATTGTAGATGGAAGTAGTAGTCCACAAAAATCACAAAAAAGAGACAAAGATGATAGTCGGGACTATTGAGGATACGAAGGAAATTATGTATTGTTACTGTCGTGCAAGAAGCCCCGAATTTCCAGACAGGTGATGCATAAAAAGATCGAGAGAGAAATTAGGGGAAAGAAAAATATTTGCACAACAAAAACTGTTAAAAGCTTCAAATGCAAATTTGTGTTCACTGATGCAACAGATTCATGAAAAACATTACACCGACCAAGAAACCATGGGCCATTTGGAAAAAGGAGAGAGAGAGAGGAAGTGTAAAAATATAAAGAACAAAATGTAGAGATTTTTTTAAAGTTATAAAATAGAAATATGAACATGGTAAGCACAAGAGCTTTGATCTGGTGCAATATTTATGCAAAGGAGAAAGCCAAATTAATCAATACAAAAAAAGGCAGCCCCAAAGATATTCAGAGAGAAATACAGGAAAAGGCATGCAGATATGGAAAATTTCACAATGCAAACAATAAGATCACAAATGGGGTACACGGAACAGAAGATTAGTAAAGCAGAAGTTTAAAAAATAAAAGCTGAAATAATGGAATGCACGAAAAATGAAGGATTTAGTGCAGAAAGTCTAACACAGATTAAATCACAGCATAATGAAACCATGAGTCCCCAAGTAAGGGGAGACAGGAGATATCTGAAGAAGAAATATGGACATGGGAAGGAGAGAGAGATTTAATTTGTCTGTTTGTGTCTTTCGGCTTTTCCCGGTTAGGGGTCACCACAGCGGAACTCCGGTCCACTAATGGTTGGCAGTAGAGTTTTATGTGCTGGCTTGCCGGGCCTAATGCACAACCTTCAATGAAAGAACACCCATTCATGCATGTCACCACACAAAAGACGCTCTAACTGGGAATCGAACAGGCAACATCTAACTGTGAGGCAACAATGCTACCCGCAGCACCACCACCGCATGCAAATATGAAAGCAAAACTGATCAATACAAAATAGAAGCACCAAAGACATTTGAAGAGAAATACAGGCAAAGATATCCAGATATGGAAAAGTTTAAAAATACAAAAAATAAGAAAAGAAGAAATGGAAAGGAGGAATAGCAATGGAGAAGTTAAAGAAAAAGAAAGGATTTAGTGAGTAAATCTAACTCTGATAACACCACAGCAGGACAGAATAATGAATCCCCAAATTAAAGAGAAATCAGTGGAGCGGGAAACATCTAATCAGTTGCCATATGAAGATACTTTGGAGCCTTCAGTAGGAAACCAGTACAAAAGTTCAGTTGGAGTTGCACAGCAATGGAAGGAACAGGAAACTGTGGCAATTCTGATGGAGTCAATGTTGTGGAGTGATAGGCCAGTGACTTCCCATATGAAAGAGCAAAAGATGACACACGATGAAACTGAAGAGAATATGGCACAGGAACATGTTCTGGAACTTTATGTAGAATTACCGCAGGAAGTGGAGAACAAAGAATGTGCCCTCGGTTTAGAAGAAAATGATTTAAAGGAAGAGTTGATTGATTTAATAGAGATAGACATATTAAGACCAATGAAAGAAACAGACTACAGAAAGTCAGTAAGACCCAAAATGTTAGAAGCTTGATAAAACAAATGAACATAGTAATTAGGACTGCTCACAGATATTCATGCAATATAACAGAAGTAAATAGGATATATTACTGTGCAACTAAATTAATAACAGATAAAGTCTTACAACAAAAACACAGAGCAGTAAGGGAAAGGAAGGGGGAGAAATCACATGCCATCATGGAAGTATCAAAGAGAGAAAACTATAAAGCAATTAAGACAGGAAGTGTTACTGTTAGAAGAGTACAGAAGACAGAACAAAAATACTCAGAAAGATAGATGTGATAAAAGCAATGTGCAGTCTCAGAACAGATCAGAATCTATCATATACTATTACAAATAATAAACTAAAAATATCAGCACAGGCAGAAAAACTAAGAAAACATGCAGATAAATATAAAGGAAAAGTATAAAATAAGCAATTTATTGATGACCCAAAAAAGTTTTGTACAGAACTGGGAAACAAAGAAAAAGGAATAGGGACATCACCCAAAAAAGAAGAAATAGACAACGTTTGGAGAAATATTCATGAAGATCCTATGGAAAATAAAAAAGATGCTGAATGGACAGAAGTAGTAAAAGAAAGAATAAGAAGTTCAAATGCACAGGATATGAAATGGGATCGAGTAATGGGCAGAGAAGTTGAAATAAAATTAAGAAAAGCTCTTAAATGGAAAACCCTAGGCCCAGATGCAATACCTTACTTCTGGATAAAAACATTAACATCTTTACCTGAAGATTTGTGTGCAAGAAATATTTATATGCGTACTGCAAACAGATGCCAACCTGGTTAATAACAGGAAAAAACAATACCATTCTTAAGAGCAAACCTGCAAACTATTTTAAAAACTACAGACTATTAACTTGCCTACCAATGATTTATGAACTATACACTGGAAATGATGCTGACATAGTTTATAGTCATTTAGAATAAAACTGAGTCATGGCAATAGAACAAAAGGGTAACAAAAGAAAGTCATGTGGAACAAAGGATCATTTGCTGTTAAAGTCATAATGAAGAATGCAAAAATGGGAAGAATCTATGTATGGCATGGATGGAATACAAAAAGAAATTGACAGCATCACACATTCATGGATAAAAGTGTGCTTAAAAATGTATAAGATACACCCTACATTGATCGATGACATTACAGCGACCATGAACCAGTGGCAAACCACTTTGCAGTTAAGTCATGATAAAGGACAAATTATTATTCCATTGATAAAAATTCAAAGGGGGATATTCCAGGGTGACTATCATGGCTGCTCTTTTGTCTTGCCCTTAACCCATTAAGATGTCTACTTAACAGATTAGGTCATGGTTATAATTTGGCTCCCAGAAAACAACAAAGTGTAAAGACTTATCATCTTTTTGTGGATAATTTAAAACTGCACAGTTCATCAGATGAGGAACGTAAAGCACACCTGCAAGTGGTTAAAATGTTCTCAGATAATACAAGAATGCCATTTGGTCTTGGTAAATGTGCAAAAGCAACCTTTAAAGCCATAAAGCTATAGCACCAAGAAAATATCAGCCTGGGCCAGGAATGTGATATAAAAGAACTTGAGCTAGAGGGAGTGTATAAATATTTGGGAATTGATGAACGATCAACAATAAAACATGAGCAAATGTGAATAAAACTTAGGAAGGAATATTTTAGAAGACTTAAATTAATACTGAAAGCATGCTTATTAAATAATTTATAAAAATCAGTATGTACTAAGACTATATATTGCCCATTCTGAAGGAGGTATGGGCCTCTCTGAAATTGATGACATGTATAGATCTACAGTCATAGGACTGCATACATATCTGCTGACCTCACAATACCCAAACATTGTGAAAGCTTTAAAACATGAGGAGAATAATGCTAAGATGACTTCCCTGCTTAGTTTAGCAGAAGCATATCTGTATCAGGTTGAAATGGAAATCAAACCATAAGTAGATAAAAATTAGACAGCAAATGAATGCAACTCCATATGAATCGCAGGAGTCAATTCTGGGTACATTGCAGGTGCTGTGAAGAGCACTTCCGGCTAAAATCAAAGACTGAATCAAATCTAATTTCACAAACTTTAATTGTACTTTGACTTAGGAATGTGGTCCATTCCCATCATGGAATTAGAAACCCAAAAACTTGGAGAAATTAAACGTACATCATCTATATTCTAAGGAAGGCTATTGCTGTATCATATAACATATTTAGTACTCAGATTCACCCAAAAGCAGAAGCTATGGGTTAAGGGAAGAACACAAACCAGCCTATTCTTTTCTCTACAGCATGGTACCAGTTAAGCCAACGGCTATGCCAGAATTTGTTCAGTGATCTCTCTTTGCCCAAAAGCCAAATGTCTTAATTTTTCTGACAAACTGTGTAAAAGCTATTCCTGGTTGAAAAATTAATTTGCATTTGGATAACCCTAACATGAAGTGCTGTGGCAAATAGTGTTGTGATTCATCAATCAGTTTATGCTTTACCACACTATCTTCATAGTCTGCAAGAATGAAACCACGTTTGCTGTTTGGACTTCTAACCAAAATCGTAATTTCTGTATGTTCATAGATAGGTACTAAGCTATCGGCCCAAGGGCCTAAATAAACCTAGTGAACATGGTTTCCTGGCTTATGCCACCCAAGAAAGTTAATTTCATGTGCCCCTGTTGAGAAGAGCCACAGGAGTGATCCCTGGGGTGTATTTCCTATTTCTCATCCACTCATCAAGTTTTTCTTGAGTGCCAATGAGGAACTTTGCTTGACATAGATGGGTTGCTTGTTCCTGAGTATAGGAAGTCTCTGAATCTATCTCTCCAGCATGTCCTGTTTATTGTGGTGACAAGGTTTAGGTCCCTATAGCATGTAGCTTGGAGGAATTGGGATTTCTTTAGGTGTAGCATGTCCACAGCTCTGGGTTTAACATAGCTTTATATGTTAGGCAGAGATTCTCCTTGGAGTAGGCGATATGCTACAGGGTAAAGCTGGAGTTCTTTGAGACTGTCAGTGTAGGGCATCTGTTTGAGGCCAGTAATCCTCTTTGTGAGGTACTTCTTTGGCCTTTCCAGCTGCTGCAAATATCTTAGGAGGTACATTCCAAAAGGGGCATTGTACTCTATAATGGGTCTAATGATTGTCGAGTACAGGAGAACAATGACCTCTTTTTTCCTGGATGAGAACCCTTTTGTGATGGTGTGCCACACAGAAGGATTTCCTGAATACTGTGGCGATGTGATTATCAAAGGAGAGACTACTGTCCACCTGAGTCCCAAGGTCTCTTATCACACATTTAGCATTATGTAGACTGCCGTTTATGTGGTAGTTCATGGGTACAGAGTTTTTACCAAAGGGGATGACAATGCACTTTTTGGCATTGAGCTTGAGACCATGCCTCTGACACCAGGAATCTGTCTCAGTGAGGCCCTTCTGTAGGATGTCCACATCATTTGGGGACTCTGCTATGGCTCCTAGTTTGCAGTCATCTGCAAACTTCATTAGCCAGAAACCTTCTGCATTAGCCTGTACTTCAAAGAAGTAGATACCAAATGGGAGAGATCCCAGGACTGAACCCTGTGGTAATCCTCTTGTCATTGGTTTGAAGTCAGATTTGAAGTCTGCAGCAGTGTGGGTTCTTATCAGTGAGCTAGTTGGCAACCCATCTTGTGACGTAGGGATCTATACCTAGTTTAGTGGGTTTAGCTGTAATTCCAGAATGGGGGATGGTGTCAAAGGCCTTGGCGAGGTCAAGATAGGCTGTGTGAACTACCTTACCCTCGTCTACAGCTTTGGTGGCTGCCTCAAAGTCGTCGATCAGGTTCAGAAGGCAGGATCTGCCTTTCACAAACCCGAAATGGGTGTTTTCAGAGTTGTTACCAATGTCTTTGTTTAGGAGTTCCATGATGATATGTTCCATGGCCTTGCAGACCAGGCTTGTCAGGCTAATAGGGCGATAGTTCCCAGGATCAGTGATGGCTCCCCCTTTGTGGAGTGGGATAACTGCTGCTGTGTGCTATTCAGTGGGCACAAAGTCTGATGTGAGACTATGATTGAACATGGTGCTTAGGTGGAAAGCCAGTTCGTTCTGAAGTTCGTGTAAAACAGAGCCTGGGATGTTGTCTGGTCCCATGGATGCTGTGTTTTTGGTTTTAGAGAGTGCAGCTTTTACCTGAATATATGTTATTACAGGGACTCTGCATTCTTCCTGTATAGATATGGGCCCTTTAGGGGGTGAGAGGGAGATAAAGTTAGCACTGAACCTATCTGCCAGGATGTTGGCAATATCAGTTGGTTCTGTAATTTTCGTGCCATTGTGCTGTAACTCAGAGCAGATCTGGGTGTTGGCATTGAGATTTTTGACATAGCTATAGAATGCTTTGTGGTTGCCCTTAGAATCAGTGGTGATTTTGTTTTCATAGCTAGCTTTGGAGGATCTTATAAGGGATCTCAGCTTCTTACTGAAGCTGACCAGAGAGCTCCTCCATTCATGGGATTTTAACTCTCTTTTGCAACAGTTTCTTCCTTCTGTTGTACAGTTTGTTTATGGCAGGGGACCGCCAGATTGGCTTCCTTTTTTTGGAGGATAGCGTCTTGGTTCTGTTTGGAATAGCACGATCCATGCACTTGTGTAAGTGCTTATAGAGTGCATCTGTGTAGGATTCAGCAGTCATAACTGTATTGTCCATCTGCATGGGTGTCATGAAGTTTGCCACTTCTGTCTTAAGAAGCATGAAGTTGGTTTCGGAACATTTTTTTACAGTGGCTTCATTAATGGTGGGGGGGGGGTGCAGATATCTAGGGTGATTAGCTTATGGTTGGATCTGACCAACGAGTTGTCTTCAGGTGTGGAACACTGGTCACTCATGTTGGTAATGACTAGGTCTAGGATATCACTGCCTTGGGTGGGGGCGTGGATAAATTGATCCAAGGAATTTGAATTTATGAATTCCAGAAAGTGTTGAGTGGAGGAGTTGGTACATGAGTAGTTTTCCCAGTTAATGGTGTGGTAGTTGAAATCGCCCATTATTAGGGTGTTTGGTTGAACCCTAATATTTTCCAGTATATCAAATAAAGAGGAGTGGGAATCCTGGGGCATGGTGGGGGATCTGTAGCAAGCTACAATTTGGATTGCAGTTTTGCCCAGAGTTAGTTGCACTTGGATAATCTCAGATGCATTATTTTATTTATTTATTTATTTTACATTTGTTGACCGGGCTAGTCTAGCTGGATATATGTCCATTTTCAGTAGAGGCCCGCGGAGAAAAGCTCCACATAGAAAACTAACAGATACAGTACATTTATTCCTCCGGCCACTGTTGTATAGAAGTACACACTGTCTGGTTAGTTAAACTAGCCTGGAGTTGTGGATATCCTTAATGAATGTATTATATCAAGTAAACAGGAATCAACATAACAGTAATTAAGGCTCAGGGAACACATCTCAATGCAATGCTGACAACACAGAGTTAAATGCACACTAAAGCATTAGTCAATACTTTAGTGACTCTGACTTCATGGAACCATAGGGCCCTGCCATCATAATAAATACATTTCAAATAAAACTTTTATGGACTTAATATCAATTTTTTTCAAAAGTAGAAGAAAAAGGTCTCACTTTTGAAAAGATACTTTGTTTTAACACATCACTATACAGAAAAGCTATGAAAAGTGTTAATAAACCACGTTCTGTTTATTCAAACTAGACTGTTTAACTACACAAACCCTCTGCTACCAGACTCCTGAAAGCAAACTGCCATGATCTTCTGACAAGCACAAGAATCATCTAGTGGTCAGTATCATACTGGCATTAACTGGAGCAAATCTCACCCCAAATCTCTACAAAACACATTACATCAAAACCCCAGAATTAATTCACGCTTTCTTTGTGCCTGGCAGCAAGCCTCTAATGCTTCCTATCCCTCAAAACTTATTTATTCCAACTTCAAGGTTGCATCATCTTAGATCAAGGGGTTAAGAAAATGATCTCTGAATCAGGAGCTAGATGGACTCTGATTTAGAATAAGCAAGTTCATTAGCCAAACTGTCAGATGAAATCCATTTTTGAACAAATCCTTTCAGAATGATCCATTTCATGGAGAGACGGACTATAGACATACCTCATGTAAAACTTTGACATAAAAATGTAGCATAATTTCAAATCTGTAGAGACTCACAAAACAAGAATTTGTGCAAACAAGAGAATGAAGTCCTTTATGCCACAAGTACTTTTAAATCAGAATATCATGTCATTGTTCGTGCAACACAAGTTCTAATAATGAATATTTGGTAAACATGTTATCTACTGGATAAGCATTCCCTCTTCAGGTGTGATGCGGGAGCAATTACAGGTAAAGTGACTTACAGTCACACAGCAAGCAAAAAAAAAAACTAGAAATCACACTCAAGCCTGGTGTAGGGCCTAGATTTACTATTACAATCAAACCTTGTGTTAAATAGGCAGACCAGTTACTTCATTTTTAATTATTTACTTTTTTACCATGCCTGTTGTCACAATCTGATTATATTTTTTAACTCAGATGCAAGCATGGTTTTGTAGACAGCTAAAATGTTAATTTTGTGTTTTTATGGATTTTTTTTAAGTAAAGCAGACTGGTATAGCTTTTTGTCTCGATGAAAACAGTTATGAGAGAAACTGCAATAACTACGAACTTTTCAGGGTTTCTCACTCATCAGGCTCTGCCAAAGGAAAACTGCAGCTAGGAAAAAGGTCTTCTCACACACTGTGTGCAAGGTCACCTCACAGACTGGTTGCACCATCTTACAGGATACACAGGACAAAGACAGGAGATGAGACAGCTTAGTCACTTCTTTACTAGTGCTTTAATTTTGGATTAGTAGTCAGAGGCGGCATTATCAGTGATAATTTATGATGGCCTATTACCCTACAGGCATACAGGAAATTTATAAAGGGTCTAAGTAGAAAGAGGAGGGTGAACAAATACAAACCACTGGTTGGCATGTCTGGGTCCATTCAAATCTGAAATGCAAGTGAGGCTTGTCATTCATCTTAAATGAAAAGCGTTTTAATCCTGCTCATGGGTGTACCTTTGCTAATGCTTAGTCCCTTAAGATATCAAACTGTTCTTTGTGACATCCCAGATATAGGATTTCAGCCCACCTATACTAAACACTGCACTCTGCTAGGAAAAGAAGGTAATACAATGGTCCCATAATTGAAAGCCATTATATATGTCACATTGCTGATGAATAACTAGCCCTGTCCTTGTTATTTTTGTACGAGTCAGAGTTCTTTGGTTTGGTTTAAAGGAAAGTGAGCTGTTCAAATGCAGCAGTAAATGAAAAGAAAGCTTATGACTGGAACAGAGAGGCGCTGCAGAGTTATGTATCTAATATGCTGAAAAATTGTATGACACTATCAAGTACTGGATTGTCTCTCTCACTAATGGAGATTTCTTTTCACCACAGTCAATAAGAACTTTGTTAGTAGTCATACAGATACAACAAACAAAAGAAACTGCCCATAACACAGAACAACAGTGAAATGCAATTGTGTGTTCAGTACTAAAAGTGATAAGAAATGATTTTCTCTACTGTTTTTTTTTTTTTTTTGTTCAAGTGTTTAGGACTGATGGTGACAAAATGAAAATCAAAATTAGGGAAAAGCTGATTATTTATCTTTGCTGGTCTTGCAGTATGCTTCCTTACTGAACCAGTAAGGAATAGTTCTGTCCTTCTAAAGTAGGCCTACAACTCCACAGTGGTTAACCCCCACCCATGCAAGCTATAGCCTTCATAAGTAATAATCCACCTTCTAGCAGCTGTATCTTGAATGGTTCTCAGTAGTAAAGCAGCACTGCAAGGAAGACAGACTGCAGCCCCGCAGTCACATAGATTTTATAAGCATTCTCTAACGTAACTTGCGTTTATTTTTCCTCAGCATTCAGCGCAAAATGGTACATTCCAGAGTATGGCCCTCAGCTTAAGATGGTACAGTCCAGAGTTCAGCCCTCTGCTTAAGGTGGCACATTTCAGAGTTCAGCTCTCAGCTTAAGGTGGCACATTTCAGAGTTCAGCTCTCAGCTTAAGGTGGCACATTTCAGAGTTCAGCCCTGCAGGACAAGCAGGTTACACTCCTGATGTGGGTGACTCTCACTCTCAACAAAGATGGAACCATCAATTCAACACCAATGATAAACCTGCAAGATACTCTTCCACTGTTACAAACATTTTCCCAAAGCCTGTGCACAACAATATCATAAAAGAATAACTGGTACGTACAACAGTTAGACAGAGTTGTAGTAAAATGTAATACAACTAAAGTATAAGCACCTGCTAGCATTACAGTACTCAGCACAGCTGGTATGTCTCCATGTAATTCCTACTGCTGAATTTTAGTTAGTTATGTATTTAACATTTGTTTACCAGGATAGTCCAACTGGACAGAAGCTCATTTTCAGTGGAGGCCTGGGGAGAAAAGCTCCAAAGGCACTTAACAAATTACATGTGCTTCACAACTTAGACATCATAGAAGATTACATTAATTACAAAGACAAGAATTTGACAATGTTTATACATTTAGTTAAATGACATAATAAACAAAAATGTATACAGCCAACGAGAACCGATGTTGCGAATAGATAAATGAGGGACAACGTTAGTAGCATAAATAGAGATGTTGGGAGTTGAGAAAGAGTTGAGTGGGACAGAAAAGATGGAAAGGGGCAGACAACTGTATAAGGTATAAAGAATGGGCACTTAGAATATGACCCAATAGTCAATAAACCCCCACACAAGATAATTTATCTACCATAATCTTTACAAATCTGACGATCACTGTTACAAATCAGCAAAATATAGCTGTTGCACTTAGTTAAATGTATTTTTATTTTCTTTAAATAGTTTTTTGTATTAATCAAAACAATAGCTGACACTGAAAATTTAATTTGCAGCACAAGAAGCATTTCTTAAAAAACAGGTCTTTTCAAAAAAAGGCAAATATAAAGGATTAATAAAGTATCAATATTCTGAATGGTTCTTGTATGATAAAATACCGTTGCACTAAGTCATCTATTTTGCATAATTACATAATAAAAAAATGGATGTTCCAATTTCAGCACAACAAATACCCACAACTAAACAGCAAAACAAGACATAATGTCATATAAATTACGAAGTGAATACCTATGACTATAAATGTGTGTGAGGCTATGCGCATCTTACTAATGTACCCCATTTTGCTCAGCATTCTATAATCAGATATTAATCCCCATCATACCTTTATTCACAGCTTGTTTTATATGCTAAATGTTTTACACATCTTTGTTGTACATAACAGTTTATCCATATTTCTACAACCCCCTCATTGAACAAACTATGTTTTTAATATTACTATGTAAACTATACTGGTAACCCATCATTTATTTTCCCTTGTAAAGAATTTTATACTCGCCTTTGGTTATATCCTAGCCTGCTAAGCACTTGGCAATGACACTATCAACCCCTGGGTGGGACATACCAGCCCACTGTAGTCTATAAACACAAATCTGTACTGAAACCCAGGGTAGGTTTTGGGTTGTCAATCAACCTGCCACTATGTTGCTGCAGCATTGGTAGAATTAGCAAACAAACATGAAAAGAACCATGCTACTGCCAATATAGTTGGCATCCCTATGTAAAACTCAAAGTAAGTCAGTCCAAGTACTGCAAAACAAAAGTGCCAGCCCAGCGCACGCGCACACACAGTTACAGTGCATTTTATTAAAAAGGCAATACAGCAGTTAAGCTTCATATCTAGTTAAATACCTGATTGTTTCACTTTTATGCAGAAATTGCTTTTACTTATTTAGCCTGATTGCCCTTCTGTGATGGCTGTGTGGCCAGATTTAGTACAAGTAAGGTGACAAAGTGGAAAAGCCTCCCAGTGTGTGTGCGCACATGTTTTTTTTCCATTTGTGATTGTGTGTGCATGAATTTATCCAGTATCAACTGCTGATCTTTGAAGAGTCAATGTTTTAAATTTCAACTCTGTAATGGTCAACTATTTTGTTTTTTGAAATTTACTGATAATACATGTATACATGTATATATATATATATATATATATATATATATATATATATATATATATATATACACACACCTGTAAACACATACACATACATGTAGAGTTGCCTATATTTTGGCGTATTCTTGTGTGCAACATCCAGTATCCAGCAGGATTTAGCAGGCTTCACAGGAGTACAGGAGTGAAACCATAAATACAGCCCAGGTGACCTAAGGTTTGATTATTAGTTCAGGTTTTGGCTGAAAATGGTATGGGAGGATGGAAGTGCTCATTCTGGAAGACAGAGGAGGTAAACAAGAGCCATCTAATACCACAAATCCTTGGAAAAAGGGTAGCAATGCAATGGCTGGCCCAGTGGATGGGTCATTCAGTCACTTTAATGGCAATCTTCAATGTGAATTTACAGGAGTGAACACTCATGCAAGGGAAAACATTGCAGTTGCCACTGTGATATGTGTCTCCAGGTGGCCAGACCATGTGACGGATAAGAGCCAATTGCATATTCTAGCATTGCCAGGACATCAACAATACAAACCACCCTCCTGATGGCTATACTATCAGAAATGGGCTCAATTTTAATCAGGTAGAAATCCGCTAGTCAGTAGTCATGGAGAGGCAAAACGAATTTAGGTGAAAAAAAACTTTAATTAGGATTTTTGCCACAGACAGAAACATTTCAATAATCTACAACCTGCTTGGTAATGTTTCAAAAACTGCCCATTCTACCAAATGATATAAAAAGTTAGGCAGACCCAGACATTTAAAAATAATTAGACTAAAAAAAGCTTTTTTTTTTTTTTACTTTTGTTCACTGCAATCTTTTATGAGGATGAGGCCTTATATTACATCCATTCTACATCCTTCATCTACATATAGGTATGTTAATAGGGTACAGTAAATTCTCAGGGTTCAAAGTGCATAGTTTATTGTTTTAAACTCCTAGGATTTGAAAACTGGCAGACTAGTGAACTGCGCTAAACAAGACAAATAAAAAATATAGAAAGTTTTATTGCAAACTGGACTCTAACAGTAAGTTCAAATCATCTTCATTTGTACAGTCCAGGACAGGCTTCAAAACAATTCAAATCCTTATGAACTATGAAACATGTTATTTTAAGTCCAAGTCAAAACATTTTATTTGCATTATTTTATTTTAATTTGTAAACTGAGGTAAATGTTGAGCTCAACTGGTCATTTTCAGACTCCCACAATGAGACCGAAAACAAAGATGCAAAAAATATCAATAAAATGACATCAGGAAAAAAAGAAAACCCATTTGTTTATCTACTGTTACATCATGAAATGTATTCATTCTAAATTCTAAGAATAATAACACAGCTACACTGGACATAACAATACATATTTATAACATACAGTTAGATTTGTTGCCAGTTAGGATAGGGAGAGGAAACAGGACATCTGGAGAGAAAGTAAACCTAATGTTAACAGCTCTGTAGAGTCATGTATTGATTTGTTATATTAATTGAAGTGGTCTCTGTGTAAACAAAATAATGCAATATTCAGGAAATGCAACAATTAAAATTTTGCAGAAACACACTCACTACCTTCCTGGAATTCTTTGGTGTAGATCAGTTAAGGCAAACAACATCATCTTGTGGAACTGAGTGCCTCTGTCCCCTGCAGTGTTATACAAATGTGAGTGCTGATGTAGGCTAAAGGGTGATCTGTACAGGAAGGATTAAGAATAGGCCAGTACTTGTTGAATTTGTACAGAGTAGCAGCGAAACAGTAAAACATCAAATGACCAAGTGCAGACTATCAGACAGGATTTCAGTGTTTCTAGAACAGGCATGTAATGGGTACCATAGCTGCTCATTTTTTAGTTTCAAATGTTTTACACCAATCTGTGTTGCTGGCCACATGGACCTGCCACATGTACATCCTTAGTAATGTACCAAACTGATACACACATCAAAAAATAAAATAAAGAGGAAGGGTTTTTGCCTGCTACATCCTCTGAACTCCACCTACAGGGGAATCCATCTTGTCTACATTTCACTATGTTACAAATTAGACGCAATACATTGTCTTGCATTTTTTCACAATGCTATTGAATAGCATTTTGTCTGCACATGAAAACTATACTTAAATAACAAAATACAGATCATGAAAAAAGTATCTCAGTGATACAAGTTTCAATAGTCTGTATTGGTATTTCATTATCAAAGGGTAACATTACAAAAAATACAAAATAACCATGTCATGATGCAAGTTACCTAGCCAGGCAAGAAACAGGAGTTTTGGAATGTCACACCTCTGGTAGCCTTATACACTTTGTTACTTTCCAAAGAATTTTCTGGGAAATCAACTTAAAAACATAATACAAAGTAATGTAAATATTTTTGTGAACAATAACAGCTATTAAAAAAGAACAAACATCGTTATCAGTAAAACATCTTCTTTACATTTATAATAGTCATACAGGCATAGTCTTTATATCAATGATATAACATATTATGAATACAAAACCTAGAATATTTTTAAAGTTTCACAAATTGTCATATCCTGAAAACTGTACACCCTAAATGTATTTTGTCAACTTACTTTTGTTAGCAAGGCAGAAGTTTTCAGGTGACAGCAAAAATCTCCTTTCTCTGGGCATGCTTACTAAGATATTTACAGAAATATGAAAAATCATGTTTATTTGTATAATTAACAATATAAATAACCCTGGATATCTCTCAAGATGTGCAACTTAAACTGCAAATATCAGTGGCAGTTTTCTTCTACGTCATCTAAGGTTTCATCTGATGCCATGCGATACCTTGTAAGACATCCAGTTTTAGAAATATTAAGTACACATATAAATAGTTCATATTTTCATAATTACTAGCAAAAAACTACCAGTATCTTCAGAATAGTGTAATGTAATTGCACACTGGCAATGTACTTTTCTTTCTCCCACCAGGGCATTTCATACTATACCTCTCAATAACATGGAGGTTTTCTCAGTTATGAAAATATGAATGCAAATATGAAAATAGGCATAATGAAGGAAAATCAGTCAATATCTCCATGCCAGGACATTAAAGATTAACAATCTTAGCAGCACTTAGTTGATTACATCTTGCACTTTCTAAAACTGTCTATTATTAATTTGTGACTCACTTAAGGATGACAGGACTGAAAAATGTCTGAACACCATAAGGAGTTATGGGTGTTAAAGGGAAGAACACAAAAAAGGCGCTATAGGCTCAAATGAGTTAAAAGACATCTCCCAAGTCAAACCTAACAGAGGGAGACTAAGATACTGTCACAAACCCTTTGCATATTCTATTTATGTAATGCCGTTTATAAAATGTTATTGCCAAGTTTGATGGAAAAGTCTGTTGACTTATTCAATGACATTAAGCAGAGTTAGTGTGTTAAAATGATATGAACCAGATGAAATGCTTGATTAAATACTCTGCCCCAATTCCTTAACACTGCACCTTGATATGGACCCCCCAATTGCATTACACATTTTATTAAAGAAATCTTAAAATTTTCATCTTTTTCAGAATAACTTGACTTTCTACTCCTGCAACTTCTCATTTCTGTTTGCAGAACTCTACAGTTCTGATATTTTTTTTATGGTATTCTTTTTAATGGTAAAGTTTCTTAGATTAGGCACCTACACACTATTATACTGGGCAAGAAAGTTCACCACATTAGTCTATAATGAGAGAGATCTCCATCTCTCGTATGGTTACTTGCCCTTTATTCACACAAGTACTACACACAGACGTGAAGAAAAGCACAAAATTAAGTAAGACAGTAAGGGCAGGATGACACACACTACTGATACCGCCCCAGGATGTCAGTGACCTGCAGTGGGGATACAGTGAGGGCAGTGTGCTACACACTACTGATACCCCAGGATGTCAGTGACCTGCAGTGGGGATACAGTGAGGGCAGTGTGCCACACACTACTAATACCCCAGGATGTCAGTGACCTGCAGTGGGGATGTAGTGAGGGCAGTGTGACACACACTACTGATACCCCAGGATGTCAGTACTAGATAGGAGTAATAGGGAAATAGATCACAAAGAGGTGCTGTTGTGATGCTTGAAGTCACAGGTGGGTGGCCTCTCATGCTCTGGGGGGTTTACTCACTCTGGATAGCATTACTACTCACAGAAATTGTATTTGTTTGCTTCTGATGATTTTATATCCATTATTTTGTAATTTTTATAGGATTTTTGTATATATCTGCTCACTTTCTAAAATAGTCCACCTGTGGGATTGTCATTAATAGCAGGCTAGTCAAACACTATTACCTGCATAGAACTTTCTGGTGATGAAAACTTGGAATTTGCACCACAGTGAAACTTCTGAAAAAAATCGGATGCATCACATTCAGCTCAACTGCCCTCATGTGCATGTGCCAACACACCACCAGCTAAAGGAAATATTTTTATTATACCTCTCAGTTTAACAATGTCAGTAGTTAAATATTAGCCTTTTCTGGGGGGAGGGTTTCCAAGTATCAGCAACCCAGTTTTTTCCAATGTTTGCATGGGGTTGGGGTGTTGCATCAACGTTAGTTAATGTGAGCAAATTACACAGACCCAATTTTTATACCTCTGAGTGGCTCACACAGCAAAATTCTGATGGAAATAAAGCCTAGCCAACAGATACACAAGCAATAGTTATTTAAGACACAGAACAGTGAGACAACTGTCATGAACATCAATTTTATTTATAAAAGTAACCTATCAAACCTATTTTTAATGTACCATTTCTAGCAGTCTGTATTCTTACAATATAAAAATACATACGCTTCAGCATTCAATATTTTAACATTCTGTAGACCTGTCAAAAATATACCATGCCTAAACAGTAGCTAGATAGACTAGACAAGTTGGTTTTATTTGGGCTTTTGATGGTGTGTGACAATACATTCACATTCTGAATAAGGATAAGAGAATATTGTAATAAATTGACAAAAATCACCCAAAGTTACTCAATGCACCAAATTAATGCCTGTACTGAAACTGAAGGAAAAGGAGTATGTATAAATGAAAGATGAGTCACATAATCACTACTAATTTACTAATTTTTAGAGCTCATCTTTTTTTTCCCTATTTTTATCATCAAATTATATGCAGGACTAATGACCCAATGATTTTGGGCTACCAGACAAGTACTGCTTTTTCTTTAAACCATTTTAATTCCTTTTATAAAGTTTTCTGCAAGAAATGGTCTTGCCTTTTTAAACTACATTATATTTTCAATATCAGTGATAGAAGCAGAGAGCCAAGAGCACCCATATAATTTTACCATACACACCCCTCGTATCTGGTATGTCAACTCTATTCCACAGACGCAGCAAACAAGTCCAATGACAGAAATAATCAAAGTACGGGAAATGTCCGGGAGACTCTACTGGTGTTACTTCCAATTTAGAAATGACCATATATTCACCAAGCTGACAAAACAGATTCAGAAGACAAGGGATGAAGGCTCAAATAGCAGAAAATGTACATATAGCGAGTAAAATAACTAACCATGAAAGGAAAGAGAAAGGTTTGGTTGAAATTTGCTATTAAAACTAAAACTGAGTCTGCTATAAAATATAACTCTAGCATAGCGTTGATGACAATTGATGAAAACAAGCTAAGCAATAACAACTATTTGGAGACATTTGTGGAAAAGAAAAACTAAGTAACGCTGCTGCAGAAAGCAGTGGGAACTTTTGCAGGGACCGAGTGCAAGCAGGCATGGGAAATAAATAAGGGGTGACAGGTGTTAGTTATTAAAGGATAAAGCAGTGGGAGAGAACAAATTAGATGAAACAAATTCCTGGATTTGGTCATCATATTTGTATTTATCTATACATGGGGTGATCAGGTATGTGATATTTGGTCAAACGCTAAACACATAACAAATCTGCCATAAACAGTTAGTGGCTGAATTAAAACATATTTAGTCTAAGGGCAGAGCAATGAACAAAGCATAAAGGAAATGGGTCAAAAACAATGTTGTAGGTGGACTGGACACTCTAAAGTGTGTGTGTCTTCTGTGGAAGGTTGGGCGCTGGGCTGGCAACTCGACACCCTAAAACTCCACTGCCACTCATGAGCAGACAGGTGATCCGCTGTGGCGACCCCTAAATGGGAAAAGCCGAAAGAAGAATGCAACTTACTAGGTGAAATGAGTAGTAGAAAGAATAACTTATAAAGGTTGAAGAATAACTTTCCAAGACTACTTTCCAAAAAATCACTATGTATAGCATATTAAGTAGGCTTCAAATTTACATTTGAGATACTGTTGTAGATAGTACATACATTGAGAACAATTTTATATATATATATATATAACTTAAGAGTTAAGATGTGCTGGCAGTCACCAATCACTGGGCTTCTGGAAGATGCATTTTTTTGTGGGGGTCATGAACATTCAAAGACTGATTATCAATCATCTTAGAAAGTGTGACGATACATTTCTGTTATAAAGTCCATTTGCAAAATCTTAATTGCTTACATCTTTTAGGAGGAACCTTAGGTCCATATAAGGACCTGTATACTCGGGCAGTCAAATGCTAGAACTAAAACCAAACCATGGCCTTTGTGCATCCCTCTACAACTATTATGAATGTGTTTGTGTGGTAGTACACAGCAGCATTCAAAGACTTTCAGTGAAGGTTAGGCACTCTAAGCCTTTTACTGCCTTCCATGGGAGCTTTAACAATGACACTGATTATGAGGAGAGACTCACAAACTTAATATGCAAACTCTAGAAGAATTGTGTGAGAAACAATCAGATATATTAAAGAAATCAAAGCATTGGAGAACAGTGATTTTAGGACCCCCCCCCCAAGGCAAAGATGTGGGTGCATGAAGCAGACATGTTGAATGTAGTGTATTGAAGAAAGCACTGAAGAGATGTGAAACTGTGTTGGTGACAAAGAGAATCAGAGTAGGTTATGACAGTTCATGTCGTTAGAAGACGACGACTTGAGCCTAAATAATCTTTACCAGTAATTTACATTACGTGCTTGTGTAGCCACAAAGCCCCACACACACACACACACACACACACACACACACACACACACACACACACACACACACACACACTTACTTTCCATCAGTCTGTAGAAAGTAACAGATACACAGCCTGTGCCCATCTCATGGTAGAGTTCCTCTGTAGTATTCATTTTAATGCTCTACAAGAGCCTTGCAAAACATGCAAAGTTCATGCCAAAAATTACCATTGAGAGCAAGTTGCTTGAAATTTGAACGACCATTAAAGTGGGTTTTGCTGTGACTCGTCATACTTTGGAGCATGGAATAATTTTCACCTAAAAGGATCTATACACACTACAATGAATTCTTGTGGTCAGACTGAATCATGCAGTTAAGAACAATAAATAATATAATCCTAAGGAAAGCTATTAGTACATAAATACTTGGTCATACCCTGACAGCTGCTGATTCATAAAGTGGACTGTTACCTACAAAGTTCTCATTACAATGTTTTCTTGTGCAACATCATGGAGGTTTACTCGAGCAGAAGATAAATAACACATTCAAATTTTCTTGCTAACCCAAGATAACACCTAAAGAACATATCCAGCATATTACAAAAACGTAATAGCCATGCCTGAACTATGACAAATAAAAAAAAATCAGTATTTATGCATTTTTATTAAAAAAAAACAAAAACTGTGCAGACTACAGGCTATTTTTGTTAGTAACATCATGGTACTCATTTATTTTTTTTATTTTATTTATTTGACATTTGTTTACTGGGAAAGTCTGACTTGGAACAGAGACAATTTTTAGCAGAGGCCCAGGGAGAAACACTCCAGACGCAGACTCCACACACAAGGCACTCCAGCCAAGAATCAAACCCGGAGAACCTCTTGCTGTGAGGCAACAATGCCACCACTGCGTCTTCAAACTGTACTCAACAAAAAAAGGCAATGAAAATGAACATTAGGAAATGCATTTTGTCAAGATACACATGCAGTTACATTCCTTAGGAACAAATGGAATAGACACAAAGCCAGTGCTATGGTATGGAGGAATAAAGCTCTAACTACAGCCCAGCCAACCTGTGTTTGATTAGGTGCCTGGGTATCCGAAACAATGAAGGATGGATGTGCCCATACAAAGGGGGGGGGGGTTGTTTGTTGAAGATGTTCCATCGAGGGAAGGTGCGGTCCACAGAAGAGACGAGCTGTTGCGCACCATCAGTAAATGCAGATTTGGGGATATAAGGGTAGGTTCATAATAACCCCCTCCCCCTGGAGCAGTAGAAGCAGTTGCTGGCACCCTTTATCAGGATGCCCTAAAGATGTATACTGGCCCCAGCTCACTCAGAGCAGGTGGATCCAATGATGGATTGTGGGGGCACTTGGACATCTGGAATGAATGAAGCAGGGAGGAGTGAAACAAAATTAAACGGACAACAGCTGATGTTTAATAGCTTGTTGTATAACGGTTGAGTGTTTGTTATGCTTCTAAGTGAGAAAAACACAATCTTGTTATGCTGGTTTGTGTATGTTACACAATTTGTTACATTGCCTTGGTGAAGTGAGTAAGGCAGCAAACTGAAGCAGAGAGAACCAGCCGCATAAATTAAAAGCAAAAGCAAACACAAACTTGTGAAAAGAAATAGATCAATCAATAAGCAAATAAATAAATGGAAGTCTACAACTGCCTAACTACCAACAAAAGAACCCGCTTCATCACAAGCTCACTGTAATCTGTCAAGAAAAAAAAAATCATATTCAATATCAATTCACCAATGAGAGAGCGCTACCACATCAAAAGGTGGTGGTGGGGTTGACTTAAATGGAAAAGAATTCAAAATTTCATGTGTTCTAAAGAACAAAAGCGTCTACAAGAGAATTATACTCATTCAGATGCGCAGTAGTAAGTTATTAGCTGCACACTTAAAGTACAATCTTTGTTAAAATTATTATAGTAACCATTGTGTTACCCTCTACAACTTAAGTGATTACATACTTTTACATACAGCCTACACGAGTAAAAAATTGTCAGCTTGCAGTTCATATCTGATGCATTTGAAAATTAAACTGTTTTTATTGCTGTGAAAAAAAACAGATCTATTACATTGAACTAGGCAAAATGCAAATGTAATACTTTTTAAGACTAATAAAGTCTTCAAAGCAATCAGTAGGTTATACATACACCTAGAACTAATAACAAGTATAGTAATTTTCTGAGTTTTGATGTGGCTTGCCAATGTACCAGTGCTGGCTTAAATAAATCAAGACTTATCTGATCCCTGACTGCATGTTTCTACTTCCATATAAACCCATGAAGTTCAAAAGTAATTCAGATATTATCTACAAAACAATGACACAAACACAACATTGCTTTCTACATGTGTACAGACTAATGAGATTAGAACCCCTATCTTAATAAGTACACTAGCTAGAGAATTCAGTACTTAATGCAAGTGCCATGGCACAAGTCAAAAATTCTAATCGTAACCAAGTGTGTCTCAACTATTTGCTGTTTAAATCTTGTTATATACAGCGAAAGGAAATGTTTGAGGTTTACAATGTCTTGAACCCATGTCTCTTGGTACATTACTGCCCATATAATAACTATTTTGTTACCAAGGATCAAGTAGCTGACAGCCTTAGATAACTGTGTTAAAGTTGTGTGTTTCTCTTTCGAGGTTTAAACAGTATTCAACTTTAGCATTTTATCATGGAGGTCAAATGTTATCATTAGATTTAGACAAAAACTTGTCAAAGGCAACTGTTTTTTTTTTGTACATCATGAAATAAAGTGAAAAGGTCCGGTTATTTAAAGTAGGATAAGAGTCGTACGGTTAGAGCATCAAGTAAAGAATGATCAGATCCTTGGCTTCGGTCACAGGTATAACTGGAAACATCATTCACCTGTATCATTATTTACATTAATAACATTACACAGATAATTGTCTTAATGACACACATGTCCAAAAATGAAAAGAATGTACTTCTTATATAGGATTTGTGCAGGACTGAGTGCTCTCTCTGATTTACTGGTTAACAAAAAGAAGGATTTTTTTTTATCTTTCATGAAATACTCAACAGGCTGGATAGATTTGCGTTGAAAATGACAAAGACTTAAACTTCTCAGGTGAAGAGCTTTAAGCATTGTCTAAAAATCCTTACACTTCAATGCAGCATCCATGTTTGAAAGACCCTTGTTATTGTACTGTCTAACATTTTATATGTACCACTGCCACCGTTACGGCCAGGAACTGTGATTCAAAAATGTATTACACTTACGCTATTAACTTGGTTTAAAGAACTGTAAACACCAATCTAAGACGTTGACCAGCTTTTTTTTTAATAAAGGATAGATCAGCAAGTAGTTATGTCTGACAGCACTACAGCTCAGGAATTAGATCACAGCAGCAGTGAAACATGAAATGCTGTAAATACAAATTCCATCACTGCTACAGTGTATTGTGTGACTCAGGATAGGTCATCATCCTTTTACGGATCCCATTATTCAGCCATGCTGCCAACTAGAAATGTGGGTACCTGACAGGAGGCAGGAGCCCACTGAGAATGAAGTGAAGCATCTCAGCTGGGTTACTGTAGATAAACAGATCCATATTTAAAAATCAATCAAGAAATACAAAGCATATCATCATATAATGAGCTCCAGTTTGGCACTCAGCCAATCAATTCAGCATATCTGCAGGCAGTGTCTCATGGCAAAGCATACCAATTCAAAACAAAGGAAGCTTCGTTTCACAGCCTCCGTGCATGATCTTTCTACAGTCTCCACATCTATTTCAGATCCGGAGGAGTTAAAAACTTCTCTCTTTAAAGATGCTTGTTAGTTCTGATTTAACAAAATTCTGCTGGGACTCGCTCATCCAACTCCCTTCGCATATGTTAGCTGGCCAAAGCACTTGGATGAAACTGCAGCACAGTTTCTACACATTATAGCTGATCATCTTAGAAAAGCAGTACGAATTCACAGGACACTAAAAACCACTACATGCAGCAGTCAATAGGTTTATTTTCTTTTTCTGGGTCTGCGATTCAGATATCACTGAACAATGAGTGCGTACTGGAAATCATTCACAGAAGCACATTTTCCTCATTATATGGGGCAGCAATTCATGGACGGCAACTCACATCGTCTAATCCAAATGTCAATATCATCAATTTTTGTCAATACACTGCTATACATGGTTACTGTATTTTTATCCTCATTGAGAGAGAGAGAATGGTGCACCTAAATTAATTTAAGAGTTGATGAAAACTTGAAAGGCATGACAGCTGAAACACCATGAAACTGGTACTGTCACTTTTGTCTACAAAGTGCAACGTGTTCTGATGTTACTACCTGCACAGAGCAATCTATCACACCTGTCCTTATTCACTCACCCTGTCTCAAATCATCTTGCCAAGTTCTGCAGACAGGTAATCTACGGAGCACACAACCCTCCATTTTTTTCTTAATATTTAATGTATTTTATAGCTTAATGTCGTATTTGCTTACATATGTTGAAATAGTTTTTGAACACCACTTTTCATTTGTTCTTCCAACTTTACTTACTTTGATTTAAGTAGTTATAATCTAATGCTGTTACTTTGTCTTTGCCTCAGGGGAAGCAGCTAAAAACTGTCCTGCTACCACATTACAATTAATCCAGTTAACAATATAACCATAAATGCTTATGTTTTATATATATAATACACACACACACACACACACACACACACACACACACACACACACACACACACACACACGTGCATGTGTTTTAACTGTTCAATGCAAAGATCACACTGTTAGTGATGGCAACTGCTGGGATTCAACCAGCAAAACGCTCTGCAGTTTGCAGAAGGATTTGACAAAAACAAAAAACAGTTGCAAGCCACAGCAGGTACCCACAGTTCAAGGAAGCTCTCATTTATCAGTTTAATACATAGGTTTTCCATATATAAAAAGTTAATTCAAATAACAGAACAACTTATATTCCCCAGTAAGAAACAATCTCTGATACGAAATTTTTTTTTCAAGAAACTTTTTTGAGCGAGTCATATTCCAAGTGGCATTTTGTTAATCTTTAAATAATATTTCTGAAAACTTTTTTTTAAGCCCATGATGCTGTTTATTCTTAATTCAGGGGCTGTGGCCAGTTTTGTGAAAACGTGAGATTAAACCTTAAAGTATTCCTTACATTTTGGATTGAAATAGAAATAGTTTGACTTTTTTTGGGACTGCTTTTTTTTCAGTGTGCTATATTAATGAGTTAGCAATACTGGTAACATATTTATCCTTATGTTACTAGCAGTTTAATAACAGCATTAAAGAAAGGTCTGTGGCTGTTTTTCCTTCCACCCACCGAGCAGTCAGTAAAATCCTCATTTCATACCCCATGCTGTGCTGTAGTATGGCTCAAAAGTCACAGCTTCATGATCTGGGGTTCAGTTCTGATTTCTAATCACTATCTGTGCGAGTCTCCTCTGGGTATTCTAGTTTTAACCCCCCACCTTCAATAAAAAAATGCTGGTTGATTGGCAGCATTAAATTATTCCCGAATGAGTCAATATATTTTACACACACACACATATATATATATATATATATATATATATATATATATATATATATATATATATATATATACATATATATATATATATATATATACACACATATACACATTTATTGTATTTCGTATTTGCACTTATGGCATAGAACATAGATGATCCAAAGAAAAACAGCTCACTTACCTCCATAACAAGTATAAATACATAAATTCTGGTGCACAGACCAAACATTTTAATGGTATAGAAAGCTACTGTACCCACTACTTCTATCTAGTAGAAGAAAATCTGAATGTGTAATTCTAGAAATATTTCCATTATATACACACAATATTAAAATGTATCTCCATGTCACAACAATCAGTGCAATAGTATAAATAAATTTCAACTATAACTACTTGAGAAGCAAGACTGTACACTGGAATGGTTTAGTTATACATTTTCAAATTCTACAAAGAGCACATTAAATCAAACTACCACTATCACTACAAGTCTATGAAAATTATACCCCTTTAACATTTTTTGCACAGTTCATTAATAACAGGTTAAGCCTAATATACATCTGATTTTCAGTACCAAATAACTGCTGAATATTCTTAAAAGATTACAGCAATATGACAACAGGATTTATTCATCCACACAGGAGTGTATTACTGTTTAACAAGCATTACATTTCAGAATGAGCTGAGAACAAGGTGTCAAGAAAGTTATATGCCCAATAAAACGGAATCGTTAATGGCCAGACAGCTATCCTACATAAAAAAAAAAAATGTTAACAGTTTTATAGTAATTACAGTATGCAACTTTTAGCAGGAAAGGGTTGCTTGTAGCAGAAAGGGAGCATGACATTCTGCACTCATTTACTAGTGACAGCTGTTCCCCTTCTGGGTTCTTAAGTGCCGCACAGGTAGGTGACAACCACCTGAGTGCACCGACAGTACAATAGATCGTATCTTTCAGGGGCATAAGAGACATGACAGAGATAAATGCCATCAGCCATGGAATTCAAAATAATCCCATCTACTATACTTCTCTGCAGTAATAAAACCTTCTTCAGCTGTCACTCGGCAGTAACAAACTCTAGTGAAGAAGCTGTCAAATATTACTGGCAACAGCCTTCAAGTTACTTACAGTACGGATCAGACAGGAAAATACCTTCAAATTCACAGACTTATTTATGGCTGTGGTAAATTAAGTAAGGCATTTGTGGCTTAGAAAGAAAGGCCTCTGAAAACTCTTTCCATTTACTGCAGTTTAATGCAGATTTAGAATCACCTGTGGCTTATTTCTGCACTGTTATTCAGAGGGGAAAAAAACATCTTGCTTGCCCTTCAATAAATAACATATACTGGATACAAAACAGAAAAAAGAAATTAAGAACACTGCAAATTAATGCATGCAAAGAAAACTGCATTGATTTTTGCCCAGATAAGTGCTTAGGCTTCCTACCTGAAGTCCTCTGCGTCTCAAAATGCTAGACTCATCCATGCTAGGATTCGGATTTTCTCTCATTCTTCCTAAGCACTATATCCATGCTGTTCTACCAGAGACTCCGGCACCCTAATTCAGAACCTAGCCGCTGCTAAACACTTACATCACAGCCTATGTGATTGGAGGCTTAAAATCAGCTGACAGGGTCCTACTTATTCACTCCAGCAACTTCAAGAGCTCATGAATGCTTGCAGTACTCGATTACAGAGAACAGCAGCAAGTCAGTTCTAACATCTAACATTTCCTCCAAACTGCATTTTGCTGCTATTAAAAGAGAGGAAATCCTGCTATCCTTGAGCAAACTCAGGGACAATGAAATGTCAACATCCTGTGGTTAATTCTGACTACTTCAGGAGCAGAGTTAATGATTTTTTTTTTTTTTTGCCTTTTTTTTTTTACCACTTAAGCCTAGTTTAGCTATACCAATGAAGTCAAACTGCCCAAGTAAATCAGCAATGACACCTCTTCAAAGAAGGCGGCTGGTTGTGACAGAGGGAAGAAAAAATGGGGCACAGCTGGTCAGTCAAGCAGCAATGCAACGTCTGGCTTTCTGCTTCTCAGTGACAAAAATGTAATGCAACAAGCAGCCTGCCTTTTGACAGAAAAACAGGAATGCTTCGTCTAGAAGCATTTTCCCACTAGTCTTAAAAGCACTTCATCTGCACAACACAATCCTTAGTCTCAATTGGAGTGTAAATGTAGGGATAATGTTAATACTTTTACATTTGGTTTTGTCAGCAGCTTTACAGAGTACAACTACCAGACAATAAAAAATGTATTATGTGGTTAAAACTCATCCTAGATTAGCATTCCAAGTATTACCAAAAAAAAAATGATTACCATCATGTGCAATTTCACAGTCTGTTTCAGCTTCTGTTTTCCTTTGCTTCTGCTCATCTTACTTCAGTGCAATGTGACCACGAGAGGAATATTAAGTACAATGCCTGCCCATCAGCTCCCTACTCTTAATGTGAGAACTGAATTATAACAGTTATCACAAGAAATGTGACAGAGATAGCAATAACAATGTGAAAGGGTCAAGTCTCACTCTCAGAAATGAACTTTTTTATAACATTTTTTTGAGCTGATTCAGTTCATTAACAGATAGAGGAGATGCATATTTCCCCTTTCTTTCAGACTTCAAAAGCATGTCCATGTATAACCATGACCTTTAGGCAAAAACTACTAGATAAACTGTTTTTCAACTGACAATTAGGAGTGACACAGAAGACATGAAACACTGTGCTTCTGCATTTTGAAAAATACAATTAGATATTTTTTCACTGGCATCTGTTATAGCAATTCTTCTCCACAGGTTTAGTTCATCTTGCTATTCAGCCTTTAACAATACACACTTAGATGCGTATTTTTTTTTTTACAGTCATTGTTTTTAACAGATAGGGGAAACTAATACAAGCTAAAATTCATAATGCAATTGTTTCCAAAATATGTATCAGAAATAAAGATTCATTCTACTTTTTTCAAATAAAAAGAGATCACCTATAAATGTATATATTAAAGGTAACAGCATACTACTTGCTGACTTCTATTACTGATCTGATAAGCTGTGTTCACTATATTCTGCATCTGCTTGCACCTGCAAACTGTAACTTATTTACATTTCTAAATAATACAACCATCCCTTACCAAGAAGAGCTTTACTCTCCAAATGTTAAGCAGCAACTGGGCAAGAACACACAATCAACAACTCTCAGCCAGTTAGCACTAATTTTACCTATATACTGACAGGTTTAGCAGTAGTTAGACTATCAAAATTCAGTTTTCATGGGTGATATATTTAGAGAGTAGTAGGTCAATCATTAAATATGAAATTATGAAGCTGATAATAGCCAAAAGGTTAAAGTATAAATGTGGGAATTAGCAGGCCATGTGCGACTGAAAGCAGAATATATTGATTACCATTCATACATCAGGACAGACGGAAAAAATATACATATTTTTGTGCTCTTAGGGCCATTTATGGCACACATTTTAAGCCAATGTGGCTTTGGCAAATAATCTTTCCTCATTTGCCAATAGCTTGCCTGTCCAAACTTGTCTTTCAGACATATCCCAGGAAATACCAGTGTCTTTGTAGTTAACTAACAGACTGTGACCTTTCAAGTCAACAAGGGGGTCAAAAAAGGCGCTTTAACCTAGTCAACTTTTTCCCATTTTGGTGCACAACATTGTAAATAAAACACAGAAAGAACGTCTCATATCCGTATTGCTAAATGCTCAGCACTTTAGGGCACAAAAACTGCAACTGTCATGATCCTACTAGAGTCTGTACCAACTATATTATTCTTTTTAAAAGCAAGATGAGAACAAAGATTTCTCCTTCACCACAAAGCAAAAAAGGTTCAGCAGTCAGCGAGCAAACAGCACAGCTGCCCAGTAATTTTTTTTATTTACTTCTATTCTTTAATCACTAAAATTGATAGCTACTGTATGTAGTCAGTGACTTGTTCTAGTTGGTAAAAATGACATCAAATATTGGGAAAGTACCTAAACTGTTTATACATCTGTCATGACTTCTGCTTTGTTTTTCCCTTTGCCTGGACGACCAAAATTTAGCTTATCAACCCATGGTATAATGAGTCTGTAGCATCACAAAATGGTGACACCTTACAATATTTTCCAGTGATGGCAGCAGATCTTTGTGTGTTGGGGTTTGCCATCTGTTCCTCCAAACATCCAGAAGATGTGCCTAGGTGAATTTTTGATCGTCCAATTTACTTGCAGGTATGCATGCCATATGTGAATGAGTTTAATATGCAGGCTACAATGGGATGGTACTCTGTTTCTTCACTGCACTGGATTAAGAGGGTAATCATGGAATGAATGAACTGCAATGGACATTGGAAATTTCAACAGTTTATTTGGACAACAGATGTGAAATTAATGCAGTTCAGCCAGAAAAGAAGCCCTTCCCTGAACTTAGTTAGCAATAATGTATCTGGAAGATACAAGAGGTAGTCAGAGATGTGGGAGCTGTTTCTTTACCCTGAGAGTGGGAGACTGGCATAATGGTTAAGGTTTACACTGTATAGGCACAAGGTGCAGGGTTTGATTCACACATGGGGTAACTGTCTGGGCTTGGAATGGTTCACAAGGACAATTAGCCCAATACTAATTTGTGTCACTCTTGGACAGGGGCAATAGGTGCTGATTTTAGTGTCAGCTTAAACCAGACACCCTTGGGAACACGGGTTGAACTTGGCTAGGCATTTAAGGGCCCTGGGGCCATTAGCCTAGTAGCCTCCTATGATCCTTACAGAAAAGATTAGGATTTTGTGTTTTCTGCTCATTTCAACATTCAGTTGTTTATGTGCTGAGCTAGATACAGCCCACTTCAATTACTCAGGCATTAATCAACAATCATCTCTCTCCATTTTAATGTCTCTTTTCCAATGTTAACCCAGGTGTAAAATACAAACATGCAGTACTGCAGAGCAGGTACAAATAATTGATGAGGAAGAGAACTGCACAGTTCCAGCACTCTGAAATCCTTCTGAAATTTTTTTTCTTTTACTTCAGACAGAGTATTTAAAAAACACAAGCTTATCTGTAGTACAGCAAACCTCTGGAATTGCAGAGATACGGTAGTTCCCAAACAGGTGTTGGACTGGAAGTTCAGATATTACTGAAAACAAATGCAATTCAAACAGAAATGACTGCGCCTCCAATGTGAGGGGGGGCAACTACGATCACTAGTCCTGCTACTTACACGTACTCAAATCTGGAGCTGTTCTACCACAGAGAAAGGGGAATACTTTGAAAACCTGCAGGATAGTAGCTAGTGTGTACACCTTCATTTGCAGTTCAGAGGATTGTAACCACATCTCTTACTCTCAGAGCAGGAGAACCCCCCCCAGAAAATGAACACGCTGATCTCAGTCTCAACAAAATACCATTAAAAAAAATCATATGCATACCTAAAGATACAAATTAAGTCACAGTTTGTAAAGCTCAAACAATTTCAAATTAAAACAATATAAAATAATCTGCTGTAAATAATTTAAGTCACATAGTCACAAAGCCGAAAGAAGAAGAGCAAGTCACAACAGTATTAATTTATTAACATGCACAACTCATCCAAGAGTCCGGAATATAAACCAGATAGGACAGAGTAACTGCATTTGTTTTTTTTTTTACTCAGTCTCTCACAAACATCTACATCACAGGACAACTTTGTTAAGACCATTTGTCAGTGCTTTCATTTCCTGCAGGACTAGGTTTTATGACTTACTGCCAGATTAATGCCCATCTGCATTATTTTATGCTCTAATGTTTAGTCATCTGAGTGCTAGACCAGGCAATTGTCACAGCATACCATAAACTGTAACATTCCTAGAATAACCAAACAAGTCATCACTGCTAATGATTTTGTCTGTCTGTCTGTACAATAGTTAAAGCAGGAATCCTAGGTGAAAGTAATCTCACTGACGGGAAAGAAAAGGCACTACATGCTGGCATTATAATCATTTTAACAGACTTTATGTACAGACATTAGCGTTTTTCAGAATGGTATGAATCATCATACATAGATGTTGCCCATTCAGGCATTTTTCCCACTGTACATTGCCATTTAATTGGTGATGGAAAGTGATCTTTAAGTACAAAATTAACATATGCATGTGGTGGCTTGGATGCCAAGATTAAACCTACATTTCACATTATCCTTCTCCCGTTAAGTAGTAATAATGAGGGCGTGTCACAATACACAGGCCAGCTGACACCCTGTGCTAGTCACCCTGAAAGTACTGTCACCTGCAGCTACTCAGATGGGAGGACAGCTACAAAAACAAGCTATTCCACCCACCCCAATGACAAGAGGAAAATTCTAAGGTATAACCTTCACCCCCTAAAGGATGACAGCTGCTGATAGCATCTTCAGATTCCTGAACTTGGGCTAACACCTGCAGTTGAAATAAATGTGTCTCAGTGACTTTCATTTCTTAAGTCTTATCATATCACTAGCTTATTTTCATGCCAAGGTTGCTATGTCAGAAGGCATCATTTATGATGTTCTGCCTAAATCAGTTCAGGTTGGTTCAGTGCTAGTGACACCAGCATAGAGTGCTGGAGATGTTGGGTTTCGGTCAAAAGCAAAACCTAATATTTTCCTTTCACTTCTGTGATTCTAACAATGCCTAATCAGGGTTTTTGTGTGTTTTTTTGTAATTTGGTGTATATTCACCCCGGAATGGTCATTATTTGCAAAAATCAATACACACAAAAAGGAAATGGTCTTCTTTGTGTACGTTAGTGAAGTCATCTATAGAACTAACAATGTTATTTCACATTACTTAAAAAAAGATTAAATCTTCATGGAAAGCCTGATAAGATATGAATACAAATCCAATTTTACAAACAACTTTACTTGATAAGATGCAACATTATTAACACATTATTAGTGGAGTAATTATTCTGTGTAAGCTACCCCCTAGAGAAATGTAACACTGCTATCAAAGAAAGGACACCAGGGACGATAAGACTGAAGGGGAGCCTTGGGACATTACCAACGTCTGAGATTAGGATTATACAATCACATCTCAAAAATCTAGTATGAAAAAACATATTGATTTTCTGTCAAAATTTATCATGTTGAAGAGCGATCCGCATGCATTTTGAAGTAAGAGAACATGCTGGGGGCAACAAATGCGAGGAAAAAACTAGATATACTGCAGAAAGAAAAACAAAGATAGCTGGGCCATTAACAGTAAAATAGAAACTTTCTCTATCACTGTAAGGCCACATATTTTATGCATTTGATATACACAGACAAAGACTTTACTGAATAGTTTCATGATGTAGTACAATAACCCTTTACTTCCAAAGGTCACTAGCTTGTACCTCAAGATAATTACGTGAGGATACAGTCCAAAGTTCTGTGTATGAAATTCTATGCTAGAAGGACAATGGCAGTTTACTTTCTGTAACAGTGGGATGACTTTTTGTTACAAGTACATTGACTGCCTGGTACAATAGCAAAGAAGCTTTGTCATAATGTTGACTTCCATCACTCCCTGCCTCTCTCTCTGTTTTTGTGCACCTTCACAGCAATGCATTTAACACTCGTCTGTCAAGTGTGACAGCTTACTACAGCTCCTGATGCCCACACTTGTGTATATCCACTTCCTTCATAGCTGAGCAAATCAAGGGCAAAGTTTAATTTAAATGGACACATGACCAAAATCAAGGGCAAAGCCAGTACAATCTGCAAAGCAACCTTACAGACAAAAAGACAACATTACAATCAATCCCCTGCAGGAAACTAAACTGTAATGTGAAAATCTGTCAGTATAAAGTGCTTGACGTCCTTCCTCTTTAGCAACAGAGCTGATGAACACACCAAGTATCACAGAAAGTAGAATTTAGAACATTAAACAGGCAGTGGAAAGCACAAAAAGTTACTACCATTCATAAACTACACAACAACTCATCTCGTCTGTTAAAGTTCCATGCTAAATATCTGCACAGCTGCCTACTTAACATCCTGTCTCTGTATTGAAAAATCTGTATCCCCCACTTCCAGCAATCACACTTGGTATTTATTTGTTTGTTTATACACTTGTTAATTGTGTCAGACCAATGAGCCACAAGTACTTTTTTTTCAAAAGCAATCCAGGAGTGCATTCCTGATGGTGATAGCAAAGTCACAGCCAGGACTAAAGCAGGGAGTTCATTCCCTCCTGTGCTATGCTGCCAGATAATTTTATTTATTTATTTTACATTTGTTGACTGGGTTTGTCCGACTGAGATGACAGCCCTTTTTCAGCAGAGGGCCCCGAGAGAAAAGCTCCACTTTACATAATATAATAGTAGAAAAAGGTAGTACATCAAAATTGAAAAGGTAATACATCAATAATTTGGAGAAAAGCTCCATGTAGCAAGATATTAGTAGCGTTCAAATTAGACATTGAGTACAGACCGGTACAAATGAATTTACAGTTACTGACAGTATTAAGTACAGACAGGTTAAGTTACAGACTAGACAGATTCAAGTTTACTAGGGTTCACATACAGCAAACTAATTATAAGACTTTGGTTCACAGATGGGGTTTCAGAGAAAACGCAGTGTGTAGTTAGGAAGTACTGAATGAAGGAGGTACAGTACAGAGATAGTTAAATGGGGTGCTAAGAGAGTGGAAGTGTGTTTAGACTGAGAAAGGAAAAGTGAGATTTTGTAGTTAGGGCAGAAGTTGTATATAGGTTTAAAATAGGCAAGTGTGCTGCAACAGGAGAAATGGGAAGGAGAAAAAAAAAAGTAAGGAAGACTGAGTACTTGAGAATATGTTAAGGAGGCTATGTACAACTGCAGGACCATAGATTATTCCATCTATCTCACCCCCTTACCCTGAAGAATTATTTATTCACATCCCCCTCTCAACCTGTTCCCACGTTTACTTCTACAACTGATTTCTCTTCTCTGTGATTTTTGTCACAATTTTTTACTTGCGTTTTCATACACAGAAAACATTCTATATGCATACAGCAATATAACTTATGTTATAGTCAGTGTATGCCTTTTTTAAAATCACAATCATTACACACTCCATGCACATATAGTAAGAGCAGATGCTTCTTGCTACTGCTATAGCAGCTTTGGAAATCCATGTGCTTGTAAATAACCAACACACATCTAGCACTAAAATACAAAACTATACAGATCACAAATGTTTTTGTCCATCTTAAACACCCATATGTTAATTACTTAAACCCTGCGGGAATTCAGTAGGTCATAGGTATGTAATACACTAATGACCACAAGGGTCTTTATAAGCCTGGCTGTGCAACCCAACCCGATTTAATTATTTTATCTGGCATTTGTTTACCGGGAAAGTCTGACTGAGCATGAATCCCATTTCAGTGGAGGCCTGGGGAGAAAAGCTCCAACATACATAGTTCAATTAATAAGCTATATAATACAATCACAAAGTGCAGTAACAAATAGTAGATTCGACATACAGGATAAATAGTCAGATCAGAAAAATCATAGGATATTGAACACTTAGCAAAGTAAAAAATAGTGAAAACCAATGGCAAAGATGTTAAGCATTTTAAATATGGGAAAAAGACCAAGAGAAAAACAGATTTTGCAGTTGGGGGAGATTAGGAAATGGAGTTAAAGTAGGGAGCTATCGAAGAAATAAATGGTGCTTTGGCTAACAGGAGAAGGGAGCAAAGGAAGAGCAAGGGAAAATGAAGGGCGAGGGAAGAGAGGGGGGAGACAGGAAGGGAAGAAAGGAGTAACGGGTAGTGTCAGTCTGGTGTAAGACCTGTACAGAGACAGGAGTTAAGGAGAGATCTCTTTACAGATTGTTTGAATATGTGACTAATATCTGTAGGAATACTGTTAGAGACCTTGGCTACTGAGAAGGAATATAAGCAGTGACCGATAGATTTTTTTGGTTTATGGATTTCAAGGAGATGTTTCTCAGATGAGCGAAGAGGGGGATTAATGAGGTAATGGTTAAGAATGGTGCTAGTTGCTGGGTAGGATGAGCATTTGTATATCATTTTATGAGCAAGGAGGAGTTGGGGGAACTTGAGTTAGTGAGGTAACTCAAGCCAGTTTAAGTATCCGAGGCCGGAGCAGTGGTGGGACTTGTATGACTGAGTGGCTGTAAATCTAGCTACTTTGTTAAAGCAAAGTTCAAGTTTTGATCTTAGGAAGATCTGAATGCTGGTGAAAATGGGTGAGGCATATAGTAGTGAAGGAAGGAGGTATGTATTGGTTAAATTAACTCTTGAGGAGTTAGGAAGGAATCTTTATCTACAGAGCATGCTATGTTTTTGGAGTGTTTTTATGCACTTTTGAATATGAAGATCAAATTTCAGTTGATCATCTATTATGACACCAAGTAACTTTGGGTGAGGTACAACTTCATTTTCAGCATTGCTCAAACAGGATATTTTGAATGTCTCTTTTATGAGTGTTTGAAATTTGGGGAGAAATAAGAGCAGTTTTGTTTTATTTGGATTTAGGAAAAGCTGATTGTCACTGAGCCAGTTTTCAATAGAGTTAAAAGCCTGTTGAGTGATAGATTGTAACTGGGATGGACTATTAGATGAGCAAATGACAGTGGAGTCATATCATATTGTATACGTGCAGCTTGTTGGGAGGATGTATGTAGATTATTTATAAATATGTTAAAAAAGAGAGGGACAAGGACGGAGCCTTGTGGGACACCTATATTAATTGGGAAAAAAGATGAGTAAAGTAGAGACCCATTTTAACTGAATGTAACCAGTTACATGGGTAGCTAGAGAACCAAGTGACTGTTGCACTAGAAAGCCTAAAGCAGGCATTTTTGAGAGTAGACTGGTATGTGAGAGTATAGCGAAATCTTTAGGACTAAAAAAGAGGGACTAAACTCAATTGCTGTTATCGCTGGCTCTAATGACTTGGTCCAAAAAGGCAACAAGGGCAGTTATGCTATGATGTGGGCGAAAGCCGTGTTGGGTAGAGGGTAATAGATTTCTTCCTGGAGAAAGTAATTTAAAAGCGGTTTATGAATAAATTTGTCTATGATCTTAGAAAGAGGAGACAAGATTGCAATTGGTCTGAAGTTGGTTATTTCAGTGGAATTTCTCCCTTTATAAAGAGGAATGATGTAATTTTTTTTCCCAGAGAGATGGGACATATGACTCATGAATGGATCAACTGATCAGGATAGATTATAGATAATAAATTGTCTCTCTATGTATCATAGACTTTTATTAGGAGGGGGTATGTTAGCTAGGAAGTTTTTAACGTTTATGGGGGTATGTTAGTTTGGCATTATTGCTTCCCTCTGGCTACCAGAAACATGAGGGCCAGACCCAAGGTGAATTTCCCATTTCCCATCCATTGGTTAAGGTTATACTTAAATAGGGTTAGGGATGGACTTTGCTTCACATGGATGGGGAGCATGTTCCAGAGAATGGGTATCTTGTAAAACACACATCTGTCTCAACAACATGTCCAATTTAGGTCACAAGCAAAATTTGAATCCTTGGATCTAGTCATTCTCATGCTGTTCATTTTGCAGAAGTGCGAAAGGTCTATCAGAGCTGGATCTGAGAATCATAGACATAGATTGCATCTCAGTAACATGTAGGAGACCAAGTCTAGAGATAGGACTTTAAGGCAATTCGTATACGACAATGTGTTTATACCTTGAATTCTTCTGGTAGGAAACCTTTGTGCGAGTTTCAATGGTTGCATATGTCTGGCCAGGTACATGCCGAAGGGGGAATTATGCTCGATGATGGGTCTGATAAGGGCCAAATAAAGTGGCACTATGACTTTCTTGGACCAGGATGTTATGTTGTTACTTATAAGTTGGACAACACAGAATGATTTTCCTACTACCTTGGCCATATGTTGGTCGAAGGCCAGTTTACTGTCTACATATGTTACCAGACCCCTGGCTACTGGGTCAGGTCTTATAGATTTCTTATTAATGAAGTAATTAGCAAAGGTGGCAATTTTCCCAAAAAAGCACTATAATGCATTTCTTGACACTGCGTTTTAATCCGTGACTTTGACACCTCATTAGACCCTCTTGTAAGATGTTCATGTCATGGGGGGATTCTATATTATACAATTCCTCCCCTAAAACGTCGCCCGGACTTTTTCCGTTAGTATAAAACACTGTCTCGCTATGTTAAAAGAGTTTAACATAGCGACACAGGTTTAAAAAAAGCAACGGAGATCTTCTTTGCTTTTTTTAAAGCTGTCTCGCTATGTTAAACTCCTTTAACATAGTGACACAGTGTGTAAAAAGCAACAGAGATCTTGCGATCTCCGTTGCTTTTTTTTTTTAAAGCTGTCTCGCTATATTAAATGGGTTTAACATAGCAAGACAGCTTTAAAATAAGCAACGGAGATATCCATTGCTTATTTTAAAGCTGTCTCGCTATGTTAAACCCATTTAACATAGCGAGACAGTTTTTAAAAAAAAAAGCAATGGAGATCGCAAGATCTCCGTTGCTTTTTACTGTTTTGCTATGTTAAATGGGTTTAACATAGCGAGACAGCTTTACAATGAGCAACGGAGATCTCCGTTGCTTATTTTAAAGCGGTCTCGCTATGTTAAACCCATTTAACATAGCGAAACAGTAAAAAAAAGCAACGGAGATCTTGCGTTCTCCGTTGCTTTTGCCCAGTGCCCACAGCTCTGATGTACTGTGTAGGCATGCGCAGTACATCAGAACTGCCGCAGAATACCAGACAGCTGCGGAAGGGCAGTAAAGAGGCATTATACAATAGCATTATTTAAGAAAAGTAATTATTTCTTTTCTTAAATAATGTCATTGTATAATAGCAATAACCCACTTCTGGGTGTGGGTAATGCTGGATTTACCCACAGTTGGCTTTGTTTGCCACGCCAACCGTGGGTAAATCCAGCATTACCCACACCCAGGAGTGGGTTATTGCTATAATAGCTACCAATTTGCGGTAATCTGCAAACTTGGTCAGCCATAGGCTGTAGATGCCAAATAGAAGTGGTCATAGTATGAGCCCTGAGGTACACCTCTGTTGACCAGTCTCTTAGTGGAGGTGGGTGGTATCACCAATCCTGACTTCCAGGGTTCTGTTTGTGAGGCAACTGGCAATCCAGTGAGACATGTAGGGGTTACTACTACTTCAGTGAGTTTGTCAACTATATCCAAGTGGGAGTATGTTATTGAACACCTTACCCAGGTCCAGGTAGATTGTATACACCATTTTCTTCTCATCCATTGCCTTAGTGACCAGAGCAGAATGTGAAATTTACACTGTTTTGCAATGTAATGAGATCTCAGAGTTGGTATATTTAATTAGCAGGGGGTGTGGGGGTGCAGGGTGGCTTGCTCCCCTACAAAAATTAAAAGAAATAGAATTTTATTTTTTATTTTATTTTTTTCTAACGTTCAAAGTTCAAAAACTTCGATCATACAGTCTTGGCCATATGAATTTTGAGGTTTTGGAACTTCTATAATCTAACATAGATCCGTAATGACTATTATTGAATAGCATTTAAGGTTTAAGTTTTAAAATTGATGAAGAAAGGGTAAAGGTTCATGGATCTAATAAAATTTTAAAGTTACAGTATTCCGTGGAGAAACACTTGCATGGTTGTTAAAGGCAAAGATTTACTCAAACAACTATGTGGTGTGGAATGTCTCACTATAGCAACCTACATACACAGCATGCATACCAGAACATTTTCAAGAACATCAGATAAACAAATGAAAATATTTTGTAAACAATAAAAACTATTAAAACTATACAAATAGCAATGCTATCAGTAAGAAGCATTCTTTACTGTGATAATATTCAGTGCTTCCATGGTCTTTTCCATAAATACTGTACTAGATTAATAATGAACACAAACCCAAAATTACATTTCTAAACATTCATAAATGTTTATATCTTGAAAAACTGTACAACCCAGACATATATTAGAATATTTTTGTTAACTTGACATAAGCTTTTGCATGACAACAAATTCCTCTAGAAGCACGTTTATTGAGATATTTATAGAAATAGGAAAACAAATGTTTAATTGTATAATTATCAGTGCAAATACTAGATATCTCCCAGGATGTGAAACGAAGTGCAAATATCAAAGACTGTTTTCTTCAACATCTACGGTTTCACCTAATATCATGCAACAGTATGCAAGTCAGTTGGTTTTTGAAGTATTCAGTATGTATGGAAATATTTATTTTCATAATTACTAAGAAACTACAATATTTCCAGTATAGTGTGATATAAACCAGTATTCAACAGCGAATCATCCAATCTCACACATTAATGTTTCAGACCATACACCTCAATAAAATATAGGTCTCTCACTCATGAAAATAACAAATATGAAAATATAAATAAGTGGTAAACAAATGCCAGAAAAACAGAGATACATAGTTATCTCTCTCCATTTTGCCCCTACCAGTTGCAACACACTGAACAACAAAAGTTTTTTTTTTTAATCCCTCACCGACTTCAAGCCCAGAGGTCTGTCCCTTGCAAACCACCTTTTTGTGCCTTCTAAAGGTGACAAGACTTCTCCATCACAGCAAAAGCAGTCACAGTACAGGGTAGGAATACTGTACATTTCTTATACCTGGAATGTACAATCCTCTGTACACTTCAGAAATGGGCTACATAGGGGGCGTGGCCAAGGATGAACACAGGATAGCAGCAGATTTCTTCAGCTCCACCAACATAACTACATTAACAGGAAATGATTACTTCAAAATTCAACTAATGGAATAATTTTCTTTCTAATAACGTTTGGAATATCAGTATCTTGAATAATATCTAAAAAAGAAAGAAAATTTAACTAACTTTCCTGTCAGAAATCTTTTTGGAAATTTCTCTCTCATCACTTCTGTTCAGAATGAGTTCCAGCAAAAATAACAGCCAGGATTCCAGCATTAAGAAAGAGCTTCAAACTTTACTATCAACTATTCAGCAACAACTAAAATGGACAGACTGGATATTATAATTGATAACTTTATAGATAAAACCACAAAACAAATGGATGTGCTACACCAAGATCTACAACTTCAGAAAGCTCAGATTACAGGTATAGAAGAGACACTTAATGATATGGACAACAGAATTAAGGAAGAAGAAATAAACATTGAATTCTTATTGAAACAAAACACACACCTTCAATCCAAACTAGATGACTTGGAAAACAGATCCAGACGCAATAATATAAGGATTTTTGGACTGCCAGAAAATATAGAAGGTAATAACATTACATCTTTTTTAAATACTTGGCTTCCCAAAACTTTAGATCTGTCAGAGGCATTTTCTTTTGGTATTGAAAGAGCCCATAGGTCTTTATCTAATTCTAATACAAATAAAAAGTATCCTAGATCAGTTATTGTAAGATTTTTATCATCTTATGACAAGGAGATGGTATTAAAATCTGCATGGGCTAAAGCACCTATAAAAATTAATGAAGCAACTGTGCGTTTTGACAATGACTATTCTTCTTTGGTAATATCAAAAAGAAAGGTATTTTTACCATTAATAAGAGAGCTTAAGAAAGCACAGCTCAAAACTCATCTTATATTTCCTTCCAAGCTAAAAATCTTTTTACCTGACGGCCCTAGAATTTTTGAAGACTTGGACTCTGCTTTGCTGCATATTAAAAAAAATAAAATATTAGATAAAATAGAGGATATGGAATGGGCAAGTCCTTCGTTGAAGAGAATGGCAACAGGAACTTCTTGGAAGACATCAGAGAAACAAAAAAGACTAAAAAACAAATGACATGTTTTATATTTCTTTGAACTCTTTAATTACAGTTACTACATTTACAAGAAAACCACAAATATCTTAATGATTTGTTCAAAGTTATTTCAATGTGCAAGAACTGAATTTTGTTTTATAAATAATCAAACTTCCTGAGGAACAAATAACCTGATATGAATCAACTTGTTTCTCTTTTGTGACAAAGAGACCTAAGGTTAGTAATTTGATACATCTCCTTTTTTTTTCTTGTTTTAAATAATGGCGTTCTCTTTAAAATAAACATTTAGAGAAGGGTGGGGGAGGGCAGGGAGAGGGGAAGGATGAAAAGAAGGAAATAAGGGGAAAAATAATCTATTATCTCTTTATAATTATTTATGCTGTTTAAATATTACTGCTATATATTATACCATGACTAAATTGCTTAAATATATGATATCAAATAATATGTCATGATATAACTGCAGTTGACTAGAACTAAAGCAGTTGAAAGTAATTTGTCTCAGGTTTTACTTTATTAAAACAAACAGCAAGTAAATATCTTTGTAGGTACTTTTTTTTTCTCTGTCTCTCTTACTTATAAGGTAATAAGGTTCTGATAATACTGATATGTGTATGTAACAAACTCTGAATGAGAAAATGAAATGGGGCATATAAAAATAAGTTATGTTTATGTTAAACAATTGAAGGCTTGGTTTCACTGCCATAGAGACTGCAATGACTTGTGAAGTGCTTCGAGAAGGTTTTACACTGCATAAATCCATTTGTACTATAAAATGAATGTCTGTCACTTATTTTATTAAAATTCCTGCCAGAATGTTATGGGAGACAATTTGGGTGTGGGTATCCTCGTGAATAGTGTCCTCGAGTCGTTTTGAAAGCTTCAACATCCAGAAAACACGCAGAGAAGCTGAAAGCAGCCATTTTGAACTTTGACCCCTGATTTCACACAGACTCATCGCAAATTCAAGAAGTAAACTGTTTCAGGAAGTAGAACTGCTGTAAATGCGGTATTGTGATGAAAAACGAACTTTATGACAACAAAATGTGAGTTTTTCTTTATAATAATTTACTTATTTAAAGATGTAACTTATAAAATATAAAAGTTATAATGATTTTATATGACTTAATATGCCATAGTAAACAAATGAGATAATTTAGAAGGCATAGAAGGTAAAACTCATGCACATATGTTTTTGAAAGCTTATATGACTACTGCACTTTAATGCATATAGATGCTTATGATTTAAAGATATGTAATGTTATAATGCATTTGCCTTGACTAAAAGACAAGTATGTGCATTGTTATGATTATACTTCAGAAGATAATGTCATGTGATACATTTTAAAGCTGCAGTGCAGATATATAAGATACAGATGGCTTTCATCACAATGATTTATGTATAACTAGGGATCAATATTGTTGTGTAGTATGTCCTTTTAACTTATATATTGTGAATAATCATTTTATTTAAATGGTAAGAATAAGTATAAGAAGGAAGCTTCTAGTGCATGTAATTTAAAGTTTTAAAGCTACTAACAGTACTGCTATGACAGAAAATGGGAATACCCTAATGTAAGTAATGTCTGAGTCATAATAGCCTGAGATAACAAATGTTATTGAATTCAAATGAGCATAAACATATAATAAGAACTTATTATTACAATTTTATTAAACTATCATATGGGTATTTTTTTTTTCTTTCTCTTCTCTGCTCCCACTTTCAAGATTGTTAGAATGCTATTATGATTATGAATTTATTATATAGAATAGATGTACATAGCAATATTAGTTGATTATAAATGTTTTATATGATTATATGAAGCTGTTATATAAATTGTTTAAGCCTTGCTATAATAGATAATCAAATTAAATGAGGTTAACTTTAGTTAATAATAGTTAGTATTGAATTAATTTGGTGGCAGCTGGAGTACTGCTGCTTAGGATAGGGGGATAACTTGAGTGGTATTTGCTACTCAAAGTTGGAGTTCTTAACTCCAGGCTGGATGCATTGTTTAATCCAAACAATATTTTCACCTGATTATTATCATGTGTATATAGTTTTGACATCCACATTACATTTTGTAAACTCATTGTCACTACAAATAAAAGTTAGAATTACACAAAATTCCATAAGATTTTCATTAAATACAGCTGTAATTAATAGAACACCTAAAGGAGGAGACATAATAATACTTATTTTAGTAAATGTTACTCTGACTATAAGTTTTATATGTTTATGAAAGTTAAATGGTAACTTTAAAAGGAATTTCTTTAAACATTAATGGATTGAATAACCCATGTAAAAGGGCAAGTTTAATGAGCTATATTAATCTGCATAGAGCCAATTTAATATTCCTTCAAGAAATACATCTCCTAAAAAAAGATATAGATAAATTAGCCACTAATAAATATACAGTCTTGGTTAGCTCAGAACACACACAGAAAAAAAGAGGAGTGGCTATCTTATGGAACAAAAATATGCCCGTACCTAAAACCATTAAGTCTTATAAAGATGATAAAGGAATGTTCTGTATGGTTACAATACAGATTAATGGGAAAATATATACATTAATTAATGTATACTGGATACCAGGAATTGGCACTAATACAGTGAAACGCCATCTCAATAAGATTATATCATTTTCTATAGGAGATATTATTTTAGCAGGAGATTTTAACTGTATTTTGCATGAAAAAGATACTACTACTACAGGAAAAAGGAAAATCACATCTAATGCAAAACATTTAAAGGATTTCATTAATTTATATCATATGAATGATATTAATAATCAGATAGATTCTAAATCATTACCATACACATTTTTTCTAATAGACATAAAACTTATTCAAGAATAGATAGAGTTTTTATTTCTAACCAATTGGTAACATACTTAATTAATTCTAAGATCATTTCATGTCCTATATCAGATCATAATTCAATAGTCTTTGAACTTATGGTAAATAGTACTTATAATGTTCAGATCAAAAGAATACCAGCATACTTAACTCAACTAAAGGATTATAAATATTATATACTTACAGAGGTGCAACATTTTTTAGACTTAAACACAACACCTGACGTCTCCATTATTCACATTTGGGATGCTCTAAAATCATATTTATATGGACAAAGTATCAGATGGTATAATAATAAAAGGAAATCTTGGGACAAAGAATTACTAGACATTCAAAACAAAGTAGACTCATATAAACATAATAATAAAGAAAATATTATGGACAAAAAAGTAATTGAGGAAATAAATAAATTAAATGAGAAATATAAAGAAATTTTAAGTCACAAAGTCAAAATAACATTAGAGAAATATACATTTTTGTCTTACTCAATAAGTCCCAAATATTTACATAGACTTAAAAATAAAACAAAAAGGCTGAATAAACAAAATCACATCAAAGAAATTTTCACTCCAAGGAAAAAGAAGAACGTCTCTAGTTTACCAGAAATATTAGATGAATTTAGAAATCACTTTCATAACATTAACTATAATAACAATAACTTGGATTCTAAAGACAAAATAAAGAACTTTATAGTTACAAACATGAACAAAAAACTTAATAAACAACAGACTAAATTAATAGATAAAAATATTTCATATACAGAGGTTATCACACAAATAAATAAACTTAAATCAAACAAAGCACCAGGTAATGATGGTATTATTCCAGAGATTTATAAAATTCTTCCTAAGAGTACTTACTCATTAATACATAAGGTTTTCATTTCAGCTCAGAATGAGTTATCAACTCCCCCATCCTGGCAATACACATTTATTTCACCAATTTTGAAACCCAATAAAGACCCAACCAGATGTACTTCATATAGACCTATTTCATTACTTAATGTTGACTATAAAATGTTCATGAATATATTTGCTGACAGATTAAAGACAATTATTCCAGGAATAATAGATATAGATCAGACAGGCTTTATTATAAATAGAAATACTTTTGATAATATAAGGAGAACTTTAACGTTAATTGATTATGCAAACAGAAAAAAGAAAGACCTGACACTCATTAGTCTTGATATAGGTTCAGCATTTGACTCAGTAAGTTGGGACTATTTGTTTATCTTATTGAAATGTACAAATTTCTCTGATGCATTTGTGAATTTAATTGAACATCTATATAAAGGAGCATTGGCTTACATTAAAATAGGAACATATGTCTCACAAAAAATATCCATATTAAAAGGTACAAAACAAGGGTGTCCACTTTCACCATTATTATTTACTTTAATAATGGAGCCTTGGGCTAATTTGATTAGAAACAGCAATGATATAGAAGGATTTGATATAGATGAAAATACAATATCTAAAATCCAACTTTTGCAAATGATGTTCTAATTACATCAGCAGGAACAAATTCTTCTATGCGGTCATTATTTGACAAGATGACAGATTTCAAGAATATTTCTGGTTTGATATTTAATGAAGAAAAAACTAAAATATTACCAATATACGCACGGAAAAATATTCTCACTAATGATTTTCTCAAATATATACCCAATTCAGGTCAAATAACCTACTTAGGCATAATATTAACTAAAGATATTGATAAGCAACTGATACCAATACTTTAAATCATTTTCTGTAACTAGAAGAATTCTTTCAGAGGTGGATGATAAAAGAAAACCTTGTGTATACATTATAGGAAATGAGATAAAATTCAATTCCTTATACTTAGGATGCATAAATATAAAATTACGATATCTAATAATAATATTTAATGGGTAATCCACTATACATAATAATTATAGTAATTGTCTTCATAATATACAAAATCTTTTCAATAGCTGGAACAATATATTTTTTACCATGGAAGAAAGACTCAATTATTAAAATGATAATATTCCCGAAGATATTATACATAATACAATCAATACTTCCACCTACAAAAATAATTATTAAGAAATTGAATTCACACATGTTAAATTTCCTATGGGCACCTAATAGACCTAGGATTGCATTAAAAAAACATACTAATAGTTGGTCTCAAGGGGGCATATCATTTCCAGACTTTAATTTATATGTTATCTCTTCTATTATAAAAGTTATAACATTGCTAATAGATCAGTCATATGTTGCAAAATGGAAGGAATATTGGGAACTAATTAGCATGCACTTCACGAAAATATCATTAATACACAAAAATACTATTGTAAATAATCCCATGTTATGGTTACTAAAAGAGTTTTGTACCTCATCTATTACACCAAAATATATAGCTAGTTACCCATTAAATATTATTATTAGATATCGTAATTTTATATTTATGCATCCTAAGTATAAGGAATTGAATTTTATCTCATTTCCTATAATGTATACACAAGGTTTTCTTTTATCATCCACCTCTGAAAGAATTCTTCTAGTTACAGAAAATGATTTAAAGTATTGGTATCAGTTGCTGTCTGACAATAAAGCAAAAAATTTAGACTTCTTAAAGCAAGAATTTGATTTGAGAGAAACATGTTGGTTAGAGATTCAGACTCTTAGACAACATCTTATTAATAAACTTGATTTAATGTCTTTAACAGTTAAAGAATCTGTCCCAATTCTGATTGATTACTTGATATTAAATTTACAACATAGGGTTTCTGATAAAGGTAAGCTCTCACACATACATAAAATTATTAGAGAAGAAACACATTACAGTTCAGATACTTACTGGAATTATTTCATTTCCATTAATGGTGAATCACCAAAACAACAAGATAAACAATATATATTGGAATCTGCTTATAAAACTACTTCTATTAATTGGAGACTTTTTACCTGGAAATTTTTGCATAGATCTTTCTATACACCCTTAATGATGAATAAAATAAACAATAAGGACAACATATGTAAGAGATGTAATGTAGAAATAAATGCTGATTGGGCACATATGTTTTATGACTGTATAAAACTGAAGGAATATTGGATGTTAATCAATGATTTTTTGAAGGCTCTTTTCACAGATAATTTCATAGTCTCTAAATCACTTATATTATTTAACACCCCTGTTCCTAAATGTGTTAAAGTTAAACTTCCCTTATTATGGTCTATTCTAGCATTGGCTAGAAAAATAATAACCAGAAATTGGATTTCAGATACTCCTCCTTCATTTAATGAATTTAAAAATGTTATGATTGAAGTGTGTCATATGGAACTAATGACAATAAAGTCAAGAACCATTAGGAAAACATCTTACTATAATATATGGGATACTTTACAAAATTTGTTAAAACAGTCTTAGTTTTATTAGTAAGATGTTACAGTTTAATTAATTGATTTGATTTGCAGTGGATGTCTTTGTAAATACTTTGGTTGTTTTATCAAACGTTATAACTGTTTATATATTAACTGCTTGTATAAGATTGTTATAATATTTATTTTGTATGTTAAAAATAATAAACTTGTTTTAAAAAAAAAAGAAATGGGCTACGTACTCAGGTCAGAAAGAGTTCCTCTGTCTTGTCATGTGCCCAACAAGTACAAGGACAAGTGGTCCCTTAAAACTTTGATGTGAATTAAGCAAGTAATCACAGAATTATGAATATACATATTGTTTTGTTTTTTTCTACATATACACACACTATGGTTTGTTTTTATTTATCAGTCAGTTTTGGGGACTAAACAGCAGCACACAGTTTGCTGATTGACAATCATTCTCTAAATCAAGGTAGTTAAAAGATAATTAACTTTTCTGACAGTTAATATAAGAATATAAATCAATACGAATTTCAGCAAATGTCAATTACATAACCTTGTAAATGACTTGGGTAAAAAGTACATTATTCTATTAAAGGTATATTTTATAGTCCCACCAGCAGATATTTTTTTTTTTTTTTTTTTTTTTTTAAGAAACATGTTTATTTTAACCTGGACTCCTGATAAAACATACCACTAAATTTCCAACGTTGCTATGATGAACTGTCTCCTGTAAAAATATTTAGTAAAAGACAAATTTACCCATGCTGTGTTGATATTCCCCCAGAAAATATTAACAATGCATTTATAATATTGAATAAATATTTAAACAAATAAAATAAACTGCTTTATAAAAGCTTATATATTTTTAAATTAATAGTTCTGGTATTCCATTTGCATTTTGCATGAAATAATGTACAAAACATATCAAAGCAAAGTAAACAGAAATTTAATACCATTCAAAAAATCCTGAGCCTTATTGTTTAAAGAAATTAGATTATCAGCTAGAGCGTCTTCTGTGTGGAGACATGCGTGAATGGTTGTACCTTCGTTGAAGGTTGTGCATCAGGGCCAGCAACTCGACACATAAAAATATACTGCCAATCATTAGCGGACCGGAGTTCCGCTGTGGCGACCCCTAACTGGGAAAAGCCTAAAGACATAACAAGTCTCTCACTGTCCTCTGCAAGCCAAATGCCAGTGAAATTAGTTACAGTATGCTGAGGGGGCGTGGTCAAGATGCCAAGGAGATAACCGCACTTTTTTACTGCTCTGACTAACAGGATTTTTTCTGATAGGATTTTTTAAATTTTATTTGTAATACAACAAAGAATTTTCACTCAATTATCTTAATATTGTGGACAACTTATTCAGAAGAAATTTCAATTTTATTGATATTTTACCAAGAAATTTCCCGTCAGAAATTCTGTTTGCCTGTCACAGACTGAAACAACTATGAGCCATTCAAAAGCTTCTCTTCAGGAAAGCTCCATGAAAAAGGAACTTCAAACTATAATTACCAGCATACAAGAGCTTTCTATGAAAATGGACAATTTAGAGAAAATTATGGATAATATGAAGAAAGCAAGAAACAAATAGATGACTTGAAAGAAATAATTACAAAACACTGACCAAATAGCAGCTATAGAAGAATCAATGAATGAAATAGATGGAAGACAAATGGAGAATGACAGTCAGATAGATGTTCTATTAAAACAAAACAATCAACTACTAGAAAAAGTGGAAGACCTTGAATCTAGATCAAAAAGGAACAATATCAGAATATATAGAGTCCCAGAAAAAATGGAAGGAAATAATACGGCCCTTTTCCTAAATGAATGCTTACCAAAAACAATGAATCTTCCTGAATCCTTATCATTTGGGATTGAAAGAGCCTACAGGTCACTATCAAGCATATCTTTGTCAAAAAATCCAACTTCAGTGAGATCTATTATTGTAAAATTCTTGTCAAAACAGGACAAAGACTTAATACTAAGAACTGCATGGTTGGAGAATCTAATACAAGTTGATGGAAAAAACATAAGATTTGACAATGATTACACATATACAGTAATAACAAAGAGAAAAGCATGTTTTCCCCTAATCAAAAATTAAAAAAAAAAAAGCCAACATTAAAGCCCAGATTATGTTCCCAGCCAGAATCAAAATGACTCTTTCGGATGGTCAGAAGAATTTTAATAACCATGAAGAGGCAAATGACTTTGTAAAGAAAAGCAATCTACTAGATAGAGTAGACAAAATGGACTTTTCCCTACCCAGCCTGAAAAGACAAACTGCTAATGGTAAATTATCCACATGTGATAAAACTACCAAAAAGCTCAAGGGTAAATAATATGGAAAACCTCTACATTCAGAATCCCTCAGCAAACAATCTCTGAAAACCACAGGAAACAAATATATAAGGTACAAAATTTTATACTTCTTTAATATATGTGTGTGTGTGTATATATATATATATATATATATATATATATATATATATATATATATATATATATATACGGATGGATTCCTATCAGATCGCCGAATGCTCATTTGACCGAAATTCATTTCACCGAAAATAGTACAGGCAGTGTATATGCCCTTTTCCCCACTGTAGTGCGACCCTGGAGTTAGAATATATAAGTAGGGGGGTGTGCGGGGCACAGCCCCCCACATTGGGGAGTGTGGGGAGCGTAGCCCCCCACCTAGCTTACTTTTATACTGTCCAGTTCCTATTAACTAAGTTGGTAGTTTTTAACAACATTAGGTGGGGGGCTACTCCCCCCACACCCCCCTACTTATATGTTCTAACTCCAGGGTCGCACTACAGTGGGAAAAAGGGCATATACACTGCCTGTACTATTTTCGGTGAAATGAGCTTTCTGTGAAATGAGTTTTCAGTCATTTGGTCTCAGTGAAATGAGTTTCGGTCAAATGAGCATTCGGTGATCTGATATGAATCCATATATATATATATATATATATATGTATATATATGTATGTATATATATATATATATGTGTGTGTGTGTGTGTGTGTGTGTATATATATATATATATATATATATATATATATGTATGTGTATATATATATATATATATATATATATATATATATATATATATATATATATATATATGTGTGTGTGTGTATATATATATATATATATATATATATATATGTGTATATATATATATATATATATATATATATGTGTGTGTCTATATATATATATATATATATATATATATATATATATATATATATGTGTCTATATATATATATATATGTGTGTGTGTATATATATATATATATATATATATATATATATATATATATATATATATATTTATATATATATATATATATATATATATATATATATATATAAACATTCTTTTTTTCTCTCTTCATTTTCTCCTCTCTTTCTCTCTCCTTCACTATCCTATGTAATACAGTAATATACACGTATCTCAATACCTTAATATATAGTAATTTGATTATAACATTTAATTGGAAATTAAGATGCAACAATCTAAACACTGTATAATAGACACTTTATACACAGACTACTGAAAATATATAAATTCCTATACAGCTTATTAGTCATTTGTGCATACACTTCCCCTCCTTTCTCATTTCATTTTTTAATAATCCTACACATATGTTGAGAGAGAAAACCAGCGCTTAAATAAAACATACAGTTATTAGTTGACTCTATATATATTCATTACTGTTAATACCTTGAGCTTAATGTAGAGCTTAATGTAGAGAATTACATCGAGATTTGAATGAGATATGTGGTTCCATGTATAAGGATCTAACTATTCTTAGCTAGATTGAAGATGTCTTAATTAATATAAAATATATGCTAAAGTAAAAGCTCCAGTTAATAATTAGAAGGGTCTGATGTATGTTTAATGATCTGTGTTACGACACAGAAAAAGACAGGAGTTGGAGGATTTTGAACACATCAGTGCAGACTTGCAAATAGAAACAGTTTGGTGCTTTTACTAATGTGTTTTCTGTTTTTATGCAAGGTGGCCGAGTATACAATGACATTCTTGGTACAAGCAGTTTTGCCAGATTACCTTTGCAAGGTACTTTGCCACTGAAAATCCAAACAGCTTCATTAGAATTTTATCTCGAGCGTAGAACTCGGCTTTTTTTTTTTTTTTACACATAATAGTCAATCCATTAATGTAGCAGTGTGAATGGACGTACAGTGTGACCTCTGAACTCTGGTCGCTTTACATGAACACCTGCGACGAAAATAAAGAAATCTTACCAGCAGCATTTCAGAGTGAGGTTAATTGGACTTTTAAGATAAATGTTGCACATAAGTGTCTCAATCCAGAATATGAATGTATATAACTTGCAGAGTATAATAAATATTGTGCATTTCTGTTAAATGTTTGACTTAAAAAGCAGTTCAAAATGAAGACATACTTAAACTAATGGACAGTAGGTGTGTTTAAACATAGTAGACACAGACTGCAGGTAATTTTTATAGGTCTTTATGGAACACTCTAGCAAACAAGGGAGCTGGAGTTAATGTGTTTTAATAGAGAGAAGTGTTCGTTGATACTACATTTTAGAAACTTTTGTGATGTTTAAACAAATTGAATTAGTTGTATTCAAATGTTTAAAAAGTCATGCTAAAAAAGAAAAGCGATCTCAAAGCATTACTGTTTTCACATTTCTAAATTAAATTACAAAATCTGTAACAGAATGTATATGGAGAGATTGATGTGATATGTTCACTTTGAACACAGCATCCATGAGACCAGACAACATCCCAGGCTGCGTTTTACATGAACTTCAGAACGAACTGGCTCCCCACTTAAGCACCATGTTCAATAATAGCCTCGCATCAGGCTTTCTACCCACTGAATGGCGCACAGCAACAGTTATCTCATTCCACAAAGGGGGAGCCACCACTGATCCCAGGAACTATTGACCTATTAGCCTGACGAGCCTGGTCTGCAAGGCCATGGAATGTATCATCATGGAACTCGTAAACAAAGACATTGGTAACCTCCAAACTCTGGATGCCACCCAGTTCAGGTTTGTGAAAGGCAGATCATGCCTCCTGAACCTGATCGACTTCTTTGAGGCAGTCACCAAAGCCGTAGATGAGGGTAAGGTGGTTTACACAGCCTATCTTGACCTCGCCAAGGCTTTTGACACCATTTCCCATTCTGGAATTATAGCTAAACTCACTAAACTAGGTATAAATCCCTACGTCACAAGATAGGTTGCCAACTGGCTCACTGACAGAACCCACACTGTAAAAGTTGCAGACTCCAAATCTGACCAAAGCAGTGACAAGTGGAGTACCACAGGGTTCCTCCTGGGACCTCTCCTGTTTGGTATCTACTTCTCTGAAGTACAGGCTAACACAGAAGACTTCTGGCTAATGAAGTTCGCAGATGACTGTACACTAGGAGCCATAGTCAAGTCCCCAAATGATGTGGACATCCTATAGAAAGGCTTCGCCGAAACAGATGCCTGGTGTCAGAGCCATGGCCTCAAGCTCAATGCCAAAAAGTGCAGTATCATCCACTTTGGTCAAAACTCTGTACCCATGAACTACCACATAGGCAGCAATTTACTTATCACCGAATGTGTGATAAGAGACTTTGGGACCCAGGTGGACAGTATTTTCTCCTTTGATAGTCACATCGCCACAGGGCACACCTCATCATAAAAGGGTTCTCATCCAGAAAAAAAGAGGTCATTGTTCCCCTCTACTCGACACTCATTAGACCCATTATAGAGTACAATGCCCCTTTTGGAATGTATCTCAACACATCTGCAACAGCTGGAAAGGCCGCAGAAGTATTACTGGTCTCAAACAAATGCCCTACACTGACCGTCTCAAAAAACTGCAGCTTTACTCCGTAGCATATCGCCTACTCCAAGGTGATCTCTGCCTAACATATAAAGCGGTCAAACCCACAGCTGTTGGACATGCTACACCTAAAGAAATCCCAATCCCTCTGAGCTACATGCTCTAGGGACCTAAACCTCGTCACCACAATAAACAGGACATGCTGGAGGGATAGATTCCTGTCCCAGAGACTTCCCATACTATGGAACTGGCTACCCATCTATGTCAAGCAAAGTTCTTCATTAGCACTCCTCAAGAAAAATCTTGATGAGTGGATGGAAAATAAGAAATATACCCTGAGGATCATTTCTGTGCCTCTGCTCGACAGTGGCCCAGGAAAATAACTTTCTTGGGTGGCTTAAGCCAGGGAATCTTGTTGGCGAGGCTTACATAGGCCCTTGGGCTAATAGCCTAGTACCTACCTATGAAAATCTGAAAGTGGTTTGTGCAGGCAGCAAACATTTGAAAGAGATACTGAAAGGACGTTAGTCATGTTTTTCCAGTTAAAATTAACACCTATTTTCAAGTGTTAATGACATTTCAAATTGCATATGTATATGATAAATTATCTATGAGGCACAAAAGCAGTGTTTTTATGTATGAACTAGCTATAGATATCAACATATATGATGCATGTTGAACTGACCAGTAACAATGTACACTTCTCTACATAATTCATCTTTGCAGACATACAGGTGTACAAATTAGTGTTTAGTAAATGTTGAAAGGATAAGCTTTCTAATATAGCACTGCTGAGTAGGTACGAAATACTTAGATCAGGAAATGTTACCAAGATAATAGATGATAAGCAAATAAAAGACACCTTTAGACAACCTACACAGTCTACATCATATACAATCCTAGAGATTTATTTTCTATGGACAGACTGAAGACGTGTATGTGAGCTCCATACTGCTCATCTTGTCTACAAAAATAAAAAGAAAAAGATTATTACCTAGTCAAGAACAAAAATATGTTGACACTGTTCAAGTGGGGTAGAGAAAGACTGAGAGCTAAAGTCATATGACATCTTATTACATTAGAGGAATTTAAATAGGTTTTAATGTTGCCTTAAAAGAAGCCATGATGTCTACATTTTTATGTATTATTGTTTAATTATAATATGAAACGTGTATATATATATATAAGTTATTTATGAGATAAAAACACAATCTAATATGTATAAGTTTTACCATATACCAATTTTCTACCTATATATAAGTTTGTGATATATATACATATTGCTTTACATTGTAGCTTCAGAGTTAAAAATTCTTAGTAAGTTTACAATTAATTGTATAGTACCAAAATCTGAAGAAACTCATTAAACCAAATACTATTCGAGAGTTATTTCTTATTATATTATTCTTTATGATCTAATAGTTGGAAGCAGAAGCACTAGACAGATGTAGAACAGAGACTTAACAATAAAGAAAGGCAGTTTTGATGATCTACTCATTAATCTGAGAATTATATATTCCATCTTTAAAACTGTAAATAGTTTCAAGTATATGACAGTTCATTTTATTATAAATCATAGATTCTCAACAGACCATAAGACATTTAAATGTATATTTAAAAATGTTTTATTATAAATATTAAAACATGAAGTAAAGGTAAAAGACATGTAGATGACCTATACATCCAGTATTACATAAATTTGTACAAGAAAGTTCGATATGGAAAATATACATCTGTTTTCAATTCATAAACACATTACCTATACAATCCGGACTGTATACACAGTGCAACTAAGTAGAAATTTTTAAAGCATACAAATTTCACAGTTCATTTAATTTACTAATGCAGTGGTGCAGCTGTTAGCATTGCCACCTCACAGCAAGAATTTCTCCAGTTCGATTCTCAACTGGGGTGCCTTCTGCACGGTGTCTGCATGTCCTCCCTGTGGTTGTGTGGGTTTCCTCCAGGTGCTCCGGTTTCCTCCCACACCCCGAAGACATGCTGTAGGTGGACTGGAGACACTAAAATTAGCCCTAGGCATGAGTGCATGCATGTGTGTGCCTTCTGTGGAAGGTTGGGCATGTGACTGGCAACTTGACACTGTAAAACTCCACTGCCAATCATGAATGGACAGGTGATTCGCTGTGGCGACCCCTAACCGGGGAAAAAGCCGAAAGAAGAAAATGAATGTTAGCAAAAGAAAGTAATTTTTAAGCAATTTAAATTTAAACAAATATATGCATATTTCAATGAGTTCAAGAAGTTATATGCAATATGGATTGTGAATGGTTAATATATTTTGCATGAAATATTAAATATTCAAAATAAGTTAGTCAATCATATATTGTCAAAAATTATAATATTTATACCACTTAGCATCTATGAAGAGTTGGCTTTACCAACATATTTTATATATTTACTTACTTAAGGCAGAAGCACTTGATAATGGTAGACTATTATTCTAAGAATGGATGAAGGTGGATTAGATGATAGATTCATCGAACCAGGAATTAAACATTCCATGTTTAAAGGTGTACATAGTTTTAAATGTATCTTAATTATGTTTATCTTATATATTCATAACAAAATTTTTGATATCTAAATGTGTCTATGAAAATGTTTTCTTATAAATGTATATCTTTAAATGTCAATGGTCTTAGCAACCCTATAAAAAGAGGAAGTCTGATCAAATAATTGAAAACAAAGTTGATCTAGCATTTTTACAAGAAACCCATATTATAGAAAGTGATTTAGATAAAAAGTCTTTTAATGGCGATACAATACTTGTGGAATCACACTACCTGACCAAAGGAAGAGGCACTGTGATATTATGGAGGAAATAATTACCAATACCTAAAATAATTGATTCATATTCAGATACAAATGGCATGTTATGTTTAGTTATTTTAAAAATAAATAGAAAACAAGTCACATTAGCTAATACATATTGGATACCTGGTATCGGTGCTGAAACAGTGAATAAATACCTTGAATTGACTATAATTAGATGTAAAGGTGATATAATTTATGCAGGAGACTTCAATTGTATCCTTTCCAAGAATGACACTACTAAAAGTAGTAATTTTAAAACCTCTGCACCAGCTAAAAAACTAAATGTCATTACCCATTCAAATTTGAGATATATTTATGAAATAAAAGAATCAAAATCCCTAAAATATACCGATTACTCCTACAGATTTGTTACACAAGCAACTATTGATAAGATATTTGTTACTGATAATCTATTCTCTAAAATATAAGAAGATTTGATAAGTTCCTGTCCAATATTTGACCACAATGCTATCTTCTTTAAAATTAACATTAAACCAAATAATTTGATCTTCTTGCAAAGAATACCAGCATACATAATTAAACTAAGTGGGTTTAGAGAATGGCTTCTAAAAGAAATAAAATTATATCTTGACATTAATGATAATAAAACTTCCAAAGCTATAGTCTGGGACACATTAAAATCTTACCTATTTGGTAAAATTAAATCTTGGTATTTAAGCAAACAAAAAGAATGGGAAAGTGAACTAATAAAACTACAGTTAAGAAGTGACACATTCAAAAATAACTTAAACACTAAGGACATAAACTCAAATTCAGAATTGAAACAACTAAACTTAGAATACATAGAAATTTGGAATCATAAAGTCGCAATAAATCTAGAAAGAATTAAATTACAATCTTATTTAGTTAACCCAAAAAACATGAATAGGTTAGCAGTGAAATAAAAAAAATTAACAAATGTTAAACATATAAGAGAGATTATAGATTAAACTAAAAGTAAACCTAAACATGCGACAGATTTAAAAGAAATTTTAGAAATATTTAGAAAACATCATGAAACAAACAAAAGTAATACAAATATTAGCAGCAATGTCTTAAAGGATCATTTCTTAAAAGAAAACATTAAAGAAAATTAACAAGAGAGGAAAATACTAAATTGTTCAAATCAGTAACTTTAAAAGAACTAAAGGAAATAATTCAAAGTCTCAAAAATAAAGCACCAGGCTTAGATGGATCAACATGAGAACTATACAAATTACTACCAGACAAAGTGTTAAAGACATTATGAGAAGCTTTTGAGGAATTCAGAAAAAATGTGAGTTCCTTCCCCTCTTGGAAATATGCCATGACATCACCTATTTTAAAACATGACAAAGATCCTAAAGTTGTAACCGCTTACCGTCCTATATCGTTATTTAATGTGGATTATAAAATTTTCACATCAATTCATGCCAACAGACTAAATCAATTAAAAACTAATAGTAGATGACCAAACAGGCTTCATTCTAAATAGGAAAGTCCAAGAAAATGTTATCAGACTATCTTTAATAGAATATGCAAACAAGAAAAAGAAGGAACTGTCAATTATCAGTCTAGACCTTGACAAGGCATTTGATTCCATAAATTGGTCCTATAAGTACTGGAAATATACAACTTCTCCCCTGAATTTATAGTTCTTTTAAACAGATTATATGGAAACTCGATATCATATGTCAAAATCAGTGCTTTCTTATCAGATCCATTCAAAATCCTAAAAGGTACTAATCAAGGTTGCCCACTGTCACCCTTATTGTTTGCTTTATCAGCGGAACCATTGGCTAACTACATAAGAGCAAATCTCAATACAAGCAGTTTTTTTGTTAACCTAAATTATAATTCCAAAATACAACTTTTTGCAGACAATATCTTAATAACAACTGGAGATGTAGGTTCCTTTATTGAATACATTATAAAATCCCTACAAACATTTGAAGAGATTTCAGGCCTGAGCTTTAACCACAATAAAATAGAACCCTTGCTATTAAATAAAAAATAGATAATGTATTAAGGAAGCATGATGAATTTAACTGGACATATGACACACTTAAATACTTAGGAGTATCCATAAAATTGGACTGGAATGACACCATAAAAACAAACTATAAAACTCTAATATCCATAGTCAAGGAATATTTAAACAGATGAAATAAAGTGTTTTTCACTATAGAAGAAAGATGATCATTAATAAAAATGATCATATTACCCAAATTATTCATTTTTTCCAAACATTAATTGCCTCTCCTACCAAAAAATCAATGAAACATCTAAGTACCATGCTAATAAAATTCCTATGGTCACCACAAAAGCCAAGAATTGGATATGCATGGTACTAGAGAAACTGGGACGATGATGGAATAGCATTCCCAAACTTAGAGCTTTATGCGGAGTCAGTCATCCTGAATGTGATAAGTCAATGGTTAAACCCTAAATACAGATCAAAAATTGGAAAGACCTTCATGAAAAAATTTTACTTTCTAACATGAATACACAGAAACTAATAAAATCTTTCTAGTGGTAAAGGATTTCATCTATAATACCAATAATAATGAAAAATTCCCTCCTTTTGTTAAATATATATTAAGCAACTTTAAAAAGATAATGAACAAAATCTATATGACAAAAACATCTTATATTTATAATGCTACCAATAGTATGCACAAAGACATGCCTTGACACTTTCAATATAAACAAAATAAAAGACATGAAAGAAAATGGATTAGTATTTTGGCACCAATATTTTAAACAGCAATAGCATACATGAACCAAATTCTCTTATTTCCAGATGCAACATAAACCATAACAACTGGTAAAAAATACAAACATTCAGAGAACACACAGTTAATGAATTTAAAATACACCAAGTGACTAACATAGCATCTTTACCTAAAATACTTTCACACTTCTGTGAAATAAGTACTTTGAATAATAATAATAGTTTATCACTATCAAGAACATATAAAACTTTAAGAGCTTATCTACAAATCACAGAAGATTATTTATGGAGTTATACAGAAAAAATAAACAAATCCAGTTTCTCAGAGAATGAGAAAACATTAATACTAAAATCAATTAACAATACATCATCTCCCTTCTGGAAATTTTCACATGGAAATTTACACATAGGAGTTTTATTACTCCACATAAAATTACAGTGATATTAAACAATGGCATTAATAAATGTTGGAGATGTGAACAAACACTATGTGCATATTGGGTACATATGTTTCTTAAATGTAAAATTGTAACTCCATTCTGGTCAGAATTTAGAAATTTCATAAAAGCATTGTGGTCAGATAAATGTGAAGTCTCAGACTCATTGTTATTATTCTCCAGCTCTAACAACCCCCCCCCCCTACATCCCTAACAGACCTCTCAGATCTGAGCATCAAAAACCTAATTACTATAAACAAACCTAAATGACCTGCTGGCCAACTTTTCCTCTCTTTCTCACTAGGAAATAAATGGAATTCTCTCCCATCCACACTTAGGACAATAACTAACTCAGAAAACGTTAAAACCCAGCTCACTTGTACTCCAAATGGAAATGCACCTGCTTTCACCCTATCTAATTCTATCTAAATAATGCCCTAAGGAGGTGTTGCTCCTAGGTTCCTAATTTCTCTAACACCACAATAACTATCTCCTTGAGCTGACTCAAGCTCTCTGCAATTGCTTCTCAATATGCTATTTTTACTTTGTAAATATTGTAAACAGCTTCTTACATCAAATAAATGCATGTAAAGTGTTTCCTTACTTTAAACTATGTATAATGTTTCTACACTTCAGTTGTAATGAAGGTATATTTTCAAATGAATCTCTACAGTTCAACCATTCAGATACATCACAATTATCTTTATCAATCAAGCCTGATATGGAATGTACATATTTATTAACTGTACTTTATGCTGTAAATTACTTACTCTCATAACCTTACTGTTTATGTTAAATGGAGCTTTTCTCCCCGGGCCTCCACTGAAAATGGACACACTTGGGCCCAGTGGACTTCCCCAGTCATCAAACTGAAATAAATAAAATAAATACTATTCAATGCGCAGATACCAGCACACATTCCAAAGATACAAGTGCATCTTCTTTGGTCTCTACTAGCAATTGCAAGAAAAGTTATTACTGCAAATTGGAAATGTAAAAAATCTTATTCACAGATTTTATATTAACTAAAATTGAAACTACAAAAATGACACACAAGAAACTATCTTGGTTAAATCTCAAAAAAAAAATAATAGATATAATGTAATTATAAGAAAGGCAATGCATATGTTATGGACACTGTGTATAGTTTATTTTATGATGTTCAGAAATACTTTTTCTGTAAAATTTATTACTATTTATGTCTTATGAAAATTAATAAAAATTTACAAATAAAAATATTACAGTATGTTCTCTCTCTCTTTTTCCAATCCCAGCAGTGTGTATATTGAACCTAGTCAGCCACTGTAGCTAGATAGCACTTGCATACAAGCTACTGAACATGTGCGAGATCAGTGCCATTTTGTGTACTCAGCCAGTCAGAATGTAAGCTTGAATGGAGATGCACATATGAGTATGTTAGAAGTAATGACTGTCAGTAAGCATATGAAGTTTGAAGTATATGTGTATGGTTTTATGATAAATAAATGCATTCCTTGCTTCAGTGTTTCATTTGAATACAAGAGACATGAGACATGGTAACAAAATGGCATCTGAAGTTGAAGCAGCTCACAAACCATGAGGCACGCAGTTAGAAATGGAGCAATATCCAGGTGTGAACTCACAAACAGGTCAGTGTTTTTTTGAAGGCACTTAAATTCAGTCACCAAACATGTGGCATAGAATTCAAAGTGTTCAAAATAATTTCTGAAATATTCAAAATGTATGAAATAGCAACACAATGATTAAAGTGTTTGAAATAACCTCCAAGGTGTTTAAAATCTTCAAAAAGGCTAAAATGTCCAAGTTTTTTTTTTTTACAATGGATGACTTTTTCGCAGTAACTACGACTTGTCAAACTGTCAGGAGTGTTTGAGATATTTTCAGTGTTAAAATAAAACATTTTTCAGAAAGACTGTTGTGTATTTCAGCAAAAGTACAACCACCAGGTCTATACTTATGTTTAAAAGCAATTTGTTATTATGGCAGAGGGACTCTGCAGACCTGAACTGCTGGTGTTTGATAATAATATTGCGGAGACTTGGCGAGTGTTTGAAGAAGAACATATTTTCATACAGGCTGCATTTTCTGATAAAGGCGCATGTACAAAAGCATTTATACTTTTAAATTTAGCTGGATCAGAATTCATTGAGTGAGAACATTCAATTGTGTATGCACCAGCTGTGTACGCAGGGGAGGGGAAGAACCACCATATTGTGATACAGGCTGAAACATGGGAAGACCCTGAGTGCTAAAAATGTAAATTTCGAGAAACATGTAACCCTCAAACAAATATTACAGTGGAAAGGCATACATTTTACATAAGAAATCAAAAGCCTGTTGAAACTATTACTGGCTATATTATCCGCTTAAGAAATTAAGCAAAAAGTTGTAGATTTGGAGATCTATGAGATGAGTTGGTAAAAGACTGTCTTGTATGTGATGTTAATGATACAGTGAGAAAGATTTTGCTTCGAGATAGTAAATTAGCATTGAGCAAAGCCACTGAAATTTGGCAAATATATGAGATGACAAAAAAGCACACAAATATGCTTATAAGATCATCATGTTTGTAGTATCTACTAGTGCAAATGTTGATAGTATACAGCAGAAAGTGAAGATGAGAAAGAAATATAAACCCACAGGCAGCCATACCCAGTCTCATCGCTAACTGTTGCAATTATAGAGGCAGTCATTAACTTAAACAGGAAATGTGTTCAGCTTTTGGTTAGCAATATCATAAATGTAAAAAGTAGAATCATTTTAAAAGGCTTTCCATGTATAAAGTGTCACAGACTTGTATTAAGAGAGAGTATCCGAACAAGCAAGTAAATCAAATAGACGGTAGCAAACTCCAAGAGCTATGAGCAAATGTTCTATGTTGATGGTGTCTCTGTGCTCGATAAAACAGCTAATACAGTAGACTATCAGTTGTTAGCAGAGTGAAATATTTTGTACTGTAAAAATTAATGGGAAACCTGTAGAGCTTAAAGCAGACACCAGATCTAAGTGCAACATTATGTGAGCACAAATGTTTGTTAGAGTAAAAGCTGTTGAGAAAATTGATTAAGTAAAGTGTGTAAAACTAGTTGATTATGGTGACAAAGAAATTCAAACTGATGGCACAGTAGTCCTTTCATAGATTCATAGATTCATAGGTTCATACTAAGCTAACTGCCCTTGCGAGCCATTTTAAGCCTAGCCAATTATCCCTTGTGAGACTCAAACCCTGCACCTTGTGTTTGTAAAGCAAACACCTTAACCATTAGGCCACCCTCCCAACCCATTCATGCCATTCTGCTAGAGACAGCTATAATTTGCAGTTTTACATAGTCAAAATACACATGCAGTCCAGTTTTATGCCTCAAAGACAGTTTGAGAATGATAGTTTTATACAGAATACTTTTAGTGAATATGCTGATATTTTCAAAGACTAGCTTGGTAAACTTCCAGCAACATATTCCATGAAGTTAAATCATGAAGCAAGTCTAGTTGTTAGACCAACATGCAAGATTCCAGTAGCAATGCAGAGTAAAGTAAAGTAAAAGAAGAACTACACAAAATGGTGCATTTAGGTGTCCTTACTCCAGCAGAAGAACTGACTGAATGGGTATCCTCAAATGTCGTAGCTCATAAGAAAAGCTCAAATGATATTCGAATATGTATGGATCCAAGAGACTTGAGGCACTTAAGCATCCTCATTATCTGATGCATACAGTAGAAGAGGTAGCAACTCATGCCAAATTCCAATGTTTTTTTCATTCTTAGATGCAAAATTTCCTTTTGGCAAATTTCACTGCATCACAAATCTTCATTCTTAACTACATGCAGTACACCATTTGGTAGATACAGATTTTTGAGAATGCCATTTGGAATCAATTCTGCAACTGAAGTTTTTCAACGTGCAATGGAACACATTTTTTTCTGGTTATCCATTTACTATTATAGTAGATGACATTACTGTTGGAGACAATGGTGAAGACGAACATGATAGAAATCTCAGGAATGTTCTAGACAGTACACGTGAAGTACATCTTAAACTGAATCCTCAGAAATGTAAACTCAAGTTACTTATGTGCATCATTTGTTTGCCAGTTCTGGCTTACAACCAGATCCATCTAAGCAAATAGCAATTGCAGGAATGCCAGTTCCAGAGAATGTCACATCTTTACACTGTTTTCTAGGTATGGTCAACTATTTAGGAAAGTTCATCCCATACATGAGTGAGCTTTCTGCATCATTAAATGAGTTGACATACAAAAATATAAAATGGTCATGGTTGGAACAACAAGAAAGAGCATTCGATATTCTGAAGCAGAAAATTGCCAGACCACCACCACTGAGATATTATGACTCTTTCTTGTAATGCTTCAAAATACAGCCTTGGTGCAGCATGTCTTCAAGAAGGCATACCAGCAGCCTATGCATCAAGAACTTTAACTCAAACAAAGATGCATCATGCACAGATAGATAAAGAACTTTTGGCAGTAGTGTTTGCATGTTCGAAGTTCAGTGATTATATTTATGACAGACCTATCCAAATAGAGACTGATGACCAATAACTAGTGCCAGTTTTGAAAAAGCAAATGTATACAGCCCCAGCTCAATTGCAATGAATGATGTTAAAATTGCAAAAGTTCAATGTTTACAAAAAGGGGCAAACACTTGTACTTTGCTGATGCTTTGTTACATGCACCCAAACAAACAACAAAGCATTATGAAAATGACCCAGCAGACTGTGAAGTCATAGAAGTCAAAAATTTTTCATCATCATGGCTTGATGAACTAAAAAAAAAAAAATAATAATCACACAGCTTCAGATCCAGTTCTCCAGAAGCTAAAAAAAAGTCATCAGTCAAGGATGGCCAGCATGACAAACCAGTTTACCACTTGACATTCAACAATATCTTCCCTACGGAGACAAGCTCATTGTGATGGAAGATGGAATCATCAAGAAAGGTCCAAAAGTGGTTATTCTTAAAGTATTACAACAGGAATGTATCAACATTTTGCATCATGGTCACCCAAGTACTGATCCAACCAAAAGAAGAGCAAGAAGCATTGTATTTTGGCCTTCTATGTCCTAAGATATAAAGGAAACTCTAGCATGTTCAATTTGCAACAGCATCAAACCGCATCAATAAAAAGAACCACTTCAGCGACAACAAATTCCTGAATTACCATGGTCGATGGTTGCTACAGATATCTTTGAATGGAATGGTCAACATTACTTCGTATTAGTAGACTCTTGCTCAAAATGGTTTAAAATTGGCCTACTTCCTAACTTGATGTCCAACACAGTCATTACAAAACTGAATAGACATTTTTCTGTCCATGGTAGTCCGCACAAAGTCATGTCTGATAGTCAGAAGTTCAAGAGATTTGTTGAGACGTGGGACTTAGTTCATGTTACCAGTAGTCCTGAGTATCCACAAGCCAATGGTTTAGCTTAACTTGCAGTTCAGAGAGCAATGCACTTGTTGGAGAAATCCAAGAGAGATGGTAATGTTTTTCTTAACTTACTCAATCTCACAAACATTCCGCGAGATAACTTGCTTGGTTCACCTGCTCTCAGACTGATGTCCAGACACACTAGAACAACTCTTCCAATAAGCAAACAATTGTTAGTACCAAATTGCAAAAAAAATTACAGAGTGGTCAAGGTTCAACTTTTGAGAAAATATCAGTCACAAAAGTACGATGGTAAGTCCAGTAAACCCCTTAGACCATTACTACAAGGAGAAGTTGTGAGAATGCAAACATCCAAAGGATATGACGGGTGGGAACTGGGAAGAACATTTGTGAGGAACCGAGATCTTACATCATACAATCTAAAGGAATGGACTTCAGAAGGAATCATGTTACTTGTCTCCAAACCAGTGACCCAGCAGACTGCCTGTGTTGATGACTCTAATTCCCAGAGTGAGTCGTCAACTGTTTGAATTCAAAAGGACAGTGTGTTTTCTTCAAACAACTTTTATGCAAACCCTGATTTGCCAGGTTTGAAACAATCCCCTAAGACTGTCCCTGTTGCTAAACCCAGTAAGTGTAAAAATATGTAACTAGGTCGGGTATAATTTCCAACCCAATCCTAAATACACAGCGACTTGGACTTGAAATCTGTTTTTGTTTTTGAAATGTTGAAATAAGGTCTAGCTCTTAAGTATGTCCTTGTTCTTGTATTTGCAATGTCGAACAAAATTAAGGAGAGAAGATGCAGATCAGTGTGTATATATTGAACTTAGACAGCCACAGTAGCTAGATGGCACTTGCGTATAAGTTACTGAGCACATGTGAGATCAGTGCCATTTTGTGTAGTCAGCCAGTATGGATGCAAGTTTGAATGGAAATGCATATATGTGTGTGTTAAAAGTAATGAATCAGTCAGTAAGCATATGAAGTTTGAAATATATGTACAAATTACAGCTCCGGATGTGTGTATAATAAACAACTAAAATGCATTCCATGCCTTAGTGTCTCATTTTAATATATAAGACATGCAACAGCTACCATCTTTATTATTATTACTACTTATCCTATATCTAACTTGAAAACAGAGCCAACAACCAGGGCAGTATCCAAACAGTATAGCCACTACTGAATGAAGAACAGATATTTTCATAACACTCTCCCACTCTCCAATTCTTAGATGTTAGCCTGCATTCTGAAAGGAAAGAATACAGGAAGTCATGCAAATGCATTTAACATGAAAATCAACCAAAGGAGAAAGAGGATTCCTAATATATGTCAGTGTAGTTGTTGCACAATTGCCTCACCAATTCCCCATCCCCATACTTGACCACGAATGAACCTTATATGCCACTGTTCCATGGAAGTCATATTCACAGGGACAGCCTTATGCATACACAAACTGTGGCAGCTACTTAGGATGTCACAAAGTTAAGGATTATTTTTGGATTTGTGTTCTTATTTCCAGAGGTAAAAGAAAAAAAGCCCAGCTGCCACAGCACCGTCTGAAAAACTGCTGTGGCACCGTGTAAGTTATAAATTGTCTAGGATTTTGGTTCAGTCTCATTGATGATTTGTACAACAAATCATGATTCATTTTGTTGAATGGAATGGCCAAGGTAAGAAAAAGGAGTGAAAGAAAAGCAGTAAAATATGGCCTGGATAGTAACAGGTAACTTTTTTTATATGGTGTTTCCTGAAAGGAAATCAGATATTATGGACGATGGGTACCTCAGACCAACTTCTAAGTGTGAAGTGAGCTGAAACTGTCCCTGATTTTACCTCAGATTTTTGATCTGCTCCTCTTAAACTTTGTGATTTTCTGACAAACTAAGGACTATAGTCACTAAATAATGTTTGTGTCTTTCAGCTTTTCCCAGTTAGGAGTCGCCACAGCGGAACTCTGGTCTGCTAATGATTGGTAGTTGATTTTTACGTGCTGAGTTACCAGCCCTGACGCACAACCTTCAACGAAGGTATGCCCATTCATGCATGTCTCCACGCAGAAGACGCTCTAGCTGAAAATCGAACCGGACAGCGTCTTACTGTGAGGCGACAAAGCTACCGCACCACCACCGATGATATATACATATATATATATACATATATATATATATATATATATATATGTATATAAGTTTCAGATTTCATATCCTTCTGAAAATAAAAGTTAATGTGAAACTTTTCACTCTAGCACTTAAGCATATAAGAGCAACATTTAAAATTTGTTTCTGATTTTGGGCCTTTGCAACCCCATTACATTTGGCTGGAATACTTATCCAGTGGCTCGCTACTCTGTGTTTGTGTAAAGTAATATATAATAAAGTTGTGTGGCCATTATGGTTTATTATAGTCAGACATCTGAGGTCTACATAGTCAACAAATTGACTCTAATTGCTGTGTGAAATGGATGGAGCTGTCCTTAATGCTTCTGCTTAAGTTAACTAGTCATTATTTTGGTTTTGCAAAATTAATGTACATTTATAGAACAAAAGTCAGTACTTTGCTGCAGCTGGCTATTGTGTGTCTGTATGAAACATATTTGTAATAATAAAATAGCCACAGTATTTTCTTTTTTAATCAGACATAAGAGGTATACACAGTCAACAATATGGTTATAATTGCTGGGCATTGTGGTTCTTTGTGGTGGAAAATAACCAACTATTTTATTTTCTTAACTTAAACAGTCATTATTCTAGCTTTGTAGGGAACTGTTAAGCTGCCATCAGAAATAACAGAAAAGGAGACTAGTAACAATTATGGGGCTGGTCTAATTACTACTTTTGATGGACATTCAACATGTATTAGAAAATTATTTATGAGAGAATGGGAAAACTTTTCCGCTGTATCTGATCTGGAATACATCTTTGATAAAGAACTAACCTTTACTTATAGAAAAGGTAAAACTATTAAGAACATGTTAGAACATGTTTCCAAAGACAGGAACAGTAAACCAAAGAAAGGGGAATTCAAATGTGGTAGATGCAGTTATTGCATGTATTTAAATTGTGGAGACAGTTTTACTTGAAAGCTAGGGATACAAAGCTCTATTTGAACACCTTTGAAAATTGTGATACTAAAGGAATAATTTATATTGCCACCTGCAAAAAATGTGAGGCATTTTATATAGGGAAAAGCGAAAGAAAACTCAAAGCAGAGAATTTATGAGCATGTTTACGACATCAGGGTACACAATGAAAAAAATGCATTGTGTAAGCATGCCTTGAAATGTGGAACTACTGGATATCAATTTTTTGTTTTAGAGGTGGTGCCGACAAATCCTAGGGGTGGTATGTGGGAGACCCTTATTGAGTACCGTGAATTGTTTTGGCAAGTTGTTTTAGATGCAAGTAGAAACAAAGGGCTCAACGATATGGTTTCCCTAGCCCCAGTTTTAAAACTTAGAGCTGCTAAACTTTAAACATTATTTTTCCAACATTTTAAGACCATATTTCAATTATGTAAAAATAACTAGGTAGCATGATTTATTCTTAGTCTAGTACACAGTTCAAAGTGTTGTGACACAAAATTTTACCAAGTTCAGTTATCTAAGAAAGCCACTAGATGGCGCTTGAATTACCAAATGAATTACACTCAATGTACAAATTTGAAACACTATTTTAACAGATTTTATTATTTTTAACAACATATTTAAATGAAATGTACATATTTTTAAATTTTTTAAAGGTTGCAATATTATACAGATTCATTTAATTAGCGAATGTTCAAGATTAAGTTCAACTTTTACAACAATGTATTTAAAAACAAGGTTTTTAAGCAATTAACATGATTGCAGATACTGATTGGTTGCTTTGAATTTGTAATGGACAGGGAATGTATAAAGCACAATTGTTTTTTATAGTACATGTGTTGATAAAGTTGAAGACGAAAACGTGTTGCTGTTTGTGTTATAAATTAAACTTTTCACATTAAGCTGTCAGCTCTTCCCTTGGACTTGGATTTATTTGGGCTCGGTGGCTGTGGTGTTTTGTTTTTACAGCTTTGTAGGGATATTAAGTATTTGCAAAAACAAGATGGAATACTTGATTATGGCTGTGTACTGTGTGTTTATGTGAAACAAACAAAATTACTTAAAAAATGTCAAAACGCAGCTATAAATACTGGACACAAGGAAAGGAAATGGATAAAAGCAACTTATCTTCCTTTGTTTAATGTCAGCATTCACTTATCTTGCTTTGCAGGAGCAGTGGCACTTAATGTATAACATTTTGCTGAAATCAATGTAAAATAATCACTGCTATGATGCATGTGTTTAAATGGTGCATTCCAGTGTGCATCTAAGGGTAACAACAGCCCTCAATTTATTTTACTTCATCACTGTAAACAAATAATTGCTATATTTGACTACCTGGGCTGAATGTGTGTGTGTGTGTGTGTGTGTGTGTGTGTGTGTGTGTGTGTGTGTGTGTGTGTGTGTGTGTGCGCGCGCGCGCGTGCATATGCACAAGTGAAACAAATTGATCATTGGCACTGTAGTGCAGCTAATAGTGTTGCCATCTCACAGCACTAGGTTCTGTGGTTGAGTTCTTGGCTATGTGGAGTGGGCATGTCTTTCCTGTCTCTCTGTCAGTTTTATCCAGGTTCTCAAAGTTTCTTTTAGTATACCAAATACACCCTTGTAATTGAATGCCATTCCTTCTATTTACCTGCATGTAATGGTGTAGGATGGAACAATGAGTAGTATTGTCACCTCAACAACAGCTACTCTGATTCATCTCTCACCTGACATGTCTTCTTTGAAGAGATTTCATGTCCTAGCTGTGTTCATGTGCATTTTCTCTGGGTGCTCCAGTTTCCTCCAAGATCCCAAAGACTTTTGCCTGATGGATTGTTAACTCTAAATTGTCCATAGTTGTATGTGATATGGAAGAAATGCCTATTTAGTTTCCAGGCTTGCTTGGTAAACTCTGTTGATGGCATAAGCTACTCCTTGGGTTGCAACAGGAGTCATATGTGACTTGACAGTACTAAATGGATGGATAGAAACATGAAGTCAGGGCATATGTATAAACACACTGTAACAGACCTAGCTTGTAAAGGGTAGTTTCAGTATGTGTGAATGTGAATTCATACATATTTATTCTTGTTAGCAGTAAAAAGGAACCATTAAAAAGTCATTATTTTTCAAAAATAAGGCATAAAATGCACTATATGCTCTGGCTATAAAAGGGGATCACTAGACACGCTTAGTGGATAGTCTCATCCTGAGCATCTGATCTGGGCCTCATTTATGCCATATCCAGCAAAGCTTAGTAATGTACACAAGGTTCATATAGCTTGTGTAGGGCCTATGGGCAGTCTGGTCATTTATTTAATCTTCCACACAAGGCAACTTCATGTTCTGAATTTCAGGTCATCAATACCTGCCTACAGACAGTGTACTGTCTAGTAGCATCAAGCTGGAATACATTGCTATGATCATTTCATCTTTATTTTGTCATTTTCCTCACAATCAGATATTAGAAATGTATAATAGGGGCTATCTTTTGGAGGAGGACAGGGGAAACGGGGCATGCTATGTATATCTGAGAGCTACAGGTTGAAATATGCTACTGTGGCCATTTAGGATCTCGTGTTTGTTTCACCTTGACATCAAAGGGGGTACACAAAAGGTGGATGCCTTTTATGGACAGAGGTTAGGAGGCAAGCTGATGTCCCACTCACTAGGCTGAATAAGGAGAAAGTAACAGTCAGATGCCTGTCAGGTGCCAGGATCCACCACATAACACACGCACTCAGGTCCCTCAACAACAGGTACAAATATGACTCTGTAATTGTACATGTTGGTGCGAATGGCCTCAGATGCACCTCCCTGGACTACATGAAAAGAGACCTGGAGGAGCTCTTAGATTATGTAGCCCAGGCGGGTATGACCCTAGCCTTGAGCAGCAGCCTACCATCACCCAGAATGATACCTCAGTACAAGCAGAAAATGATTGATTTCAACAACTGGCTAAGTTTCTGGTGTCATTCTAAGGGGATCCAGCATCTGTCTGCCTGGGATGACATGACTGACAGACCTCGAAGCTTTGCTAGAGATGGCCTGCATCTGTCAATCCTGGACTTCTGGACAGTGGCTAAGGCTCTTACCACCCCTATAGTGTCTTTTTTAGGTGGTGTTCCAAAAACCAAATTACCACCATAACAGCTACAAACAAATGCAATCCGAGAGTCATGCTGCCCAACGCTAGAAGTCTAAATCTCAAAATGCACTTGCTCGAAGCACTCTTCAAAATGGAGAGCAAAGACATTTGTGCTGTAACAGAGGCCTGGTTCAAGGCAGCAGAAAGCACCCCTGCTCTATCAGCCTATAACTCATTCCACACCTTTCGGCCCCAGAACTTGGAACAAAGTACAAATGCAGTGGTGTTTCCATATTAATAAAGGATGCACACACCTCCAGACTGGTAGCCCAACATAACACATCTGAGATACTTCAGGTGCAGCTAACACTGGGTAAGACAGCGATTCAGATCATAGCCTGCTATAGGTCCCCAACCATGTCCCAAGACTCGCACTCCACGATCCTAAGCACCCTGGAAAATATTAGGGTCCAACCTAACACTCTCACACTGGGCGACTTCAACTACCCCTCCATTAACTGGGAAAACTTCTCATGTACCAATACACTTGCCCATTGCTTTTTGGAAATCATTAATTCCAATGCTCTGGACCAGCTTGTTCTTAGCCCCACTAGAGGTAGCAACATCCTTGAACTCATTATTATTAACATGGGCGACCGTTGCTCTACACCAATAGTCAATGCGTCCCTGGTCAGATCCGACCACAAACTAATCACCTTGGAAATCCACATCCCACCCACCCCACAAAGGTAACCACCATGAAAAACTTTGAGCTCCTAAAAATAGAGGTGGCTAACTTCATGGCACCCATGCAAATGGAGAATAGTTGCATGACCGGCAAATCATACATCATTGCACTGTAGGAACATGTACACAAATGCATGGCTCTCGCCATACCCAATAGAACCAAGACGCTCTCCTCAAAAAAAAAAAAAAAAAAAAAACTCTACAACAGGAGGAGGAAACTGATGCGGAATAAGGTGAAGTCCCAAGACTGGAAAAACTTCTTTATCAGCTCAACAAATGGTTGAGATCCCTCATCAAATCCTCTAAAGCTAGTTATGAAAACAGAATTGCAGCAGATGGGGTAAGGTCAACCACAAGGCCTTCTATAGTTATGCAAAGAATCTCCACGGCAATACCCATATTTGCTTTGAGCTGCTGCGCAATGGTACCTCCCTACACCAAGCCAACAGATATTGCCAATATACTGGCCGACAGATTCAGTGCTGACTTTACCCCCCCCCCCCCAAAGGACCAATCACAATACCAGTAGATTGCCAAGCACCCGGTATTACTGTTGCACAGGTTAAAACAGCAATGTCCAAGGCCAAGAATACCAGTTTTATGGGACCTGACAATATCCCTGGGTGTTTTCCACATGAGCTACAGAGTGAACTGGCACCTCACCTGTGTGCCCTGTTCAATCAAGCCTCACCTCAGGCTTTGTCCCTACCGAATGGTGCACTGCTACAGTCATCCCTCTCCACAAAGGAGGAGTGACTACAGACCCCGGAAATGATTGCCCCATTAGCCTGATGAGTCTGATATGCAAAGATATGGAACATCATCATGGACCTAATAAACAAGGATATAGGGAATCGACAAACTCTGGATCCTACACAGTTTGGTTTTGTGAAGGCTAGAGCATGTCTGCTCAACTTGATTGACTTCTTTGAGTCAGTCACCAGAGCTGCAGATGAAGTCAAGGTGGTTCATGTAGCCTACCTTGATCTGGCCAAGGCCTTTGATACCATTCCCCACTCAGTAATAGAAAAACTCACTAAACTAGGCATCAACCCCTATATCACTAGGTGGGTTGCAAACTGGCTTACAGATGGAACCCACAGTGTGAAAGTAGTGGACTCCAATTCAGACTGCTGACCAGTCATGAGTGGAGTCCCACAGGGTTCATTCCTGGGTCCTCTCCTGTTTGGTATGTAGTTCTCTGAAGTCCAAGCCAACATGAAGGAACTCTGGCTGACAAAGTTCGCAGACGATGGCAAGTTGGGAGCTATTAGTAACTCCCCAAGTGATGTTGACCTCTACAGAAAGGCCTCAATGAGACCAAAGACTGGTGTCAGAAACATAGCCTTAAGCTCAATGCCAAAAAATGTGTAGTCATCCCCCTTGGGGAAAAACCAAATTCCCTTGAATTACCACAATGATGGTAGTCCACTGAACACAGAAGGTGTTATAAGAGATCTGGGAACACAGGTTGACAGCAACCTCTCTTTTGACCACCACATTGCCACTGTGGTCAGAATGTCCTTTAATGTGGCACATCTCATTACTAAGGGTTTTGCATCCTGGAAGAAAGAGGTCAGTGTCTCCCTCTACTCTTCCCTCATTAGGACAGTCATAGAGTATAATGCCCCAGTTGGCATGTACCTCACTAGATACCGGCAGCAACTGGAGAGGCTACAAAAGTGCCTCACAGACAGAAACCTAGGCCTTAAACACTTGTCCTATATGGACAGACAAACTCCAACTATACAATTTAGGCCCTTGATTGTTGTAGTGAGAACATGTTGTGGTCATTGTAGTTATGTCAAGTGTTTGGAAAAGTACATAATGAAAGGGGCATCATTCTCAATGATCATCCTAATAAGTGCAGAGTACAGTGGAGCAATTACATCCCTGGATCTGCAAGTAATAGTTTTAGATACAAGCTGTGCAATGAAAAAGGACTTCACTACAACAATAGCTACATGGTGATCACATGACAGATCATTGTCAACACAGGCTCCCAGGTGCTCAACTCTGGGTCAATTTTCAGGGGTGTTTTCAATGTGACAGTTAAAAGAGGAGTCATGCTTGCTGAAGGATATGATATTACATCTGACATTTAGTACTGGTCTATGGTTTTGACTCAGGCTATTTGTTTGGAACAGACTCTTTTGGAGGACCTTGGTGTCCTCTGGGAGGACTGGTCATACCAGTACCTGCTACCAGATCAATGTATCATTTCTTTATACACAAGTTCACATAAAGACAATAACAGTTAAATAGAAGGGGTGGCATCTGTGATATAAAAGAGAAAGGAGGTGCACTGCTTACAATATAACCAGCAGCTGTGTTTTCTATTATCTGATCAATCCAAAGATGTAAAGCAAAGAGAATAGCTGAAAAAAGAAATGTAGCATATAATCCATGAAACGAAGGAATAATTAATGTCAAAGCAAGAAGGCTGTGTCACATAGAAACACTAAAAGCCAGCTGGCAACATCAATGCATCTGCCACCCACATTAAACATAAAAATTCCCAGCACTGCAGTTTGATTTATTAAAGAATTTGTCTCTCTTCAAACTTTTTTTCTTTTTTATCCAACAAAAATACTGATAGCTACTTAAGTTTTTCTAAAGATTGTACTGGGTGATGAAGCAAAATGTAATGCATGAAAATGAAATATAACGGTATGTATTTAACTGCAGGAAAGTACACACTCAAAGCACGTAAACATATCAGTACATTTCAATCAGTATTTAACTATGATGTAAAATGAGGGATACTAGCATACAGATACAAACAAACCTAACCTAGGATCCATCAAACTGAACAAACGTTGCACAAAACCATTCCATAGCTGCCTTTTAGCTTCTGTTGTTCACCTTTAATTTGCAAAAGGCGTCCCTAAAACCCCCCATTTGACCTATACTCTCAGTACACTCTAAAAGACCTTTGCATTGTTGCAGCAAAACAGCAATTTATTCCACCCAGAAGCTTCTAGTTTTTTCTTTTACTTACTTTTTTCATTTTCTCCATTACATTCACTTGGTCCCTAACATTTCCCTTCCTGTATTCTTTCATGGCTTATAAGAACTATTACTTGCAGACTAAAGAAATGCTGAAAGGGAGGCATGTAATTGTTTTACCAGCTATGGCAAACAATATAATCCAACCTCCCAGTAAAGATGTGAAGGATTTGTAGTGCCAAATGTGAAGCCATGTGAACTGCTGCTACGTGGCAAACTTGCATATTTTGCTGTTGCTGAAACAAAACAATCACACAGCAGATCTCTATTACTAATCTGTTGTTTTTTTTTAGGTAATTTAGTTAACACTGTCACAGTGGTGTCTTGATTACTACACTTCTGTCATTTTTAATTTGATTTATTTGTTAAGTGGGAAGTGAACAGGTCTGTCCCCGGCACTTTTCAGTTATGATCTAGATCACAAGGAGAAAGCTTAGCCATATAAAATGGGGGGGGGGTGGGTGGGGGTGCCAGTCCTCTTCACAAATGAGTAACCTCCCACAATTGAGGAATTAGCAGCTATTATCTCTAGCTACTGATTAATGTAAATCAAGTTATCAAGTCTTTAAAATCAATGCTTAATGGTAAGATTCCCCATGCAGTTGGAGTAAGTGGGGAAATGTACAAACTCAAATATTTGATTTCTAATTTTCCCTGTGCCTTCATATCGCTACCTATATAGACTTCCATTTCATTTCAAGCCTTCTATTAATGACAGTTTTACTAAAATAATGACAACTGGTAGCCCATAAATTGTCAAGCAATATTGTAAGACTACAGCCTTTTCTAATACATCTTTGTGGGTCCTATCTGGATTTATATAGGCGAGTCAAGCACAGACCACCCACATGCTTTAATTTCATTCTTCCAAAAACTCTCCACCCCACTGCCATCGATCTTTGTACTCTTTGAGGAGGACTTTGACTCTCATAAATGCCCTGAAGTCTGGGAGGAGTTGAGAACTACTGGGATCCATAAAGCTGCCATTCATGTAGTAATTTATCTAGGACCTGATTTTACAAGCCACTTGTTCCTGCAATAAAGAGGAGTACAATGCAAGGATGTCCTCCGTCTACTAACCTTCTCCACCTTGTGGCAGGACACCTACTGCAGAGTCTGTCAGCTGTGGTCTAAAAGAATGGCAGCTTTTAGATCAGCAAGTTAATCTGGTAACATTTGTTAATGACTACATGATGAATATATTCAAAGCTGTTCAGGAAACTCTCTTCCATATTCATGGTTCCTTAACGTGCTTGTTTCACTGTCAAATCTTAGTTAAAGCAGAACTACTGTTCTCCATATCCTGTCTTAACACTGCCTTGGATTATTGACATGGCCTCCATTTTTGCCCAGCAAACGGATTCCTTTGCAGGAAACACCAAACTATCTTTTATAGCAGAGATAATTAATCATCTGTCACTATCTTATTCCTTCCGATCCTAAAATACTACATTTTCATTTATGATGCTTTTGGACCCCGATATCACAGTTTGAAACTGGGTACATTTATGAAGCAAAATGGATTTCTTTTAAAACCATTATAGAGCTGAAATAAAATCATTCAGCACAGATGATTTTGAACCAGTACCTTTAGATTTGTAACCCTATCCCCACATAAAAAATACTACCACAACCAATACACTCAAAAGCAATGCAGATCCCTGTGTAGCACAGATCAACGTCTCGTAGCATCACTGGTCTTTAAACTATTCAGTCTGCACTCCTTTCCATTCTTACAGGCAGACTGACCAAATAATCATCGACATACAATCTAAGGTCACTCCGCCTACCCCTAACATGCTAACACCCATAACAAGCCTACTGTACAGGTCATGCTTTATCCGTGCTAGCACCAAAGATCTGGAGATTGCTACCCAATACTGTAAAGGCCACAGAATCCTACTAAAAATACTGAAAGCAGCTTATGCAATACCTATGTAAAGAAACTAAATGCAACAGTAACACTGAAATGTACAGCTTAATCTCACAGTATAGTTTATAGGTTTATAGGTTAGTACTAAGCTAACTGCCCTTGTGAGCCATTTTAAGCTTAGCCAATTATCCCTTGTGAGACTCAAACCCTGCACCTTGTGTTTGTAAGGCAAACACCTTAACCATTAGGCCACCTATAGTCCCCTTTAATACTTACTATAATTGTTATGCTGCTATATTGCCAAAAGGAACAAGCAACACAATTCTCAACTAGGAATTTTCTTTGTTGCCCCCCTCCATTCCTCCACCCAATTCCCCTTCCATTCTAGCAAACTGACTTAACTATATATCCCTTCCCCCATCTCTAAAACACCCAGATCTCTAAACTATTAAATTCCAACCTTTCCATGCCTTGAAAATTTGAATATATTATAAATTCAAATTTTCTTTTGCTCATATGACAGTTTAAATGATAAACCATGTTATCCTATATAGGTTGATAATTAACCTGCTGACTTGTTAAGGTAATACACATGGTGGCACTTTCATACCTTAATTTGCTTAATGTTAATGTGTTAAATGCCTATTGTTAAAGTATGCACTGGGATGAACCTGAAAAAGGTCCATGGGGATGAGTCTTCAAAGGTTTAAACTATGTTGACGATGCACCTACAACCTGTTTTTTTAAGAGAAAAGATAGTCCCACCAGTATGTTGCATGAAATATGTTACAACTAAGCAACACTCATACAATTATGTTTAATCATGTGGTAGTAGTAATTACCAAGTGCAATTAAAAACATGTGAAGATAAATTAAGCAATAATCAACGATGTGGTGTGGTATATTGAAGATATATGGTTGGCATGGTTTAATCATGAGGGCGAAGCCAGAGTGATTAAATAAAGCCAACCGTGGGTAAATTTCAATATACCACAACCACGGAATCTGTTATTATTATACAATGACATTATTTAAGAAAAAAAGTACTTACTTTTACTGTTCTTCTGCCAGTGGTGGTATGATACTTCCTTTTGTTGATGTACTGCGCACGCGTATGGGACTTGTGTTCCTACGCATACCCAGTACATCAATGATTTGACATGGAAGTAACAGAGAAAAGAAAGTCTCCATTGCTTTCTTTATTAAAAAAAATGTTTTGGACATTTTATATCAATAGAAAAAAGTCTGAGAAACCGGACCTTTTTCCATTGGTATATTGTGGGATTTACAATGGGCATGATGGCCAATCTGCATGCACATTTTGTAATATTAATGGGGGCGTCAATGTATAATTTGTGTGTTATTTCCTCTCCTGCTTCTGAAGCATCTGCCTTTGTAGTACTACCACTTTGTGTATGTGCATGGGTGCACATGCACATCTATGTATGGATGTTTATGTTATAAATTATATGGTCATTCATTGTCATATATATATATATATATATATATATATATATATATATATATATACACATACACACACACACACACACACTCACATACACGAGAAAGGTGGGGGTGAAAGGGGCAGCCATCTTGGGTGTATGATGCGAAATGCAGTTCCTGCATTCTTTTTTTTTTTCTACTGTCACTTAAAATAATTTTGCAGTACTCTACACATTTTGTAGCACACTGTGTAGACAATGTCAGACTGGATTTCTTCCCATAAAAAACATGCATAACTCGTATTAAATGAATACTCCACTGTGTTGGCAAAATTGACAGTAAAATAGCCCATCATTAATGTGGTAAGCTGTAGTAACTGGCTTGCGAGAGATGAAAAAGTACAAGTTTTCTGTTTTTTTTCTTGTTAACTTAAAAGCTGAGGGGGCAGAGGTGGAGAATGGATCTTGGCATGGAGAGCCTGAAATTTAGGAGGAAAGGACCGTTTTTTTCATCTTCTTCAACTGAAGAGCTTTGGGAGGGTGGGTTGCTAGACATAGGACCTGCACCGAGTACTAGACGAGCCAGCTATGGTTTTGTATATAACAAATATGTGTGTGCGCACTCATATGTCTAATAGGCTGGGAGAATGATTTTTTTGGTTTTCAAAAAAATTAAATTTAGTTTTTGTGAGATGAATAGTAGGAATTATAGCCATGATTTTTAAATGCAATTTCCTGTCATTACAGTGATTTCAATATAATCGTCTTCAACATCGATATATTCTGAAAGTTAAAATGGATTCTAGGCACAGAAGACTCAATAAATGTGTTGATGATATTGTAAATATAAGCAGAAACACACTTGTGGTGAATTGGTCCTTTGACCTAAAATGCTAAATTCTACGAAAGTCCAGTGTTTTTCTCATGTCAGATAGTCTATATTTAGGATTTGCTGCTAACTTTCCCAAAAAATAGAATATCAGTGTCCCTGACAATAGGAAACCTTGCAAAGACTATATATGCATGTATATATATATATATATATATATATATATATATATATATATACACATATAGATAGATAGACAAATAAATATAGAGTATATGCATGCCCATTTGATCAACAAGCTCCCAATATAACAGCTTAGAAAGATGAACAGCAAAGTTTGTTATGCACCTTTGGAAGCTATTATGCTCTGTTCTCATGCTGAAGCATTGTATATCTAGTTTATCCTTCTGCTGATTTTGGAACATAATCAGTGTGCTTCATGTACAAAATATGTTATATATTTTGGTTCAGCATTTAAATATAGCTTGTGATTTCAAAGTTGCTGCAGAATTACATCAAAACACTTCAAAGTGGTTACAACAGCTTCTGTGATGCAAATGAAATGGCTTAACAACTTTTCTTACAAAAGAACATTTTAAGCTGTAAAAGCACCAGCTTAGAAAACACGAAATAAAAAGCTATTCTTGTTTGGAGTAATGGCATCTGAAATAATTACGGATCCAAACCCAACAGAAATATTAGTCCTATGATTATTGCAAGCATTGTGCTTCCTTGTCTTATAAAGAGTCACTTTGTACACCAAGTATAAGCATAAAGATGGAGTATTACTAACCTGACACACACACACACACACACACACACACACACACACACACACACACACTACACGACTTCAGAAGTTCCAACACTGAAAACACTCACCCAGAAAAAGTACATTATGCTCGCAGAGATAAATTTCCATAGGGATATAATAACACTTAGGCATGTGATCAGAGAGGCCATAAGATACCCAGCCATCACAAGCACTTAATACTGCCTACCTCCCAAATCAAGCAAGGCCTTACTGGATAATCCTGGTGTAAATTTGTGTTTACCCTTCCAATGACTTGCCTTAAAGGTAGCCAAAGCAGTAGTTAGTTTGACCTGTATTATCAATGTACTCTATTGTCTGGGAACACCCAAGCAAGCCTTGTTTATTTTTTGTATACATTTAGGTTTCTAGAGCAGGTGCTTGCAGGGGCACTAGTTTTGTGAAGAAATAGGACTGGGTCCTTTATAGCTTGGAAAGCTAAGCTCAGGTCACCTCAGAGGAACTGCTAGGCTACTAAGTATAAGAAAAGTCGCACCAATCTTTTTGGAATATTTTAGGGATTTAAGGACATTCATTTTCTTGGTTAGAAATCTTTGGGGGCCTTCCAGCTCAGTGATTTGTTTTGATTTCTACATACCAAAGGGGGCACCTTATTCAGTGACGGGTCTGATAAAGGAAGGGTACAGAAGTAGGATGACTTCTTTGGCTAATGAAGATTTCCCCCTTGTAATTAAAAGGGACACAGAATGATTATATGACTATAAAAGAGACATGACGATTGAATGAGACAGAGTTGCCCTCATAAGTACTCAGGTCTCTGACGGCCATCTCAGTCTGAAGATTTGTAACATATGAGGAAGGAGCAGCTTTTTTTCATCAGAAAGTTACTATGCTGGAATTTTCTTTGCATTTAACAAGACAGTTTTCAGTACACCAGGTATGTGCATATTCTGACCCTTGATGGAGCGGTTTAATATTAGTGGATGAGTGGATGAGAGTACCAAGCTTGCAGTCATCAGCAGACTTGCTTAGCCACACCACCATGAAATTGGCTTATATGTCAGAAAAATAAATGCCAAACAGGAGAGGGTGTAGCATGGATTCCTGTGACACCTGACTCATTGCACTTTTACAATCATAGGTTCATAGGTTTATACTAGGCTATCTGCCATAAGGCATTTATAAGCCTAGCCCAAAGTTTTGTGGCTTACGCCACCCCTTATGTTAAAAAATATTGTGCCCATTAGTTTGTTTTGCCTCTGTCCAGCAGTGACACAGAGATGATTCCCGGGGTAAACCTACGATCTCCCATCCACCGGTCAAGATTTCTCTTGAACAGAGCCAGCGAGGTGCTCTGCCTCACATGGACTGGGATTTTATTCCACAGCATAGGGAGTCTCTGAGTGACAAATCTATCCCTCCAGCATGTCTTATTTATATCCGTGCTAAGGTTTAAGTCGCTTGCTCTAGTGGATCTGGTAGATTTGGATTTTTTGAGGTGGAGCATGTCCATTAATTCCGGGTTGGACATGGCCTTGTATGTCAGGCACAGGTCACCTATGAGCAGACGGTATGCGACTGAATAGAGCTGGAGTTTTTTCAGTCTGGCAGCATATGACAGATTTTGGAATCCCTTTATCCTTTTGGTGAGGAACTTTTGGGGTCTCTCCAATTGCTGCAGGTTGTCGGGTGAGATACATCCCGAATGGGGCATTGTACTCGATCATTGGTCTGATAAGTGAAGAGTACAGGGGAACAATGACCTCACTTGATCTGGATGTGAATCCCTTCATGATCAGGTGGGCAATGTAGAAGGTCTTTCTAACCACTTTAGCAATGTGAGTGTCAAAAGAAAGGCCACTGTCAACCTGGGTCCCCAGGTCCCTGATAACCTCTTCTGTGCTTAGTGGATTGCCACCTATATGGTAGCTTGGGGTTACCTTGTTTTTCCCGAAGGGTATGACTATACATTTTTGGCATTTAACTTCAGGCCATGGCTCTGGCACCAGCTATCAGTTTCCGTGAGACCCTCTGAAGGATATCTGTGTCCGATGTACTTTCCACTATGGCCCAGTTTGCAGTCATCTGCAAACTTTGTCAGCCATAGTCCTCCTATGTTTGCCTGTACTTCTGAGAAGTAGATGCCGAACAACAGGGGCCAAGGACTGGGCCCTGTGGGACACCACTTGTGACCGGCTTGGAGTCTGACATGGTGCCAGCAACTCTGACCCTGTGGGTTCTGTCCTTTAGCCAGTTTGCAACCCATCTTGTGACATATGGGTTTACATTTAAGCTGGTAAGTTTCTCTATAATACCTGAGTGGGGTATTGTGTCGAAAGCTTTGCAAGGTCAAGGTAGGCTGTATGGACTGCCTTTCCCTCATCAATGGCCTTGGTGACTGTTTGAAGAAGTCGACCAAGTTCAAAAGGCATGATCTGCCCTTGACAAAGCCAAACTGGGTCGGGTCCAATGTCTGCAAGTCCCCTATGTCTTTGTTTATGAGTTCCATTATGATCCTCTCCATAGCTTTGCAGACCAGGCTTGTTAAGCTTATGGGGCGGTAATTACCAGGGTCCGTAGAGGCACCGCCTTTGTGGAGTGGGACCACAGTTGCCGTACGCCACTCCTTGGGCATGTATCCTGTGGTAAGGCTAAGATTAAACAGCTGCCTTATGTGCGGGTTTAGTTCCTCATTGAGTTCGTGTAGCACACAGCTGGGGACACCATCCGGTCCCATTGATGCTGTGTTTTTAGCTTTAGAGAGCAGCTTTTACCTGCGCATTTGAGATGTCTGGGAGGCTACACTCCACTGGGATAGTTATCTCTCCTTTTGGGGGGGGGTGAAGTTTGCACTGAACCTGTCCGCCAGTATGTTGGCAATGTCTGTGGGTTCAGTGATTTTTGTATCATTTTGGACTAATTCTGAGCATATCTGGGAGATTCCACCCAGGTTTCTAACATAGCTGAAGAAGGCCTTATGATTGTCTTTTGAATCTATGGCAATTTTTCTCTCAAAGTTGGCCTTGGATGATTTTATGAGTGCTCGTATTTTTTTACTAATAATGATCAAGGGTGTCTTCTCTTTTATGGATTTTGCTCTATCATGTAACAGCTTTCTCCTCTTATTGTAAAGTTTGTTTATGGCTGGGGTCCACCAGACTGGACGTTTGCCCTTGGTGGAAAGAGTCTTGGTTTTATTAGGGATTGCCTGATCCATGCAGTCCTGGAGGTGTTCGTAGAAGGCATTTGTAAGGGCTTCCGCAGCTTGGGTTGTGGTTTCCACTGGCTTGGGGGCCTTGAAGGATACCACACCAGTCTTGAGTAGTGTGAAGTTTGCTTTAGAAGTTCTTCACTGTGGTCTTTTGTTTGGGGTGGGGCGGGATGTGAATTTCCAGTGAGATTAGTTTATGATCTGATCTCACCAATGAGGGATATACTTCCGGTGTGGAGCATTTTGTCCCCGTGTTTGTGATGATGAGATCTAGTATATTTTCTCCTCTTGTGGGAACGATGACTAGTTGTTCCATGGCATTTGAATTTATGAACTCCAGGAACCTTTGGGCTAAAAAGTTGGGGCTTGAGTAATGTTCCCAGTCTATATTCGGGTAGTTGAAGTCACCCAATATAATGGTGTTTGGAGATACATTTATACCCTCCAGTGTCTTCAGGAAGGCTGTGTGGGGTTCCTGAGTTTGAGAGGGTGGCCTGTAGCATGCTACAAATTGTAGAGCAGTTTTGCCTATGGTTAATTGCACCTGGATGGTTTCCGATGCTTCGTGCGTTGCCACCAACCTGGAGGTGTGGGCATCCTTGATGAATATGGATACACCCCCTCCTTTTGTGGTGTGGTCTGGGTTTTGGGGCCGGAATGCATGATACGAGGTAAAACCTGATAGTGCCGGGGTGCTCTCAGGAGCCTTGAACCAGGTTTCAGTTACAGCACAGACATCGATGTTCTCCATACTGAGAAGGGCCTCGAGTGCGTGCATTTTGAGATTTAGACTTCTGGCATTGAGCAGCATTACCCTTAGTTTCTTCCCATTTTTGTTTTCTAGGGTGGTAGGTTTAGAATTTGAGCCTTGCCTAAAAAAGGCACTATGGGGGGGCAAGAGCCTTAGCCAATATCCGGAATCCCAGGGGTGACAGGTGCAAGCCGTCTCTTGCGAAGCAGCGTGGCTTGTCAAGCATGTCATCCCAGGCAGACAGACACTGGATCCCCTTTGAATGACACCAGAAATTAAGCCAATTGTTAAAGCTGATCATCTTGTCTCTATGTTGTGGCATCATTCTTGGTGAAGGAAGGATACTGCTCAGGGTCAGGGTCATACCTGCCTGGGCTACATAATCAGAGAGCTCCTCTATGTCTCTTTTCATGTAGTCCAGGGAGGTACGTCTCGGGTCGTTCACACCAGCATGGACAATGACTGTGTCATATTTGTACTTGCTGTGGAGTGACCCGAGTGCTTGTGTTATGTGGCGGATTCTAGCGCCCGATAGGCAGCTTACTGTGACCCTCTCCTTATTCAGCCTGGTGAGTGGGACGTCAGCTATGGAGTCACCTATGACAAGTATGTTTGGTGTTGTATTTGGCCTTAAGGGCTGTGACTGCTTTGCACACTGATTTTGTGGTTTATGTGTTGCCTGTGGTGTGTCATGAGGTGGCAGTTGCTTGGGTGTCTGCTTTGGAGGCCTCTGCTGTTTAGGTAAATTTTTGCTCAGAGCCTCCGAGTATGTCTTAGTGTGTTTATGTGTTTGATTCATTGTTGTGATAGCTTTATGTGAGACTGGTTTTGTGGTGTGTGTAGTTGCCTTCTCCTCCTGTCTGGTCTTGCCAGTCCTGAGTTGAGAGAGCTCAGCCTCCAGTTTGGCTAAATAGCTGCATCTCTCGCAAGTATTTGTGTTATGTGGGAGGAGAAGAGGGTTCTGTGTACATGAGGCAATTGTAACATTCCTCAATATTCCCAGATTCACCAACTGGACAGGAGAGGACGCCAGCATCTGGCCCTTCCACATGCTAGAGAAATTAAGAAGTTAGGGGTGTAACTGAATAAGAGAGGACTTAGTAAGGAAGTGGGTACTCCTGGGGGGGGGGGGGTCCGCTAGTGAGGGACTTTGTATAATACAGAAGTGCTAAACCTGAAAAGAAGATGCTTTTAAGTCAAGTGCTGAGCTGCTTTTTTTTTTTTTTTTTTTGGAGTACAGTAAATGACCCCACACAAGAGTGCTAGGCCAAAGACAGAAAATATGCAAGTTTTGAGAAAAAAACGATTTTAAAATTAAGTGCAAACAGGAAATTCAGTAAATAGCTTTTGGTTGTGCTCCAAATACAGCTACTAATGCAGAAATCAAGTTTAACAAGCCAGGAAATGCTCAAACTAGGCTAAGAATGTCTAAGACATGCTGAATATCCAGTTCGTAACCCAGTGGACAATGTCGGAGTTAGTCTGTATTTTTTCAATAATTCCATTGGGGGAATAGTATTGAAAGCATTGGCAAGGTCAAGGTAAGCAGTCTGCATGTTACCACTGTTTACATCCCCCGTAACCTTTTCAAAGAAGCTTACTAAGGTCATGTGCAACAACTACAAAGGCTGCAGAAATACCTCACGAAAAGAATCACAGACCTAACGCAGATGCCCTACGCTGACCGCCTTAAAAAAACTCCAGCTATACTCAGTCGCATATCGTCTACTCAGAGATGATCTCTGCTTAACATACAAGGCCATGTCAAACCCAGAGCTGCTGGGCATGCTACACTTAAAGAAATCTCAATCCCTCAGAGCCACACACTCCAGGGATCTAAACCTTGTCATCACAATAAACAAAAAATGCTGGAAGGATAGGTTCCTGACCCAGAGACTTCCCAGACTTTGGAATAGACTGCCCATACATGTCAAGCAGAGTGCCACTTTGGCCCTCTTCAAAAGACAACCTTGATAATTGGATGGGAGAAAGGAAATTCACCCCGGGGATCACGTCAGTTGCCCTGCTAGACAGGGGTCCAGGGAAGTAAATAGTGTAGGAAGAAATAGCCAGGGAATTGTTATGGCTAGGCTTGTATAGGCCCTAGGGCCAATAGCCTAGTACCAACCTATGAACCTATGAGGCAGGACCTCTCCTTCACAAAACTAGCCCAAGTGGCTTCTATTTCAACTGTGCTGCCTTTATCTGCATAAATGAGTTCTGTTATAATATGTTTAGTAGTGTTGCAATATGAGGCTGGTGGGGGGGGCACATTATCTATTCTCCAGGCATAAGGTACAAACCATGTAGACACGGTCAGGTTGAGTGGTTTAAGCAAAGACTCATACAGTACATACTTGGTACTGATGAAAACACAACCTGCAATGCTATCTGGTTCAATGGAAGTATTACATTTATCATCAGAAGAGGAACTGAAAGTAAAACTAAAAGTAGTCAAAACTTTTTCAGACGATATAAGGATGTCATTTAGTCTAGATAAATGTGGAAAAGCAACTGTTAAAGCAGGAAAGCTGCAGCACCAATAAATCGCCACTTTGGAGCAAGAATGTGATATAAAATAACTTGAGCAAAAAGGAGTGCATAAATATTTGGGAACTGATGAAGTATCAGCAATAAAACATGAGCAAATGCAAATAAAACTTAGTAAGGAATACTTTAGAAGTCTTACATTAATCCTGAAAACAGGGTTGACATCTAGGAAAAAAATCCATTCTATAAACCAGTTTGCTCTTCCTGTTCTAACTTAGTTTTGAAGTGATTGACTGGCCCCAAGAGGTGACAGATTAGACAGGAAAACAAGGATGCTTCATGCTTATCAAATGATTTATAAAAATCAGTGCATTCAAAGATTATATATTCCCCGTTTCAAAGGAGGTATGGGACTACTTGAAATTCATTACATGTATAGATCTGCAGTTGTGGGACTGCATACATATGTGTTGACCATACCTCTCATAGGTAGGTACTGGGCTATCTGCCCTAAGGCATATATTAGCCCAGCCACATTGTGCGGTATTCACCACCCCTTTGGTTAGTTCCCTAGGCCCCTAATCTAGCAGCTAGTACCCTTGGCCCCTATCTAGTAGAGCTGTTGGTATGATCCCTGGTGTGAACCTTCTGTTACCCATCCACTTGTCAAGGTTCCTCTTGAAGAGTGATAGTGAGGGGCTCTGTCTTATGTAGATCGGGACCTTGTTCCATGGCAAGGGAAGTCTTTGCCAAAGGAATCTATCCCTGAAGCATATTCTATTCATTGTTGTGCTGAAGTTTATATCCTTAGAACGTGTAGCTCGAGTGGATTTGGTTTTGCTAAGATGGAGCATGTTCAACAGTTCTGGGTTGGACATGGCTCTGTATGTTAGACAGAGATTGTCTCTGAGAAGGCGGTATGCAACAGAGAAAAGCCTTAGTTTTTTCAATCATGCTGCATAGGACAACTGTTTGAGGCCAGTAATATTCTTAGTGAGGTACCTTCTGTGGTCTCTCCAGCTGCTGGAGATGCTTAGCCTGGTACATTCCAATTGGTGCATTGTACTCAATAATGGGTCTGATGAGGGAAGAGTAGAGGGGCACCACTACATCCTTAGATCTTGATGCGAACACTTTCGTGATCAGATGGGTCACTCACATAGAAGGATTTTCTAACCACCTTGGCAACATGGTTATCAAAGGAAAGCTGACTATCTACTTGGGTCCCCTAGATCCCTTATTACTACTTCAGATTTCAGGGGGTTACCCTCCTATGTGGTAGTTCGCGGGAACTCCGTTTTTTCCAAAGGGGATAACTATGCATTTTTTAGCATTTAGCTTGAGACCATGCACACATGAATCTCATTAAGGCCCTTTTGGAGGATATCCATGTCGGCCGGAGACTCTATTATAGCACCCAGTTTGCAGTCGTCCGCAAACTTCATCAGCCACAGCCCTTCAGTGCTTGCCTGTACTTTTGAGAAGTATATGCCAAACAGGAGGGGCCCCAGGACAGAGCCCTGAGGCACACCACTCATTACTGGTCTGGATTCAGACATAGATCCCGCTACTCTTACTTTGTGGGATCTGTCTGAAAGCCAGTTTGCAATCCATCTTGTGACGTAAGGGTTTATGCCAAGGTTGGTGAGTTTATCAATAATACCCGAATGGGGAACGGTGTCAAATGCTTTAGCAAGGCCAAGGTAAGCCATGTGTACCTCCTTTCCCTTATCTATAAGCCTGAGTAACTGTCTCAAAGAAGTCCACCAGGTCCAGGAGGCATGATCTGCCCTTGACGAAGCCGAACTGTGTGGGGTCAAGTGTTTGGAGATTCCCAATCTCTCCATTTATGAGTTCCATAATGATTCACTCCATTGCCTTACAGATCAGACTGGTCAGGCTTATTGGTTGGTAGTTCCCAGGGTCAGTTCTGGTCCCACCCTAGTGCAGCGGAACCACCGTTGCTGTGCGCCATTCTATGGGCACATATCCCGTCGAGAGGCTGAGACTGAACAGGGTATTCAGATACGGAGTTAATTCATTTTGGAGCTCGCGTATGATACAGTCCGGGACACCATCTGGTCCCATAGAGGCAGTGTTTTTTAGCTTTAGATAGAGCCTTATTAACCAACGTATCAGTAATAATTGGAGTTACACAATCCCCTGGAATAGTAATAGGTCCTGTAGGTGCTGGGGGGGGGGGGGGATTTGCACTGAACCTGTCAGCCAAGATGTTGGCAATGTCAGTGGGGTCATTATTTTTTGCTCCATTTTATACTAGCTCAGAACAGACCTGAGCGTTGCCATTTAGGTTTTTGACGTAACCATAGAAGGCCTTATGGTTATCCTTGGCATCTTTCTTTTCGAAACTGGCTTTAGTTGACTTTATGAGGGCCCTCAATTTCTTGCTAAAGCTGATCAGGGAAGATTTTTCTACTTGAGATTTGGCCTTTTTTTGTATAAGTCTCCTCCTTTTACTGTAGAGACTGCTTATGGCCGGGGTCCACCAGACTGTTTTCTTCTTGCTTGAGGAAGGAGTCATGGTTTTATTTGGGATAGCATGGTCCATGCAATCCTGAAGATGTATATAAAGTGCCTTGGTGTAGGATTCTGCATCCTGGATATCATTATCCTTCTGCAAGGGAATAGTGAAGCTTTCCACTTCTGATGCAAGTAGTTTGAAGTTTGCTTTGGAAAGGTTTTTTATGATGGTTTCTTTGGCTGGAGGAGGGGTGGGGATGTCTAGTTTTATCAGTTTGTGGTATGATCTGACCAGAGAGGGAGTGATAATGGGTGTGGTACAATGGGCGCCCATATTTGTGATGACTAAATCCAATATGTTGTCCCCTCTAGTGGGAGAACATACCAGTTGTTCAAGAGCATTTGAATTTATAAATTCTATGAACCGCTGGGCATAGGAGTTAGAACCTTGGTAGTTCACCCAGTCTATACCAGGGTAGTTGAAATCACCTAAAATTATGGTGTTGGGTAGGACCTTTATATTTTCCAATGCCTCAAGGAATGCTGAGTGAGCATCTTGGGACATGGTGGGCAATCTATAACAGGCTACGACTTGAAATGTGGTTTTGCCTGCTGATAGTTGCGCATGGATGATCTCTGGGGCATCATGCTGCACCACTAACCTGGAGATGTGGGTATCCTTGATGAATATGGATACACCTCCGCGCTTGGTACTGTGATATGGTAATTGAGGCTGGAAGGTATGATATGAATTGTAACCTGGTAGTGCTGGGGTGCTCTCTGGAGCCTTGAACCAGGTTTCCATCACTGCACAAACATCGATTTTCTCCATATGAGGAGTGCCTCGAGTGCATGCATTTTGAGGTTGAGACTTCTGGCGTTGAGTAGCATTACCCTTAGTTTGTGGTTACCTGTGCTGGTTATGGTGGTTGGTTTATCCTTTGAGCCTTGCCTAGAAAAGGCACTATGGGGATGGCAAGAGCCTTGGCCAGTATTCAAAAGCCTAGGGGTGACAGGTGCAAACCATCTCTGGCGAAACAGCGAGGCTCGTCTATCGTGTCATCCCAGGCAGACAGACACTGGATCCCCCTTAGAATGACACCAGAAGCTTAGCCAATTGTTGAAATTGATAATTTTGTCATTGTATTGTGGTATCATTCTAGGTGAAGGTAGTATGCTACTCAAGGTCAGGGTCATACCAGCCTGGGCTACATGATCAGAGAGCTCCTCGATGTCTCTTTTCATGTAGTCCAAGGAGATACAGCTTAGATCATTCACACCAACATGTACAATGACAGCATCATACTTGTACTTGTTCTGGAGTGACCTAAGTGCCTGTGTTATGTGGAGGATCCTAGCACCCAACAGGCAGCTGACAGTAACCTTCTCCTTGTTCAGCCTGGTGAGTGGAACATCTTTGTGCCTTACTATAGTCTCCTATTACCAGCGTGTTGGGTATGGTGTTTTGCCTTAGGGGCTGTCGTGAGGCACACTGCTGAGGTGAATTATGTGTTTTCTGGCTTGTGTTTGGAGGTGCAGGTTGCTTGCTTGTCTGCTTTGGAGAGCACTGTTTCTTTTTCAGATTGGTACATAGTGCCTCCGAATATGTTTTTGTGCATTTATGTGTATGTTTTGCCGGTGCTCGTTTTGTAGATCCATGTGTGACTGGTGGTGTGATGCTAGTGTGTCTCTTCACCACTTGACTGTCTGTTACAGTCATGGGTTGAGAGTGCTTAGCCTCCAGTCTGGCTGTGTATTTGCATCTCTCACAAGTGTTTGTGTCTAGAGGTAAGAGGAGACGGTTGTCTGTATGCATGAGGCAGTTGTGACATTGCCTCAGGATGCCCAATTCCACCAGATGAACTGGAGAGTACACCTGAAGCTGACCTCTGGACATGCTTGGAAAAGTAAATTTCACTTGTCTTGTAGACAATCGAGGTTCTTATGCTGTATTATAATAGTGCTGTCTAGGAGATTTGGAAAATAATAGTGTTGTCTAGGAGATTTGGACAAGTGCTGATTTGGGTTATGCAAGTGCTGCAATAAGAGCAGTTGATCTGAAGCACTTGAGCTGAGGCTTGCCTAGTTCTAAGGGAAAATGTGCAGAGCAGACTGTGGAGCCGGGAATAGTATACCCCAGCTAATCGGCGCTGCTCTGTGCGCAAGACCGCGCAAAAAGAGAGTTGCAGGGTTTTAAGAGAGAGATATCAAGGAGTTTGGAATTGACACAAAATGGCCAATAAAACTACAGTTTCTAGGCAGTAACCACTCCTACAGGGACAGGCAGGCTGCTCAGTGTTAACCACTGCTACTGGTAAACACAGAGACTTCCCTTTAGCCCAAGTAAGCACTGGCCTCCAAGAAACTTACAAACAGTTCAGAACAGCACCTATGTAACTGAACTTTTTTTTTAAATTATATAAAGTGGGAAAATAGCAAGATTTTTTTTTTGTTTAAGGATAGCACAGACACACAAGTAGCAAACTAGTCAGAACAGTGCAATAAATGACCCCAACACGTGTGTGCTAGGTCAGAGGCAGGTAAAATGCAATTTTAAGAAAAAAATATTTTAAATTAACTGCAACACAAAAAATGCAATAAACAGGCTCTAGGTATGTTCTAAATACTGTTTCTAACACAGATATCAACATTTGCAAGCAAGAAAATGCCGAAATGTAGGAGACAATGCAGTTTTTCTAAGAATTAAATCAGAAGAAAATACTTAAAATCTCAAAAGTGGCTCCTTTCTTCTCTCAGCGTTTTCTCCTCTTTGTAGGTGCTTCAGCAACAACTATCAATCTGGAAACTTCAAAAATCTGGACAAAGTCGCATGAAAAATAGGTACAAATCTATATGCTGATTAACATAAAATTTACATACATAATTATGCAACCCTGCCTACTCCGATGGAATTGTGGGATACCAACTTTCAAATACAAACTGAAGAATAGACAACCAAAATATGGCTCCAGGCACTGTAGTAAATGGTAGCCATTTTTTTTAATGTGTAGCAATGATGCCACTGGGAAGGGAGAAGATGATGAACCTTAGGATTTTGTTTTTGGTGACTTGCAGTATGTGGGTTTTGTGGTAAACATATGGCATTTAATGGTAGGTAATATTCTAATCTTAGCAAAATATTATTATAGCTTGCTAGGACCTCCAAAAGTCATTCTCCATGGCCTACTGATCAGTGGTGTAGCTAGAGTTTGTATTGCCCAGGTCTGTCTGAGTTTTCCACCCTCCCCCTCACAAAATCATGGTCAAATGGGCCTCCCCCATGGAAACCCCAAACCCCTCCCCCTGCAGCCATTCCAATGTCCCACTACTTTGCTATTTTGCTCCATTTACCATAAACACTGTAATGTGCATACTTCTTCGCTTCTACAAGGATTATTTGGATTTCATTTAAAACTTATATTTTACATTTTACAGCACAAACACTAATATACATCTGCTAGGCAAAGCAAGACTGCCTCACAATGAAAATAGATTTAGCATTAAAACTTCTCTGCCCTTGAAAGTATACTCACATTCATTGAAACAGCATTGAAACCCACATTCAAAGAAAATGCATCTGGCCAGTGGTGGATAAAGATTACCTTTGGTCTGTTTTCAAATCATAGGCCCCTTACACACAAAACATACATGTTTTCTTTGATACACCTTCCCGACTATTACATTATATTCCTTGTATAAAACAGCACACTTGTTAGAGCGCATTTTAACTTTATTATTTTGAACATTTTTCCAGTAAACAATGAAACAAAATACATGAACCAATAATGAAAAAAACTGCTCAGTTCAGAACATTTCCATCATAAAAGTCTAATCAAACTTCTACAGTCCACCAGTATCAGTAAATATGCACAATCTCTGCAGAAGTAAAAGTCATCTAAATAATTCCACATTAAAGAGAACTGTAACTAATGAAGAGGTTGCTGCTAGCAAATAACTTTATATTTCATTGTTTCATCTACAAATAAAGTGCCTGTTCCCCTTGAGGAATAAATTACCTGTTAGATAAGCTACTGATATTGCAATAGGGGATAGATGGCAAACTGATAACATGCTCATAGTTATTAGGTATCTCCACCAAAGAGGACATTCTCAGAACTGCAGCATCCACCCCCTTTAAAAGTACAACACAGTACAGTATCAGCAATCCATCCACATACTGTGGGAGTAGAACCCACAGCCTTGTGCATCAAAAGCAAGCATTCTACCTGTTATACTACTAATATAAACACACTTTGCATAAGCAACACTAAACTTATCTACCCCTGAGAAACTATGCATCACATGAAATGTGAAAAAGCCAAAATGTAATGGTGGGGGCGGGACAAAGGCCAAAAACCAGGGGCACATTTTAAACACTCCTTGTATAATCTTAGAAAAGTTGCTAGAATAAAATGTTTTGTGTTACCATTCATTTCCTGAAAGATAGCCATTTAAGTTTGTCTTCTTATAATTATTTAGTGAATTCAGTTCTCACTAATTTGGTAGAGTGCCACAAATGAAACAGACCAAAGTGTGGTGATGTGAGTAGGGAATTCAGGCTCTGGGGCATTTTATACACAGGCACCAGATTAAATACATAGAAAGTGATGGCTGAATTAAATAGCGAGCAGCAGAAATGGTTGAATTAAATAAATAGAAAGCGAGCATGATGCCCAGCAGAAATCGTTGAGCTAAACTAAATAGAAAGCCAGCATGATGCCCAGTAGAAATGGTTGAGCTAAATTAAATAAATAGAAAGTGGGAATGATGCCCAACAGAAATGGTTGAGCTAACACACACCAGTAATGTTTATTTGAACAACGCTTAAGCGGAAGGACTAAATGCACTAGTTTAGACTTAAATGTTAAAATATGCCCCTACCTGCAGATAAAAAAAACAGTACAGCCAGCAGATAAAATAAAACAACAACAGTTGAGTGGCATGATGCAGCAGAACAACAACAACTGGACTTAAGTTGCACACTTGGCACCAGCAGATTAAATAAACAGAAAACTAAGCTACCGGCACACAAACACACCAGAAATGTTCTAACAAATATCGAGCAGGAGACTAAATGTACAAGTTCAGTTCATTGAGCAGACTGCGGATGATAAACTAAAAGTTCACAGACTTATTAAAATATGACCCCTACCTACCTGCAAATAAAATAAATCAACAAACAAGGTAAACACCACACCAGCAGAAATGTTAAAATATGATTACTGTTGAATGCACCCCTACCAAAATACTCAGCCGGCAGATAAAATAAATCAACAAACAACGGTTGAGAGGCATGATGCATGCAGCAGAAGATAAACTAAATGCACAACAATTACATTAACTTGAACAACAATGGACTTAAGTTGCACACTTGGTGCCGGCCCAGCAGATTAAATAAATAGAAAGCTAATGGTTGCCAGGAGGTCAAATAAATAGAAAGCTAAACTAGTGGCACACATGCAGATAAACCGAATGCAGTCAATGCACAATTAATGCAAATAAGACAATGGTTGAGCTTGTGGTACACATGCAGAAAAACTGAATGCACACAGCACCTAATGGAAATATGCTGGCAGAATGCCAGCAATGTTAAAAAAAACCCTACCTAATGAATGATATGCCCAGCCAGCAGATAAAATAAACAATGGTTCAGCGGCATGATGCAGTAGAACTCAGAAGATAAACTAAATACACAACAACACGGACCTAACTTGCACAGTTCCAGCCCAACATTAGCTACGGGCCTGTAACAGTTTTCTTTACCTGGAGGTGGCTGAAACATGTGGGCGAACTTATGCACAACTGCCGCCATTGCTATTCCCTATTTCCCTCCATCTCCAACAGACAGTAGCTGATGTCATCGCGTATGCCCCTGTAGGCTGGTGATGGTGACATCAGCCATAAATTTAAAGTGGTACGTTTGGTAATAAAAAAAAAAAAAAAAAAAAAAAAAAAAGAGACAGGAAAATCAGAAATTAAGGGGGCACCCCAATATTTTGCCTTCAAAACTGGTAAATACCGAGGAATTTGGTATGGTTGAAAGGGGTCTATATCAGAAGAGCGAAGAGGCATTTAATCAAATGCCTCTTTGTCGAGACACAAAAACAGCAAATGCACTAAAGCACAAACGGAAAGGGAACTTTCACAGGGAAAGAAATCGCTGTTCTGAGCATTCGCACTTTAGTGCGTTCGCTGTTTATGTGTCGGCAAAGAGGCGTTCGATTAAACACCTCTTCGTTATTCTGATACAGACCCTGTTGAGAGGTATGATGCTGACCTCACAAGACCCAAACATAGTGAAAGTTTTGAAACGTGAGGAGAATACATCTAAGATGACTTCCCTTCTAAGTCTAGCAGAAGCATATCTGCGTCAAGTGGGAATGGAAATCAAACCAGAACTAGATAAAAATCAGGCAGCAACTAAATGTGCCAAAAAAACAAAAGAAAGAATATAAGGTGACGGATCAGATGAGAAGGCAAGAAATGTGGAAAATGCATAAATATAGTTGCAAGTATAGAAAACTCGTGGAAGAACCTCATGTTGATCAGAATCGAGCACGGGAATGGTTAAGGAGAGGCAAATTCAAACCAAAGATGAAAGGTTAATTTTGGTGGCCCAAGATAGTGGGCTATGTACATATTGGTTTACAAAGTCCATTGAACATGTCGGAGAAATAGACAAATGTAGGTTTTTCAATACATTACTGGAAACAGTCGCACACCTCACTGCTGGTTGTGACATACTAATATGGCAGAAGAACTGGAAGGCATATACTGAAAGGCATAATAATGTGGCAACACTGTTGCACTGGAGATTGTGTAAACGTTATGGTACTGAAGTGGCTGAGAAACATTGGAAACATGAGCCACAATAGAAAATTAAGTCTATATCACATGGGATCACACATTACCAACAGTTCAAAAGATAAATGCGAGAAAACCACATATAGTGGTACATGAAAAGATGACAAAAGTAGCACTGATCATTGAAATTGTCAGTGTGACTACAGTGTCTTGTATACAGACAAATTCATAAAATATCAGGATATGCAGGCAGAAATGACAGCAAAGTGGAAGAAAGATATCTAGATAGTTCCAATAGTAGTAGGAGCAATGGGTCTTATAAAAAAAGAATCTAAAATCGTAATCATATTTAGATATGTTACCAATACAAGGAACCCCATATGAATTGCAGGAGGAGTCATTACTGGCCACACTGTGTGTGCTGCGAAGAACACTTCTGGCTGCCATCAAAGATTGAAACAATACTAATTTCATGAACTTTAATCATACTTTGACTTAGGAATGGGGTGCATTCCCATCATGGTATTAGAAACCCAAAAGATTTGGAGAAATTAAAAAGTTTACCATCCTACATACAGAACATATTCAATGAAACATATAGATTCATCACCCTGTTTCAAAGGCAAGAACACCACTGTGTAATTATCAGTGAAGACAAATGGATATGTGTCAAACACAGAGCTGAGCTCTTACTTGGATCTCAATTATTACACGTGGGAAACTTCTGCCCACTAGCTGTCAAACTTGCTGAGAAAATAAACTCTTATAACCTTAGAGGTCAAACACATTTGGATCCAATTCTACAAACCCCCAAAATGCACAATGTACAATGCACTAACCACAGTGTCTTAATTCTTGGACCTGAATTTAGGAAACTTTTATCCCTTATCTCAAACATTTATCCTCTTAAATCAGTTTCTCTCGCACCTAAAAGCACATCTCTTTAAACAGACTCAATGCAGATGCTGCCCCACTGGACAGGTTACCTAACCTACCAGGAGACTTGCACTTGTTATTTATGACTATGACAATGGCTACTAAACGAATCGCTTCAGTGTTCTTAAGATTTAGTCCTCCTTATGTCCCCTCCCTCCTTTTTTCTCTTCTTTATTTCTGCTTCAACTGGTCTACAAATTGCTTAGATATTGTCTGTTTAGATCACTGTTTATATGAGCACTACAGTATTGTGCAATAGGTTTATAATGACGATACGTGTTCGCTGTTTCTCAATACTTTACCTTAGTATGCTCTACTGTGCAATGTAATGGTTTGTTAATTTAATCCAAAGGACGTATTATAAATCTCTCAGAAAACTCATGTTGGGGATGCTTTGTAGGACCTCTGGCACCCTGGACAATGTGTATATAATGTTTATACCTTTTCAATGTTTTCCATTTTCTTAGACTTTCACCATTATATTCTCCCAGTCTGAATCTGTAAATGGTCCATTGTGTTCAATGTTCTACTCCATTTAACAATTTTAAATAACCATTAAACTGCCTTAAAACATAGGCAAGCTAAGGATTGCTCATCTATCGATGTATGGCTTTATTAAAGGCAGGCAATCGTAAGAAGCAGGCATCACAAGAAACAATGAGTTGAGGCACCATGGCTGCTTCATTGGAGCTTTCCACCTCACAAATGAAACTCTGAAGACTCCTGCCACAAAAATGTAACACATTCTCCAGGGATTAATAATCCTGCCCAGCCAGTTCACAGCAGACATAATCCTACCAGAGATTAAATTAGAGATGGTACTACAGCAATATGTTGTTACAAACTGAGCAAATCAATGTACTACTGCAACCACTAGGGACATATGGTGTTAAAACATTAATGAAATCAGAAATAAATCAGTCTTGTTTACAGACTGTGCCATCAATGTTTGTCAAGTTACATCCCTTTTTAAGTGCAACCTGGATAACTGGATGGGAAACAGAAAATACACTCCTGGGATTCCACCTGTGCCCCTGCTGGACAGGGGTTCTGTGTGCTGACTTGTCTAAACATGGGCTAAACTCTTGGCTAGGCTTATAAGGGCCTCAGGGCCAATAACCTAGTAACCTCCTATGATCCTATTAAAAAGGTGCCTACACTGAGGAAATGGTCCCACATTGAGGACCCTTCAAGTTCTAAGTCAGCCATAGCTAGGACACGTTTCCTATACACTATTGTGATTTAAGCAAAGGATTCATACTGGGGAATGAGTAACATTTTTGTTTTATTACACCTAGGAAAGTAGGTCCACAAATGTTAACAGATTCATATTCCACAAAAATTCAGCTGTACTAAGTGTCAGCAAGGTATTGTTTGTGTATGCTGGGTAGAAATTACATCATCCATAAATAATTTGATAACAGTTTGTTCATCTATCACAAACTGAAAAATACAAGGAAAAAGCAGCTGATTTAACAGGTTTGGGGATTTTTATTTATTTATTTTTTATACTTTTATTGTTTATATTTAAAAAAATATATTCAGGCTGGAGATGTTATACTTTAAACATGAGGAACAGTATGCCAGTTCACTTCGGTGAGGAAGGCATGACTTTTGGACATCAGCAACATCTAAGAACTTTTAAAGGTTAAATGATGCACTTATCTCTTGGGTTCTCATGTTAAGTACTTAAAAGATTTTACTTAATGATATGCTATTTCAGTGTCAGTTTTGCCTCAACATAGGAGTATACATTTCTTAGTTATGAGTTATACATGTTCTCTCTCTTTCAGGAAAAAAATCTAGCCTGACACTGCCTGCACAGTACGTTACAAAAAGCGTAGTATTGCAAAATTATAATAAAACATGTAGCACTGAGCTGGGCATATCCATGCCCCTTTGTTTTCTTTTGACAGTGTTTTTCAATGTAATGCAAAACTTTACAGATCAAAGCAAACAAAACATTTACAAAACTGATTTACCTTTTCTATACACGGCTTAGTTTTATTTAACATAATACAAGCACTCTAAAGTAAAATCCAGTCCTGGCTTTCCCTATCACTTTAAATCATATTATTCACCCACCACAGGCAGCAATGTTAACTGTGACATGAACTAATTAAATCTGCTTAGTTTAAGACAAACTTCTTAGTGCATATCTGCAAGGCAGAGGCGAATTAGCTCTGTCCATCTAAACAGTCTGCAGGGACCTAGGCATTTAGCTCTTAAATTATAAAAAGAAGCTTCTGCCTGTTGTGGTTTAAAAAAGAAAAAAAGCAGCAGACGTTTTCTGAGTTTACAGTTCTGAGTCAGTTTTTTTTTTTTTTTTGGTTAGGTAATGAGGCTATAACATTACAATTAGTAATAACTACACAAGACACATTATCCGAGATAGGCAGAATAATCATTAAAGATTTCTCTGACCTTTACCCTGCTTCGAGTGCCCTGCAGTAGGGTCATGAATATTTAGCAGCTCTCAACCATGTCAAGAAAATAACCTTTTTTTTCCCTCCCAAGCTGTCTTATGGAATGCAAAATTACTTTGTTCAAATGACACAAGGTAATTGACAGAGAAAATAGATGGTGAAAGATAATATTTCACACACAGCCACCACATGGTTACTGCCTTAGTAATATCAATGCAGGCTTGCAAGCCTGAGCCTTTTTTTTTTTTTTTTTTTTTTTAAAGAGCAGAGAGACCATTCTCAGACTTCTCAGAATCAAGGAAGTCAAGACAAAAGCTTGGCCTATAACAGAGAGGGATAATCATAATGATTCGCAACCTTAAAAGGTCATTATAACCAACATATTACTACAGTATTTAACATGATAATGGCACAATGTAGATTTGTTTTTTGTAACATTGCCAGTTTTGATATAAACTGGCAGTGACTGACCCCCTGCCATCCACTGCCAAATATCAGAACACAAATCCTCCGTAGGCTGTATCTAACAATGGTGATTTCAAGGAGAATGAACTTTTCTTTACAACAAGGAAAGCAGTTAATTTAGAGGTTCTCATGCTCTTATGTGACATTACTTTTCCCTTGCACTGGCCTATGCAGACAGTGAGAGTGGGCTGGAAACACAATGTTGTTTCTTTATAGCTAATCCACTGTCAACACAGCAAACCACAAAAGGCATCATTCACAGATTTGGGTCACCTCTACTGTGAACAGTCCCTGACTGGATGTAGAATTTTTCATCTCATCCAGAGTCATGAGCAATAGATCAGAACACATATGAAGATAGGCAACTAGGCCAATTTTCCACTATGCTTTATTTATAATGTACAATAATAAAGAAGGATAGTGCAAATATTAAATGAACATCAATTCACCCTATTTGGAACTTATTAAAACAGTCAATTTAAATGCTTGGATATGTAGTTAAACCCTCAAGACACCTTTTAAGCACATCTATCTTTCATACAAACACAAAGCAGCAAAGTATAATGTACCTGTGTCCATAGGCGAGGCTACCTACACACTGAGAATCACTGAAGCATCTACTTCTATAGGTTTCTTTAGATAAAGTATACATTTCCTATTTGTGGAGAGAAGGCACTCATCCTTTAACCACCACCCCATAAACTAGGCAGAAGTTAAGGGAGATGCCAGCCCCTTGTAATGTTACAGAAAATACAGCTTGCAGATGCTGTTAATTGAGCATATGCTATTATATATACATATTATGTATGTACAATGCACAATATGCAAGGTCCAGCATTCTTGAGATTCACCATATTTTTAGTTATACCTGTTAGGTAGTATTAATATTTGTTAGCTTTAACTTTGATATTTGTCTGCCAGTTTAATACACTGGGTTAAGGCATAACCCATGAGTTTGATTACCTCAAGCATCATTTACCTGCTGAAAGACTGAGCAAATTACACAATCAGACACTGTTACGGGGTCCTCACTGAAAGTAGTCACATATGCATAAGTTAGTTAAGTGAGATAAAAAAGAAAACTTATATACAAATTAATTTTCTAGCCTTGCCTGAAAATGGACTATAAGAGCCAATGTACTTGCCTATTATCAAATGCATAAAGTAAATGAGAGGAAAAAACACACTGATAAGGCCACACAGGTTTGGAAAGGTAAGAAGCATTTGTCAGCACTAAAGACAGCCTGTATCTGAAACACAAACACAGAGAACTGCTAATGTAAAATGTCGCACTGGGCTGAAGAAAACTGATAGTTGCCGTGGAAGATGGTGATGCATTTAGCACCACATTCCATGGAAGTTAGATCTGGGGAGTAATATAAAGACATCATATAATAATTTAAAATCATAAGTCTGATAATTACAGAGAAAAAATAAAGCATGTGGTGTGGCTGGACAAAGGGGAATGGACAGGAGGGTAAAAAGCACCTATCACAGTCCTCTCAGTTATCACCCGATATGGTTTTTACTGGTTATCACAGGCAGGCCTCTTTTTCTTGAAGAACATCAGTTAGGGTTAATTAGGTTCATAGGTAGGTAACACTAGGCATGTAAGCCCAGGAGACCATTTTGGAGTCTAGTCCAAATTCCCAATTACCCTAAAGTAGTTTTGGGTTAAGTGACTTCCTCAGGGTGTCACAGAAGACAAACGAAAGGCTGTGGGAATCAAATCTCCACTTACAGGTAGTAGCTCAATCCTCAGTGCTGTCAGACTGCGATGATAATTACAGCTTTAGCTTCCCCCTAACCAAGACTTGGCAGTGGGTTCGTTCTCTCTCTCTCTGCAAGAGTTCAAGCACTGCAAAATAATTATTTATGCACACCTGTACCTTGAGGATTTTGTGATGTAAAATATTTTATAGTAACAGTGCTGCTCCCTTACTCACAGGTGATGATCAAATGTTGAAGAACAGCCAGCAGGAAGTTCACCTGTCCCAAATTATAAAACAGAGTTTAAGAGAAAGAGATCATGCTGCAGAGGCTTAAAGACTGGCAAACAAGGACCAGAAAAGTGCCAACACACTGGAAAAGATCAAGATTTCCTACTTCATGTGCTAGCAGCTGCGGTAACCAAACAACGGAGAGTAAAAGGATGTTGGGGTGGGGGATGTGACTGAATGGACAGACGCCTGCTTTCCTTTCCTTGAAGGAAGGTAAGTATTTCTGCTATAAGCTCACCTCCCATTAGAGACTTGGGGCCAGTCTCAGGCAACAAAATATGACCAGATATACATCTGTCACAGGGAACTCATCTTATCAAATAAATGCTAAGCATAATGGCCTTTAATGCACTCATGGCATACAAGCACATCTAGTCCAGGGATGAGGACGTCAAGAGTTTTTTTAAAAAAAAAACAATAATCCTTTCCTTAATTGGAAAGTTACTGAAGGTGAACAAAAGACTATTTCCATTAAAAATACTCCATGTCCGAGACTTAACTACCTGAAACCTAGCCAAAGTTAGATGCATTCCACTGCAGTAAGCTTGTGCTGCGTCTCCTCATCCAAACTCCCCTTAAACTGAAATTAAAAATACTAAAATAATATACTACTTTGATTAAAAAGATAACAGACAGGCAAAAGCAACATCAATACATTTTAATCCTCTTCTCCACATCAATGGTAACTATAAAGTTGCTACAGTATGTGACATCCATTCTCTGGGACAGTAACTAAGAATCCTGAATCCTTACCACTGACACCGGAGAGGGATGCTGACTTGGAATGCAAATGGATACACGCAGTATTTCCAGATGCAGACCTCTCTGCATCAAGCACAACTTTCCTTAAGCGCACACAGGGGACAAAGTCAGCCCAGGCTCTGGATTTCTCTGTTTCCCTCCAGGTCTCCAGTAAGACTCCCCATTAGTACAGCTGCAGAGTTAAGTTCTCAGCAAAGTCCCCACAACTCTCTCTGTGAAACCAGTGCTTCATGTCCTTACTCCAAGTAGCTCACATACACACAGATTTGATTTGCACAAAGACACACCTGGGAAGGCTGGCACAGGTTTACTAGCTATTCCTCCTTCTGCCCAGACTATAATGTACTTATCACTGCCACCAAGCACTACAAAGCCAGCTACCTAAGGCTCTTGCAAGGGTACACAATTATACAGAATGACATTAATAATACAAATGGTAATATTGACCAAACAGCAAGGCTTTCAGGAGTGGCCAGAGTTATCATCAAATAAACATATGCAAATACTCTCAATGGGTAAAAATTTTCTAAGAAGGACTAGCCACAATGAAAAGTTTAAATATATTTCACTATGTTTTCCTGACTAATCTAAAGAGAATTACTCTTCCCTAGTTAAGTTACTTACTACTGCAAGGCAAGATAATGTAGGTGAGTGGTCCTTGTTCTCAGATCCAAGACAGAATGCTGAGAGCAATCTACTAATTTATAAATATTACTTCTGAGTTGATTACACAATGACATCACATCTGTCCATCTGACTCTGTTTTCCACACTCACCAACACTAGAATCTGACAGGATTTTAGCACTTTTGTGTTACCATACACACAGATAGAGCTTTGCTCAGATCTCCTGGAAGTTATAAAACCAAAAAAACACTTTCTTTCTTCCTACCAACTATTCTCTAGGACAGACATTTTGTCTCTGGCTCCATTCAACACTGTGGGATAACATTTTTTATGGCTTAACCCATAAAGTAATTTAATGTCAGACATATTTTAAAGTTTGCTGCAGCTGGCTTGTGATTAACCTCTGCTCTGCCAATATCCTCTGTTGGAACATATACATTTAATTCAGTCACAACAATACATCTACATTTCTTTTCCTTACAGCAGGGAACACTGCTGATGCATTTTAACACATGCAAAGCTCGCAGATAAATTTTCAGTGCAAGCATCTGTACAAATCAGTTTGATATACAAATGACATAAAATTATTTACAAAATTCCAGCTAGCTGCACTGGCCCATCACACATCTACTGTCCTACTTCTCCTGGCATGGCTGGCAGTACCTCCTATTGTCAGACAGTAGTTATAAGTTCATTTTCTACATGAAGTGAAAAATATATCATTTCAGTATGTTAAGAACGTTCCATTTAATTGCCATCATTTTATACTGTCAATTATTTGCAGCTGTGATTGTCTAGATAATTGTATCATTACTGTATATATACCTTCAGTACTACTGGACTTACTTACTGTTATCTTCTCAAGTTTTGCATTACGTTCCCCTAATGTAAACTGAGTACTTTTCTTTGCAGGTCCCAACCAAAAGTGGGCTCTACTCAGAAAGATTAGCCCAGGTAAAATGCAAACAGATAGGAATGACATGCAATGTGATGGCTTTGGATACCTTTTTCTCCACATTTCAGATAACCTAATTAGAGGAACAAGTGAGTAGCCTGTTGTAGCAGTTAAGGGTTTAAAGAATATGCAAGCAGAAAAAGTGGAACATGGAGCAAAGCTGAGATGGAAGGGAAGTTGGGTGTGATTATGGTGATGCAAATAGAACAGTACACAAGGGAGCCACACCAACACAATCTTATAGTAACTTCTTTGGCAGTTAGGTAAATGGCATGTTCCTTGACATGCTAACCGAGATGAATATGATATAGCCAGGAAAATATGTAAATGTACAGCCAATCAGTAAAGTTGGACTGCTACAAAATGCAAAAATGTACAATTTCTGGAAAAAAACTTGGCTGGTGGAAAAAAGCCGATTGGCAGGAAGTTAATTTTTCTGCATCTGTAGCTTAGTAGCCTCACTGCAGAAAGTTTCCTATGTAGTCCAAACTACTCCTTCAAATTTAGTTCAATATGAATTCATTCAAAAGGTCAACTACAATGACAAGGAAATTGTGACTTTGTCTGGGATGTAAATGACCAACATTCAATAGCAACTGGCAGGAGAGGCAGGACTTCCTGGTCAGGGTTTGGTTCTCCAGATTATGAGTGTAGGATTTCACACTGCGGAGGTATGGAAAGGTGCAAAATGAAGGCTAGTCTTTGCACACAATTCATAGGACAAGATCCAGGAAGAAGAAGAAATTATGTACAATCAGTCATGATGCAAGGACAGGCCTAATATTGCAGGTGCTACTTGTTCAAACACACAAACCAGCCAGCGGATTAGGCCATAAAGAAAAGATGAAGAAAGCACCAGTTGTGCTCAACTGCTATAACAGCTTCTTGGCCCTTACTTCTCACTATCTGACAGTAAGATAAAAAGTGTGGTCCCAAAAGAAATGCATCATTGGGGGGGGGATTCACTCAGCAAGCTGACAGTGGCAAAAGAAAACAGTCTGCAGGCTGGCACCTGGCATAATCAAAAATTCAAATGTAGATGATCATAGTTTTTAAGCAGATCATTGGTTCAATCACTTGCAATGACATACACTGTTTATTTCATGCAGTGACCTTCCAAAGATAGAGGTATGGTCAGAGGTACAGTCCATATCTGCTATCAGGCTATCTGACAAGCTACAAATTCATCTAAGTACTATTTGTTCCCACCATTCAAAGCAATATCTTTATGACTGATTCATATTTTTTAAATCCACTGATATCTTTCAGAAGCTGTCGTAAATTGCCCACGACCCTTTCTGTGAAAAAGGAGAGTTCAATGCATTTTCATTGGCAAACATCACTGCATCTTCACAGAGTATGTCCTTGCTGTTGAACATCTCGCCCACTCAGACTATGAAGCTAGACAAATCCTGCCAGAACCCTTTGCCTTTCGGCACCTTTAGAATCTGGAGTTTTTCCAGGACTTAGTTCTTTAAAAATACTTGGCTTGCCCCTTATCTTGGGCATTTCTGCTAAATGGATCTAACAAAACTCCAGAGGAAAACAAATGCCAAAAGCACAGCTTAGCAAAACATAATTTACAGAATCTGTTTTGCAGGCTAATTTTGTCACAAGCAAAGGCTCCCTGTGGAAACAAACTATCCACAAAGTGCTACGACCTAATTTTGGTTACATTTATTTTATTTATTTATTTTTTTTTATTTACAATTTGTTTACCTGGGTAAAGCACTGATCACTGAAGACCAATTACAGGCTCAGCCTGGATTATAAAAACAGTAACAAACACTATAGTACCAGTACAGGAAACATTTCTGTATGTACAACTGCAAGACAGATTTAGAGCTGGTTATAAAGGTATGCAGAGTTCTCACTTAAATGAGAAGGTTGAAAAAATAGTAAAGAGGAGCTACAGCCACCACTGAATATATGTCACACAACTTCATTACATAATAAAGCTTTCAAGCATAACAGGCTCTTCTTCAGTGCAAACAGTAACACTTAAAATCCAACATATATAGAGTCACCAGCAAACAATTAGATACATTAATTACCTTAATTACATAAATTTAAAGCCATAATCCTGGAACAAATAGAGATGCATATAAATGTATATAAAAAATTAAAATTGAAAATAATTCATTTTTAATAACAGGAACTCTGCTTCATTTTTAAAATGGGTTTAACATGGTTCATAGCATTCAAACATGGTTTGGAATCAGCCCTACAAAAATTAATCCATTTATATTCAGCGACTTCAGTTAATGTCGTATCACCACCACCACATTCATTTTTGTAAATCCTTTGTATTACTCAATCTAAACAGATGCCCTTCTCCACTAAATAAAATATTTTTATATAATGCATTAGTTTTTATTCCCATTCATACTTCAGATAGATATGAGCAGATTTCTTTTACTTAGCAATTATTCTTGCCTATATTAAAAACAATTACATTTTATGCATTTAGCTAAATAAACTAGATTCTCCGTAAATATCAGTATTTTTGTGGGGACAGAGCTAATATTTGACAATTGTGGTAAGGTTTAGTGAAATGTTTCACCTAGCTTCCTTTTTCTGAAGGCATAAAATATTTATAGTGTGATTCCTGTTTTAAATTAATTTCTCTCTTAAAGACAACATTGGGAAATATCCTATGACTTTAGCAATTTCTGAACTAGAATGTAATACTGACCACTTATTTTTGATAATATTTATCTGTGTAGTTCATCTACTATACTTCATCACATATCCCAGCCGTCTATTACTATCATTTCTATTTTCATTAAATATCTCAGCTCTATTTGAAAAAAAAAAAGGGTTTGCAGATGTATTACATTCAAATGTTGCATATTCCCTACTATTTTCCAGTACATTAGGGTTGTACCCCTTTAATGAAAATCTTCAATCATATCAGACATACCATTTTGAAATTGACCTAATTTGGTATTTAGTCTAATTGCACTCAGTAATTGGCTTTTTACAATACCATTATATCTATGTGTGTGTGTAGATTTATATATATATATATATATATATATATATATATATATATATACATATATATATATCTTGTGTGCATTATTTGAGAATGTATATATCTAGTAGCTTGGACTTTTCTTATAAATACCTGTCAAAAATACCATTCTTAAAATATAAGGTAACATCCAAAAAACTAATTTCATTGTCCAAGAATTTCATATCAAAAGACAAATGCAGTAAACTTCTGTAAGTTGTCAACGAATTCATGTAATATTCTAGCTCTGCCTGTCCATACAAGAAAAAATGTAATCTACAAATCATTTATAAAAACTGTCTGTTTAGTGTATAAAGACTCAGAATTATATATATTATCTTCTTCCCAATTTGAAAGTGCGAAATTTGCACAGGTGTTTGCCATGGGAATACCCATGGCTACACCTAATTTTTCAATAAACACATCGCCACAACAGTCAGGAAATCCTTCTATGTGGCACACCTCATCACCAAGGGCTTTTCATCCAGAAAAAAGGAGGTCATTGTCCCACTGTACTCATCCCTCATTAGACCCATTATAGAGTACAACGCCCCATTTGGAATGTACCTCTCAAGACATCTGAAACAACTGGAAAGGACACAGAAATACCTCACTAAAAGAATCACAGGCCTAAAGCAGATGCCCTATGCTGACCGCCTTAAAAAACTCCAGCTATACTCTGTCACATATTGTCTACTATGAGGCGATCTCTGCTTAACATAGATGGCCATGTCAAACCCAGAGCTGTTGGACATGCTACACGTAAAGAAATCCCAATCCCTCAGAGCCACATGCTCCAGGGATCTAAACCTTGTCATCACAATAAACAAAACATGCTGGAGGGATAGGTTTCTGACCCAGCGACTCCCCAGACTCTGGAATAGACTGCTCATACATGTCAAGCAGAACACCTCTTTGGCACTCTTCAAAAGGAACCTTGATGACTGGATGGCAGAAAGGAAATTAACCCCAGGGATCATGTCAGTCACCCTGCTAGACAGGGGTCCAGGGAAGTAAATAGTGTGGGAAGAAATAGCCAGGTAATTGTTATGGCTAGGCTTGTATAGGCCCTAGGGCCGATAACCTAGTACCAACCTATGAACCTAGGACAGAAAAAATCATTATTAAAAATGAATATATTCTTATTTAGGATGCTTTCTAGTAAAAGACAAATAGCTCCTTCTTTCCTGAGAAGTTACTGTGTGTACGTAAACATTCTGTGACAGACTGATCACCATACTCATTTGGTATCACAGTAAATAAAGATTTAATATTGTAGTGTAACCAAAATAATGTCAGAATTATAATAACTAGACCAAGAGTATAGTGAAGTTAAAAATCATTAGTATCTTTAATGCAACTTCTACAAGTACTTAAAATGGCTTCAGTTGTGTCTCAATATATTTTGACATGGCTATTGTTGCCCACTTATTACCAGAGACAATAGATCTCATAGGTGGACTGTTTTTATTTTTATGCAACTTTGGAAGACCATATATTAATGGAATAACATGGTTAGATACATACATATAATTATACATTTCAGTTGTAATCATCGTGAGAAAAGGAGGTACTGCCAGCACAGCTAGGTGGCATTTTGTAAATAATCATATGTCATTTGCGAATATCAACACGATTCATATGCTTGTGTTACAAATGTATTAGAACTATATGTCATATAAGATAGTTTGTACAGACATGTGTGCTGAAGAGATATTTTGTAGAGCACTCACCTTACAGATGTGTCTACAGTGTACCACACCAAAAGAGAACAGAAATGTACATAAACTATTATAAACATGTAAATGTATATATTTTAACAATGAAAATTCAATCATAGAGGGTTAACCTGCAAAACTTCAGAAAAATAGTTGAAATTAAATTATTTTTATAACTGTGGTTTCAATGCAGCAAAGAGACAGGATGTCTAAAACTAGGGAGCCTTCTGCATTGTCTTCTAATTGTTTTATTGTTTTGTCTTCCAGCAGCTGCAAAGATCTAAGTGCTATGTATTTTTCAGAAGTAGATGCTAAAGGCTGGCAGTTTCTAGCAATGGGGGTTAATCTTGGGAACTTAAGTCAGATGACAAGAAGTGATATCATCCTGTAAGCTAACCCAGCAGTAACATTTGAGATATTAATTTAAGAGCTCTCTGAGAGAGAGACAGCATTTTGTATTTTGCCTTTGACCTGACAGCATCAGCTGGAAGACCCACTCACCACATCTGTCTTGCCTGGCTCTGTAAGTTAACTAGGGTACAATCATTTCTCTTGGATACAAACAGGAATATAATGAAGTACGGCTTAGATGTTTTCTATAATTTATTTATTTGAGACTGTCCTGCAATATTGTTTTAAATATTTCCTGAGATTTTGAACTCTGATGTCACTGATTATTTGCAGAGTATTTTCTTGTTTATTATTATTTATTATTAAATATATTTAAACCTACCACTGTAGCTGATATTTGTGAGACATATTTAACCTGTGAGAGTATTTGCATATTTATTTGGTGACGCTATGTGGGCAACTCCTGATAGCCTTGCTCTTGGTCAAACAATCACTTGGATTTATAGTAACATTACACAGTAAGATTGGACACCCTTTGTTAAGGGCCATAAAGTAGCTGATAAGAGTTGGCTGGTGGCAGTAATAACTACCTTATAGTCTGAGCAAAAGGGGGCATAGCTAGTGAGCCCGTGCCAGCCTTTCCCAGGTGTGTGTGTGTGTGTGTGTGTGTTTATGTATAAATCAAATCTCAAAGTGTGTGTGTATCACCTACTTGGGGAGGGGCACAAAACACTGGTTGGACAGAGAGGGTGCTGGAGGTCTTGGCTTGGTCACTCAGCTGAGATCTCAACTCTATAGCTGTGCCAGTAGGGAGTCTTACTGGGGATCTTGAGAAAGGAGGAGAAACCAGCCCCAGACTGTCTGTGATCTCTGTGTGCTCTTAAGACAAACTGCACTTTACTGTGCGAGCCCGTCTGCCACTTACCAGTGGTGAGTATTGAAGGTCCTTGATTACTGGGCCAATGGTGGGGCATCACAACCATATTTTCAGCAATCAGGTTATATAAAAGTGCTTTGATTTTGTAAATAATATTCTCTGCAAACACCCTATTAACTATATTAACTACCTGAAAAGTCTTAACATCTAATAATATATCAGACATAGCTTTAACATAATTGGTACGATCCATATCACTTTCATGCCCCTTTTATCTGCAGGCTTAATTACGCCCTGTAACTCACGTAGGTCATATAATGCTTTCCTTTCATGCAAATTTAAATTATAACACTTTTCACTATAAGACATTTAAAATATAAATCATAAATCTGCTGTTCACATACTTCATAAAATGCATTAACTACTGGTGTACTAACAGGTATAAAAGAACTAGGACTTGATAAGTTATCTTTAATTAACACACAATATTCAGTCCCATATAATGACTTTAAATCCAAATCACATACAAATAGTCTGAGCTAAGTTAATGATTAATTTAGGTCACCTTCCATAGAAGGGACAAACAAACCTTTATCAAAAATAGAAAGTTCAATATCCATGAATAAATGCATAGATAAATTAAACAGTTCTTTCACAGAACTAATATCCCAAGTACAGGGTAACAGATGTCCAGAGGGGCCGTCATCCATGCAGCCACAGGGGTTGTTTGTTCACTCATTAGTTTCCCAAGAGTTAGGGCATTTTTTTTCTTTAAGGCCCAAACCCCTCCCCTGAAGACTAACACACTAAAGCTTGTTATGACTTCCAGTAGGCATGCTAGTTCCTGCCATCACACCATCAAGGCTAGCACTTAAGCGGCAAAGCCAAACACATCCCCTGGCCCATACTGCTACCTGTCATATACATCTATGTCCAGTAGGTGGTGGCACTGCAGATAGCCAGACCACTTACTTCCGCTTCCAGCATGGGTGAGTGAATCCAGCTATTCATTTCAATCACCCACAGCCATGCTACTCTACTGCCCAGTCATAGTCAGGGCTTCATCAATCTATGCTACACAAGTGTGTTATACTCAACGATTTTTAAATCGAACACAAATTTAGTATAAATGATTTGATGCATCATTATCATGTTACACCTGTATTTTTATAATCTGTACAGGAACTGTAAACTTGCATTCAAAGAGAGAGAACAAAAGTTGATTTGCCAGTGTTTTTTTTTTTTCATTGTCCTCTTCATCCCAGTCTCATGCGTATGTTAACAAATGTCGAAGCTTTATTCACCAGTGCTGCAGTCAGTCAGTGAGATGAGCGCTTTAATAATGGTTTTGGTCAACATGCTTGGGAAACAAATGGTACCAATAAGCTCACAGTCCATGGTAGCTGAACAATAGCAGTTCTACTTTTCTTCCTTGACCTTGAATTTGATAATATAAGAATGAAAATGCAGAGGGGAAGGTTGGTGAATTTTCACCCTTATTTGCTACAATCGTCTTTTTCTTTTTTTTTTTTTTTTGATTTTGGTCTGCAGATTCCAGAAAGTGCTGACCACCTGTGCGTCATCATTGTACTTGCATACTTAAGTTTCACTATTCCTTCCTTCATTTATTTATTTTTTATTCTTTATGTATCACTAAAATCTTTTTTTTGTCCCCTCAGACCTCGTGTTTACTGGCCCGGCATCCAGTACCCAATGTCCACTTCATGTCCACTGGCTAAACTTCAGCCTCCCGTCCAGACTTGCTCCATTTAAGCTGCGGGAGATATGGATCCTGAGAACATCCTGGGAGGTCAGCTTGTCTGTGCTTCCATCAGATTGGGGGGGTTGACCTAATTACTCCCTTTCACCACCCCCCATGCTCATGTCCGAGGGCAAATCTCCTCTTTGGACCATGCTTCCCCTTAGGAAGTATCTCAATGAGTGCTTTCCCACCTTGGATGGGCATGTCCATCCCTTCTCTTCCACTCTGTCAGTCATCTGAGCTACTAATGAAACCCAGGTCAGCTGGGCTGCAGTCAGGGCTTTAGCCCTCAATGACACTGGATTGGCTTAGTATCACTAAAATGTTTAACCTCCCTTCTTGACAGACTAACGTTTCCTTAGTTTAAACATCTTTTCTGGCACCTCTTCACACTTTTTTATTAGCTTTTCCCTTCTGTGTTTCCTTATATTTCCAAAATGCATAATATTTTTCCTAATCTTTGATGTCACTTGACTTGAGAAGAGTTGCTCCTCCCCTTTTTGTGTTGCATACCTTTTAAATAAAAACACCTCCAGCATTTGTGCAGGTACTTGAAATATGTTAGTTTTACTTATCTGAAATGCAGATATGTGAAATGCTTTAGGTGGCCTATAAACAAGGTACCTGTAACAATACAGATGTCCATGCTATTGTAAATTAAGCTGACCAGTGAAGCTGTGGCTTTTATACAATCAAGATGCTTATCACACAAAAGTCTTTTCTTTTATACAGGTAGAAAGTCTTCCTGACCTGCATGGATGCCACAATTTTGAGCAGTTTGAAAGTGTAGTTTACTGGATTTAAACATGTAATTGAACCAGTTTTAGGCAAGAGAAGGGCATCCACAGACTCAAAGGGCTGAGAGAGAAACAGAAGCAAATTAAGGCTAACAATTTGCTTCAGGTGGGGGCAGAACAATGTTACAGGCTCAAAAAAAAATTAACAAATCCAACTAACAACTGGGAGCAGCTTTTAACAGTACATTATATCTTTTAGGGATTTGCAGTGGATGAAAAAATTTGTCAAAAAGTTAAATGCTTTAGACAGATGGCAACAGACAGGAGACATACCACATTAGAGAAATGTGAACTGACTGCAGTGGCCACAGTACAAGGGCAGAGCAAAGAAATTCATTAAGTTCAAGGCTGACAGCCTCATAACTAATGCATCTCCTCATGTAGTAAACAAACTCATCCCAGATTTACCTTGTATTCTTTACGTGACTGGCTGGAGGACTCTTACAATACGAGGCTTTAATAGTCCTGGAAGTGCACACAGGATTGTGTGTAATTTTCAGTTGTTACCCTGATGCTGTTATAATTTTAATGAATCGATATAAAGGAAAATTAAAACAGTTTCTATGACAGCAGACGATAAAGAAAATGGACGAGTTTATAAATATTAACTACAATAAGAAATAAGTTACCGTGTAGACGTGTTCTGGCCTGATTAACTACAATAAGAAATAAGTTACCGTGTAGACGTGTTCTGGCCTGAAATGCGAAAAATTCCCTAAAAGCTCACGTTTTACCAGTACTCAGACAGTTAGGATTTTGTTAATTTTGGAGGGTAGAAAAACATGTCCCCACCAGTAGGCATTCCTGGAGTGAGACCTAAGCAGGGTTCAGTTTCTCCTGCTTCAACAGAGGAGGGACGTGTGATGTGTTCAATGAGGCTTATGCTGTGAACACATGACTTGTGTCGTACACAAGAACCAGAATTGTCTTTTGATAAAAGGTTATAGCAGGGAGGAGAAAAGATAGAGAAGGCTACAAAGCTCTGAGAAGTAAGAACACGGAACAGAATTCTGTCCAGGTAGCAGGAAGGATAGAGTGGTAGAAGGGATGCAAAATGAGGAATGGTTGTGGTGTTGGAGCGCAAGCTAGTGTAAAGTGTACTGAGTAGTGCACAGGTTTATGGCTATATACTAGCTTAATGACCACTAGGGCCTTCTTAAGGCTAGCTGTGCATACCAAATGTCACCCATACATTTTATTTATATAGGAGTGATTTACTGACTGCCCCTGTCCATCAGAGATATAGGTGCTAGGCCAGGGGTGATTTTTCAATTACTCATCCATTGGTCCACATTGAACTTAGAGTTAAGGAAGAACTCAGTTCACATGGATAGGGATTCTGATCCAGAGAATGGGAATTCTCCAAGAAACATATCTGTCTTTTCAGCACATCCTGTTTATTATTTTGCAAGCAAAATATAGGTCTTTTGATCTAGTAGTTGTGATGCGGCTTATTTTGTGGATGTGCAAAGGGTTCACTAAAACAAAGTCCACTGATGCCTTGCATGCCAGTCAAAGGTCACCTCTCAGTGACCTGCATGCCTGCATGCCAGTCAAAGATCACCTCTCAGTGACCTGCATGAAGCAGAATAAAGAGACAGGGCTCTGAGGTGATCAGCATAGAACATTGTGTTTAATCCCTACATTCTGTTTGTAAGGAACCTTTGTGGACATTCCAGTTGCTGCATTTGTCTTGCCAGGTACAGACCAATGGGGACATTATATTCTCCTATGCCTTACAAGTTGAGCTACATAGGTTCATAGGTAGATACTAGGCTATTGGCCCTAGGGCCTATATAAGCCTAGGCAAAGGGTACCCTGGCTTTTGCCAACCAAGAAAACTATTTTCCTGTGCCCATGTCAAGTAGAGCCGCAGAAGTGATCCCCGGGGTGAATTTCCTATTTCCCATCCAATCATCAAGATTCTTCTTTAAGAGTGCTAATGAGGAGCTTTGTTTTATATAGATAAGTAGTTTGTTCCAGAGTATGGGAAGTCTCTGGGACAGGAATCTATCCCTCCAGCATGTTCTGCTTATTGTGGTGACAGGGTTTAGGTCCCTACAGCATGTAGCTCAGAGGGATTGGGATTTCTTTACGTGGAGCATGTCCAACAGCACTGGGTTTGACATAGCTTTGTAAGTTAGGCAGAGATCACCTCTAAGTAGGCGATATGCGACGGAGTAAAGCTGGAGTTTTTTTGAGACGGTCTGCGTAGGGCATCTGTTTGAGGCCGGTAATCCTCTTTGTGAGGTATTTCTGTGGCCTTTCCAGTTGCTGTAGATGTCTTGTGAGGTACATACCAAAAGGGGCATTGTTCTCTATAATGGGTCTAATGAGTGATGAGTAGAGGGGAACAATGACCTCTTTTTTCCTGGATGAGAAACCTTTTGTGATGAGGTGTGCCACATAGAAGGATTTCCTGACTACTGTGGTGATGTCATTATCAAAGGAGAGACTACTGTCCACCTCTGTCCCAAGGTCTCTTATCACACTTTCGGTGTTAAGTAGACTACCGCCTATGTGGTATTTCCTGGGTACAGAGTTTTTACCAAAATGGATGACAATGCACTTTTTGGCATTGAGCTTGAGGCCATGGCTTTGACACCAAGCATCTGTCTCAGTGAGGCCCTTTTGTAGGATGTCCACATCATTAGGAGTTTTGATTATGGCTCCTAGTTTGCAGTCATCTGCAAACTTTGTTAACCAAAGACCTGCTGTGTTAGCCTGCACTTCAGAGAAGTACATACCAAACAGGAGAAGACCCAGGACTGAACCCTGTGGTACTCCACTTGTCACTGGTCTGAAGTTGGATTTAGAGTCTGCTACTTTCACAGTGTGGGTTCTGTCAGTGAGCCAGTTGGCAACCCATCTTGTGACATAGGGATTTATACCTAGTTTAGTGAGTTTGTCTATAATTCCAGAGTGGGGGATGGTGTTGAAAGCCTTGACGAGATCTAGATAGGCTGTGTGAACCACCTTAGCCTCATCTACAGCTTTGGTGACATCTTTAAAGAAGTTTATCAGGTTTAGGAGACATGATCTGCCTTTTACAAACCCGAACTGGGTAGGGTCCAGAGTTTGGAGATTACCAATGTCATTGTTTATAAGTTCCATGATGATACACTCCATAGCCTTGCAGAACAGGCACGTCAGGCTAATGGGGTGGTAGTTCCCGGGGTCCGGTCGTGGCTACCCCTTTGTGGAGTGGGACAACTGTTGCTGTGCACTATTCAGTGGGAACAAAGCCTGAGGTAAGGCTATGACTGTACATGGTACTTAGGTGGGGTACAGTTCATTCTGTAGTTCATGGAGAACGCAGCCTGGGATGTTGTCAGGTCCCATGGATGCTGTGTTCTTGGCTTTGGAGAGTGTTTTTTTTTACCTGTGCAGCCGTGATTACAGATACTTTGTATTCTTCCATTATAGACATGGGCCCTTTAGGGGATGAGAGAGGGGTAAAGTTAGCACTGAACCTATCTGCCAAGATAATGGCAATATCAGTTGGTTCTGTATATTTAGTGCCATTGTGCTGCAACTCAGAGCAGATCTGAGTGTTGCCATTGAGATTCTTGACATAGCTATAGAATGCTTTGTGGTTGTCTTTAGAATCAGTGGCAATTTTGTTTTCGTAACTAGCTCTGAAGGTTTTTATGACGGATCTCAGCTTCTTACTGAGGCTGACCACAGAGTTCCTCCAATCATGGGATTTTACTCTTTTTTGCAACAGTTTCTTTCTTCTATTGTAGAGTTTGTTTATAGCAGGGGACCACCAGATTGGCTTCCTTTTTTTGGAGGATAGCATCTTGGTTCTGTTAGGGATTGCACGATCCATGCACTCGTGTAAGTGCTTATAAAGTGCAATTGTATAGGATTCAGCAGTCGTATCTCTATTGTCCATCAGCATGGGTGTCCTGAAGTTTGCCACGTCTGTATCAAGAAGCGTGAAGTTGGCTTTGGAGAAATTTATTACTGTGGTTTCCCTAATGGGGGTGGGGGTGGGGGTGGGATGTGGATATCTAGGGTGATTTGCTTGTGGCCGGATCTGACCAACAAGGAATTGACCTCTGGTGTGGAACACCGGTTGCCCATGTTGGTAATGACCAGGTCTAGGATATTGCTTCCCCTGGTGGGGATGTGGATAAGTTGATCCAAGGCATTGGAATTTATGAATTCCAGAAAATGTTGAGCACAACAGTTGGTACATGAGTAGTTTTCCCAGTTAATGGTGGGGTAGTTGAAATCAGCCATTATTAGGGTGTTAGGTTGTACCCTAATATTTTCCAGTATATCAAGACATGAGGAGTGGGAATCCTAGGGCATGGTGGGGGATCTGTAGCAAGCTACAATTTGCATTGTGGTCTTGCTCAGAGTTAGTTGCACTTGGATAATCTCAGATGCATTATGCTGAGCAACTAGCCTGGAGGTATGGATATTCTTAATGAATATGGACACGCCTCCACCTTTAGTGCTTTGGTCCAGGTTAGGTGGCCGAAAGGTGTGGTATGAATTATAGCCTGGTAATGCAGGGGTGCGCTCTGGAGCCTTGAACCAGGTTTCTGTCACTACACAGATGTCGATGTTCTCCATTTTAAGGAGCATCTCGAGTGAGTGCATTTTGAGATTTAGACTTCTAACATTAAGTAGCATTACCCTCAGATTTTGCTTGCTTGCACCGGTTACGGTGGTGAATTTGTCATTTGAATCTTGCCTAAAAAAGGCACTATAGGGGTTGCAACAGGTGCAGGCCATCTCTGGCAAAGCATCATGGTTTGTCGATCATGTCATCCCAGGCAGACAGATACTGGATCCCCTTAGAATGACACCAGAACTTAGCCAATTGCTGAAGTCAATCATTTTGTCCTTGTACTGTGGTATCATTCTGGGTGATGGCAGGATGCTACTTAGGGCTAGAGTCATACATGCCTGGGCTACAAGATCAGAAAGCTCCTCCATGTCACTTTTCATGTAGTCCAGAGAGGTATGTCTCAGGTCATTCACACCAACATGGACAATGACAGAGTCATATTTGTACTTGCTGTGGAGTGACCTGAGTGCATGCGTTATGTGGCAGATCCTGGCACCTGAGAGGCAGCTGACAGTAACTTTCTCCTTGTTTAGCCTGATGAGTTAAACATCAGTGTGCCTGACTATAGAGACACATATGACTAGAGTGTTGGGTACGTTGCTATGCCTTATGGGCTGTGGTTGAGTGGCACATGGAGTTTGTGGGCTATGTGTCATTTGGGTTGTGATGGGGGGTGGAGGTTGCTTGCGTTTCTGCTTTGGAGGTCCCTGTTGCTTGGGTAGATTTTTTTTTTGAGCACCTCCGTGAATGTAGGTGTGTGTTTTGGTGGTGTAGGTTTTGAGGGACTATGTAATGAGTGTGGTGTGGTGCAAGTGGTTACCTTCTCCTCTTGACCATCTAGTCCAGTCTTGGGTGAAGAGAGCTTTGCTTCCAGTTTGGTTATATAAGTGCATCTCTCACAGGTTGTAGTGTTGGATGGTAGGAAGAGAGGGTTTTCTGTGTACATGACGCAATTGCTGCATTGCCCCAAGATGCCCAGATTCATCAGGTAGGCAGGAGAAAATACTGGGAGCTGAACCTTAGACATGCCTGGATAGGTGCTTATTTATTAAGTACTAAAAACTGTTTTCCTCTAGACAAGTGAGGGAAAGTTGAGTGCCGTAGTAATTTGTAGCTTATTTAGTACTTACAATGAGTTCTGAACAATTGCTGAGCTCAAAGAAACAGATGTGAGTACTGAAATGAGAAACTGGCTAGTTCTAAGAAACAAAATTAAGCTAGAAGGCTTCCCTCCAACACAGAAAGGCTTGGGGGCTCAGAAGCCCACAAACAGTCCTGGATACAGCAAATCTATATGTGGACTAGTCAATTTATAGGAAAGGCAGGAAACAAGCTTAGAAATTTTTTTTTTTTTTTGTGAAGTGGAAAGGGGAAAGGAGGAGCAGAAGCTAACTGGGTTGGCCTTCTCAAATGTTCTCCCTGGAATAGGCAGAATGATGACACTAGACTGGGAGGAGTGTCCCAGATCAAATTTACAGTAGGGGTGGGCAACTGCAAAGCCACAGAGTATAAAAACAGCATACCAAGAGGGAGGGAGGGGTAGGAAACAAAAATCAGAACAAAGAAACCCAACCAGATGCTTAACAATTGTAGAAAATTCTATTAAATACCTCTCACACAGTGAGTAAAATAAAAGTGCTATAAATAACTCAGAAATAAGCAGAAAACAGGATACTTAATGTTATATATCACAGATTAGTTAGCTCAGAGCCCTTCCTCTGACTTCCACTGATTAGCTCCGTGTGAAAGTGTAAAAGAATTCTCTTACTGCCATGGAAACATGTTGGCCAAAGGCTACGTTACTATTAGCTCCGTGTGAAAGTGTAAAAGAATTCTCTTACTGCCATGGAAACATGTTGGCCAAAGGCTACGTTACTATCCATGAGTTCCGAGATCCATGACTAGGGAATCAACTTTAAGGGATATTTTATCGATGACATAGTTACTTGGAGTGTCTGACTTCTGAAAAAGTACTATAATGCATTTCTTGGCATGGAGATTTAAGACATGACTTTGACCCCGAGCATTTTTCTAAGTTAGACCTTCCTTGAAGAGTGCGCCCAGTTTGCAATAAACTGTGAGCCTGGACAACCAGAGGCCTTTGACATTGGCTTCAACCTCCAAGTAGTAGATGCCAAAGAGAAGCAGGCTCAAGACAGAGTCTTGAGGGACTCCACTGGTGACTGGCCTTTTTGTACAGGTGCTTTTTGTTCACTGAGCCTAACCTCAAGTCCTATCCATGAGCCAGCTAGCTATCTAGCATGTTATAAAGTGGTTTATGCCTAGCTTCATAACTTTGTTGACAATGCTCTAGTTGGCCAGATCTTAGTAGCCAGTATGCACTGCACACACCCATTTCTTTAATGACCATTTCAAATAAGTCCACCAGGTTCAGTAAGCATGATATTCCTTTTACAAAGCCAAACTGGAATAGATGCAGTGTCTGGAGGTCTCATATGTTCTTGTTCACAATTTCCATGATAATTCTTTCCATTGCTTTGCATACAAGACTAGTCAGACTAATGGGTCTGTAGTTTACAGGATCTGTTGAAGGTCTTCCCTTATTGAGGGAGGATGACCATCACAGTTCTCCATTCTCATGGCATGAAGCCTGTTTTAAGACTACAGTTAAATAGCGATTCCAGAGATCTGCATAAGTTGTATTTTAAACTGTTCAACAGGCATCCTGAGATGTTATTGGGGCCCACTGAGATTGCGTTCTTGGTTTTAGTGAGTGCAGCCAGTAAATGCTCCCTAGTTACAGTTGAAGAGGTTATGTTTGAGAGTATTTCTTAGGGGATGGTTGAGGGTGTAAAGTTCTAATCCAGTTTGCCTGCTAACGGAATCAAGTTAGTCTGCTAACAAGTTTGCTATAACGCGTGGCTTGGTGAATGTGGCATCAGTGACCACCATTTCTGTATACTGCTGTGTGCTGCCTTTGAGGTGTCTGACATAGCTGAAGGCTTTAAGGTTATCTTTCACTTGGGAGGCTATCTTAACCTCAAAACTGTTTTTGTTTTATCAAATTATTCCTCTTAGTTGACTATTTAGTTTGATGAGAGCGTTTTTATCTTTATGGGAATTACCCTTCCTGATTTTTGCCATTTTTTCCCTTTTGTTGCATATCCTGTTTAATTTGGAATGCCATGAGGGGGTTTATTTCTGGGGCTAGCTCTGGGCTTACTTCTGGTAGGTGCAGCAGCCGATATGCATACACTGATATGACTGTATATAGTTTCTGAGAGCTGCGGAGTTCTCAGGGCTAGAGGGACATTGAATTTTGACTAATCACCACCTAAATAAAAGGTAGTTTGCCTCAGAATTGTTCCTAACTGTTACTGGTTTAACTGGGTTTATGCAGCTTATTTTTATTTATTTTATTTTATTTTACATTTGTTAACCAGGTTAGTCTGAGCTTTTGGCTCATTTTCAGCAGAGACTCGGGGAGAAAAGCTCCTCTGGACTAGAAAACAATTTATTAAATTTTAGTAACAATCAGCTATAGGATCTTACAAGCACAGACCTGGAGAGAAAAACAGCTCCTCAGGCAATTCAATTATACAGAGTATTAACAATTGGCAGACAAGTATGTGAGTTGTTACAAACAAGGTTTTAAACAATTAGCAGAAGAAAATATGACTAGTTACAGTATTATTTTAGCTGCTTAGAGCAAAATGAGTTAATAGTTAGGCAGATCCTTATTTAAAGTGGGTAGGATCTAGTTGTATAGGAGTTTGGAAACAAGAAAGGAAAGTAGGAATGGCTAGTAGGAGATGTAGGGGAGGTAGAGTATAGGAGACAGACTAGACAGGTAGGTTGTTTTGAGACTGTAAGAATTAAGAGTGGTTGGAGATAGAGGAAGGGAAGAGGTAGAAGAGGCAGGGAATAGTGTTAGAGATACATTAAGAGTGAGGTGGTGAAATAGGAGAAATGATGGTGGTTTCAGGGTGGTTGGCTACAGTGGCAAGACCATTTTGTTTTTAGGTATTTCCTTGTGGCTAATTTGAAACTTTTGCTATGCTGGAGGGATTTTTATTTCCAAGGGGAGTTGGTTCCAGGATATAGCTGGGTTATAGTTATAGAGAAGGCAGCCTATTTTGGTTTTGGGTTTGTAGATGTCTAATAATTCTTGATTTGAGCTGCGTAGCATCCTAGCAGGGAAATATTTGGATATGATAATGGAGAGGCTGGGGCAGAAGGAGGGTAGATAGAGGATAGAGTGGATGATTTGTAGTTGGTATAGTTGGAGCAGCTATGGGAATTCTAGCCAGTCTAGTTGCTGTATTGCTAAGCAGTGGTGTGACTTGTAGGTTTGGTTAGCTGCAAATCCGGCAATCTTATTATACATAGTTTCAAGCTTCGAAATAAGTGTAGAATTTAGGTTTGTGAATATGTGGCAGCTGTACAGGAGTGTTGGGAGTAATAACACCTGGGAGAGAGTTATTCGAGCAGTGTTAGTTAAGTATTTTGTGCTACAGAAAAGGTGTCCAAGTTTCTGATGAGTTCTTTTTACTGAGTTAGTAATATGGAGATCAAACTTAAGCTGATCATCTATTGTAACACCTAGCAATTTAGTACTAGATTCAGCTGAGATGATAGTGTTGTTGCAGGATAAGATGGTATATGCACTTTTGAGTGTGGTGATGTTTTTAGGGAGGAAGAGTAGGAGATTAGTTTTATTTTGGATTAAGTATTAGTTTGTTATCACTAAGCCAGGTCTCAATGGTGTGGATGGGTGCCTGGGTAGTTGACTGGAGGTCAGTTGGGTTGTCAGCAATGGTTATAACACTTGAGTCATCAGCATATTGCACAAGAGATAACTGGAGACAAAAGGAGTAGAGCAAGTTGGTGAAAATATTAAAGAGTAGTGGTCCAAGTATGGACCCTTGGGGGACTCCCATTTGTACAGTGAGAGGGGAGGATAGTGCAGAGAGCCATTTAACTGATTGCTGGTGGGTTGATAGATAGCTGGAGAACCAGGAGATAGTAGGGGGAGAGAAATGTAAGTTAGTGAGTTTACCTAGGAGGAGTAGGTGAGAGACAGTGTCAAAGGCTTTAGAAAGGTCAAGGAATAGGCATGAGTCAAGTTTATTGTTATCACAAGCTAGGGAGACTATGTTGATGCATGATATGAGTGCAGTAGTTGTACTATGCTTGGGATGGAAACCATGCTGTGTGGGTGTGAGAAGGTTTTCCTGGTGAATGTAATGCATTACCTGCCTGTGAATGCATTTCTCTACGATTTTTTGAGAATATGGCAATCGGTCTGAAGTTGGATATGTCTGAGGAGTTTGCCCCCTTTGTGAATGGGTAGAGTAAAGAAATTCTTCCACAGAGTGGGGACACAGGATTCAGAAATGGATTGGTTGATTAAGATGGATACAGGATAGGCAAGTGGTTCAGAGGCAATCTGCAGGAAGTAAGAGGGCAGCTTGTCAACAGATGGGGAGCAAGGTTTAAGTTTAGAGAGTAATGACTTTACATAGTTAGTTGATACTGCTTTTATAGAGGAGGAGTTCGGAGGGTTTGGAAGAGGTACAGAGTTTGTGGGGGTGCTAGTGTTGTTTCGGGGGGGGGGGAAGAGAATTTATTATGGAGGTTATTGAGTTTATAAAATGATTCTCAGTACTTCCACAGATATTTATATTCTCGAGCATCAGAAGGCCTTGGTGGGAGTGTAGTTTTTACTCAAGTTCCTGGCACCAAGGTTCAGTTGAGCTGATGTTGCTATGTCAGTAGGCTTGATAATGTGGCATTGCCTAGAAAAGGGACTATGGGGATGGATAGTTTTAGCCAGTATTCAAAGGTCTACATGGAACAGGTGTAGACCATCCTTGGCAAAGCAATGTGGTATTAACTATATCCTCCCTAGCTGAAAAATATTGGATCTCCTTAAAATGACCCCAGAAAGACAGACAATAGTTAAAATCAATCATCTTTTGTTCATATTGGGTAACGTGCAGCTCAATACAAGGGTCTTACCAGCCTGAAACACATTCTGAACGCTCCAAAATGACTCTCTTCATATAGTCCAGGGAAGTACATCTCAGGTCATTTACACCTACGTGAATTATTACAGAATAATACTGGTACCTGTGGTGCAATGACTTGAGTGTGTGTGTGATTTGGCAGATCCTGGTTCAAGATAAGCAGCTAACAGTTATCTTCTCCTTTTCAGCCTGGTTAGAGGGGCATCAGTATGTCTTACAATGGAGTGTCCTATGATGATCATCCTGGGAAACATTTTTACATGCCTTAGGGGCTTAGTGTATGTGTGGTGTTAGTTTTTTTTTTCCTGAGTGCCTTTTGGCTTCCTCAAGCATAGCTTTGCCAAAAGGGTGGCCTAGGCGATCTTTGTTATATAGGAAGAATGCTTTTTAAGTGCCTCAGCATATGTTAGTCTATGTGGTAGGAGGTCTTGGTGAGAGTGTAGTTTTTATTTAAACTACTGGCAATGAGGTCCAGTTGCAATAATTTTACTATTTTGCTAGATTTGATAATTTGGCATTGCCTAAAAAAGGCACTATGGGGATGGATAAAGTTTTAGCCAGTATTCAAGACAGGTGTGTATCATTCTCGGCAAAGTAACGTGGTCTTAACTATGTCCTACCAAGCTAACAAATATTGGATCCCCTTAGAATGACACCAGAAAGATCATTTATTAAAATTAATCATCTTTTGCTCATATTGTGGCACCATCCTCAGTGATGGTAATATGCTACTCAGTACAAGGCTCATACATGGGTGTTATGTGCACATGTGTGTGCAAGAGTTTAGCCTCCAGTGTCATTAGGCAAGTACACCTCTTGCATACTTGTCAGTTTCTTTAAGGATTAACTGATGGTCAGCAAACATGGCAGAATTACTACATTGTCTCAAGATGCCCATATCCGCCAAGATGGCCAACAGAGAAGTTAGGAAATTGCATATCCATGTTGTCTAATCCTTTGACTGGTGAGCTACAAGGGGGTGCGCTTTATTGGGGAAGATTATGCTTAGCAGTACTAAATTCTACTAGCTTTAATGTTTACACAACACTGAATTCTATTAAATCTTAAGGAATGAAGTAAGAAGTTACTAAGAAATAGGGCTGCAGGAGACTACAGATGGAGAAGGTACAAAAGCTCCCAAGGTCTCAAACTCCAGTTAGAAGGATTTAGAAGGAACAGGGTGTGGCAATGAAGCAGGAATATGAAGGGGAGTTCTGCAGTCTCATGAAAAACATCTCTCTATATTGTAGCATGCAATATGACGGTCATAATGATGAAGCCTTGCAGTTTAATGAGACATGTTACAGTAGTCTGATGCCACAGATCACAGTAAGAACAGGGAGCACATTGGTATTACAGCAAATGCTAACAGCTTCTAAATAAAGTACCCACCATTCTGCTTAAGTCACTCAAGGCTATAATGCCTTTTTAATATACTTCCAGTTCACACCAGTGCTTCCTTTTGGAATCCAGAACTTGATTTAGTCTGGCTTCTCTAAGTGACTTACCAGCTATTAAAAGACAATATTAGAAAAGGCTAGGAGTTATTAACACAATGACAGTAAGATTGTTAGTCTAGGATGTCCAGCAATTGAGAAATTAATCTTTGTTTGCCACTTATTATGTTTTTAATATTTATGTTCAAATTTTCATAAATGAGAGACCTACATAATATATTGACATGGATAGTGTGAAATACCGGGTCTATATTACAACGTTGAACTCACAGGAGTCTGAACACTGTAATATTGAACCCAAATGTCCGAAATACGAAAATAGCAGCGCCACGGCACACTGATTTTTTTTCCCAGGGAAGAAAAATCGGTGGGCCGTTTTCAGGGCTTTGCTATTTCCATCACTGTTGTGCGATCTCGGAATTGGTATATGTAAATATTGGGGGGGGGGGGGCCCACCACTTTAAGTTTAAAGTGTAAGTGTTTTTTTTTATTTTGTTTTTTTGTAATGGAACAGCAATTTTTTTCCCTGGGAAAAAAAATCGCTGTTCTGTGTTTTCGTAACTATTGGGTTTAGAACTTCACATTTCAATATTAAACGTTCAAACTCCTGTGAGTTCGACGTAATATAGACCCAAAATACCAGTGTGGGAGACAGTACAATCCACTATCACTGCTGGTTTATATCACACTGTACTGGAAATATTGCTAGTTGTTAATTATGAAAATAAGCAATATTTCCATATTTACTTTATACTTCAAAAAAACAACTGACTTATAAACAGTTACATGACATTAAGTGAAACCTTAGATATTGAAAACTGTATATTTGCACTGTAAATATCACATTCTGTGAGATGTCCAGTATTATTTGTACTGTTAATTATACAATTAAAAATGTTTTCATATCTCTGTAAAAATCTCAATAAACAGGCACTTATAGAGGAGTTTCTTATTGTCATGTGAAAGCTTATGTCTGGTTAACAAAAATGCTCTAATAATACGTGTTTAGATTCTGTAGTTTTCAATTTATGAACGTTCGTGAAAGTTTAGAAAAAATGCAATTTGGGGTTCATAAACCTACTTTATAGAGTGCACTGGCATTTTGGCTATGAGCGTACGGCACAACTCTTAGTGGGAGGAGTTCTTGAAGCTGTCACAAGCACCTTGCTTATCATTCTTGTTGACATCATGTCAGATTGTTTTACAATGTTGCCATGTATCTAATGTGTACCTGAGCTTGGTTTATTTGCTATTGCCACCTCACTTTCTGTTTAGTAATACTGATGTACTGTCTCAGCCTTTTCTGACTGATTAAGTGTGGAACACTAGGTCCTAGCTGCATTTATGGCCCTATTTCTGATAGTTATTACATGTTTTTTTTTTTCTTTTAGTTAATCCTGCATTCATATTAATGCCCAGAGTTGCTCTGTAGATACTCATCTGTGTATTTGGGGAACTGTGCTCTAAATTGCTGTTAATGTAGATGGTTTTAGGTCAATACACTGGGTATTGTATCTTTTCTCCCATTTATGCAAGCATGTTAAGTGTAACAACTAGCCAACCTGTAGCTTTCCTGCTGAAACCTGTTAGCTAACTTGGAATGTGTATGTCCTCTATATGCTTTTTACCAATGAAATAACTGTGTCTCAACAAAGTTGTTAATGAATGAACCTGGCATTACTTGCTGTCGTACCACAGAAATTGTTCTTTATTCTCTCTCTAACCCATATAGCTTTCAACCTCCATTCTTCCATAGAGATTTGGGAATCCTTCCTGCCTGCTCAATAAGGACCCCTTACTCTTAGTCTCAACCAGCTCATCTGAAGCCCAAAGAAATCTACTGTCCTATTTTAAATTCCCTGTTACCAAAGGAAATAAGGAAGTACGTTTTTACCCTAGAACTACTGTTAAACTGCATTGTTCTATATAACCTACTGGTGTATGTAATCACGCCACTGAGGCAGGTACCCAGCAGCCATACCCCTCCCTACCCAATAGCTAACTACTCTACTCTCCTTAGGATCCATTACTTGAGCCATCTGTTCTTGTTATATCTATACCACAGGGCTTTGCTGTACTATACCTATTGGCCACTAGGTGGCACCCTAATCTCGGCCAGCGTGGACATCTATTATCCCTACTCTCCTGTATTGGATTCCAGACTACCTTTCACTTACCTTGTTGTACTAGACTGCTCCTAAGGTTGTCCCCTCTCTACTTATCTACTGTCCTCCTATTTCCTCTCTACTATCCCTTAACAATTATACAGCTGAGCTATCATACCCCACTCACCTGGAACTACCAAGAGCTCATCAAGAGTCTGCTGCTCACTGACTATCTTTGGAATTTCTTCCTTTACCTGCTCTAACCCGCTCCCTTCGCCCTGTGGGCTCACTCTGCTCCCCTACCCTACCCCCCCCAATTCCCACACACCCCCAGTGCTCCTACACTTATTCTAGCCATATGTCCTCTCCCCCTTGTCTCATCCAATTCACTCATCTCCTCACTATCCCCTCTCCTCCCATCCACCAATACTTTCTCACCCTTCCCACTTCCCAAATCTTAAAGCATTGTATACACTTCAATACACCTCCATCCTACTCTGTCATACTCCCCTCACATCCAACTGCTTCCTCAACACCTAAACCCCAACTATTCATTTATATCTAAACCTCACCAAACCCTTTCACGCCCTTCTCATCCCTTCTCTCAGCATACTACTTCTAATACCACTATACTATGCCACCTCCTATACCTCCTACAAACTACCTGCTTCTTTCCTATCCCCTCATCACACTACCATCTCCCCTAACACTCATCATCACTCTACCACATCTCACTTTCACTCAATACCCCCACCTCTTGTTCATCCAAACCCACTTCTCGGCTTCAAACTAAATCTCCTATCCTCCTCAATGAAACATCATATTCCCAAAGCATTAATTTATCTCCCACAACACTTCAGGAGTAAATCCAAACCCCTGCTCTCATTCCCCTTTGACTACCTATGCCTAGCAGGAGACATACACCCCAACCCAGGACCTACTAGCAGCAGTAATCCAACTCCCCCCATTACCACCCATATTACACACCCTAAATACCTCAAGCTCCTGACCATCAATACCCAGAGTCAAAGAAACAAAATAGTCCACTTTCACACTTGGCTATACCATACCCAACCTGACATAGTAGCTGTCTCTGAGACATGGTTAAAACCCAATATTTTGGACTCTGAAATCCTACCCCCAGGGTTTCAAGCTCTTAGACATGACCACCTAAAAAAGAAGGGTGTAAGAGTAGCCTTAATCTACTCTAGCCTACTCTCCATTACTCCCTACCAAAATCCTATTCCTCAGTTCAACAACACTGAACTAGTCATAGGAAACCTCAAACTAAATAACCATAAAAGCATGTGTGTTATAGCCCTCTATATCCCCCCTGGAAACAACACAAATACACTGGAGGAAATTCTTCTTTGGGCCTCATCTAATACCAACCTTGAGAAATATATCCTAGGAAATGTAAACATTGACTGGAACAAGATCACTGGTAATAATCCCATCATTTCAATCAATCAATGTAATTTTACTCAACTCACAAATGCTATTACTAGACCCAATAAAATTAACCCCCCAAACTCCATACTGGACTGGATCCTTATCTCCCACCCAAATAAAATATCCCACACTGGCACCTTACCAGACTCCATTAGTGATCACTTGCCAGCCTTCTTCCATAGAGCAACCCCCTCTTCTCCTCACCTACACCAATATATCCATACTCGGAATCTCACAAACTTTAACCCCACAACCTTCTCCAATTCCCTCAAACTAATAAATTGGGACAAATTAAAAACTCTTCCTCTAGACAACGCCATTGATTTCTTCAAATTAACCTTCTTGGATACCCTTAACTCCCAAGCCCTTCCAAGAATAAAACGTATAAAAACCAATTCCACCCCCTGGCTTACTAAAGATACCAAAACACCCATGCAACAAAGGGACAAGACGTGGAAATTCTACCATTGTAATAAGCACCCTGACACCCTTCTTAAGTATAAACAACTCCGCAACTTAGCCAAAAAACATATTACACAGGATAAAAAAGTATACTATATCAAACTCCAGACTACTCTTTCCACAAACCCCAAACAATTCTGGAAATCCATTAACTCCCTTCTTAATCCAGGCACCAAAAACAACCCTTGCCCTGACACTAGCAATCCTGACACAGAAATAGCTAGACTGTTCAATTCATTCTTTACTAATTTGATAGCAGAACTCACCAAAACCTTTCCAAACTCCTCCCCCATCTCAAATCCTCTCCCCAATCTTCCATCCTAAACTTTCCTCCTACTTTTCATCTCTAACCCATCCCCACATCATACATAAAAAAACTTCTCTTTAAACTTAAGCCTTGCTCCAATGCCCCTGACAACATCCCCTCTATCTTTCTAAAACTAGCAGCAGACAGCATTGCCATTCCCATTAATATACTCATCAGCAGATCCATACAGGAATCATATGTCCCTAAACTATAGCACACCGCCTTTATCCTACCCCTCCACAAAGGAGGCAAAAACAATAACTTCTCCAACTTCTGACCCATAGCAATTCTATCTCCTATTTCAAAACTTCTTGAGAAATGTATCCACCTCCAGCTAATGCCATTCCTTACAAATAACCAACTCCTTACCCCAGCACAACATGGGTTCCGTCCTGGCCATAGTACAATAACAGCTCTTCCTTCATTTCTAGACGTATTAAACCATGCCTGTGACTCCTGCAATCTAGTATCCACAGTCCTCCTCGACCTCTCCAAAGCTTTTTATACTGTCTCCCATACCCACCTTCTTACCCACCTTTCTAAACTTAACCTCTCACAAAACACCATTACCTGGTTTTGCAGTACCTCTCTGATAGATCCCAGGCTGTGAAATGGAAAACTGGTACCTCTGCCTTCCTTCAAACCGGGGTACCCCAGGGATCCATACTCAGCCCTATGCTCTTTAATATTTTCATTAATGACTTCCGCTCATCAATTCCCAACACCAGAATAGTACAATATCCAGATGACTCAACATTAATCTGCTCTGCCTCCAACCTCCTTGAGCTCCAAACTAAAACCCAATCTGCTTTCTCAACTACTGAGAACTGGATACTTCAAAATCATCTCTCCCTAAATGCCAACAAATGAAAAATCCTACTAGTCTCCCCATCAAAATTTCTCCCTCTTGACAAAACCTCCTTCAAAATTATCAGCCATGCTAACTCCACTATAGAAACAGTTCCTTTTGCCAAACTTCTTGGGGTTCATAGGTAGATACTACGCTATCTGCCCTAAGGCATTTATAAGCCTAGCAGAGTGTGTTTGGCTTTTGCCTCCCTTTTAGATTAGTTAACTGTGCCTCTGTATAGTAGGTCACAGAAGATAGCCCTTAAAGGTTAGTTTACTGTGCCTCTGTCTAGCAGGGACACAGAAGAGATCCCAGGGGTGAACTTATGATCTCCTAGCCACTCATCAAAATTTCTCTTGAAGAGGGTCAGTGAGGGGCTCTGCCTAATATGAACTGGGATTCTGTTCCAGAGTGAGGGGGAGCCTCTGGGATAAGAATTTGTCCCTCCAGCACGTCCTATTTATTGCTGTGCTGAGGTTCAAGTCCTTGAAGCATGTAGCTCTAAGGGATTTGGATTTCCTGAGGTGGAGCATGTCCATTAATTCTGGGTTGGACATGTACAAAGCCATCAGGCATAGATCGTCTCTGAGTAGGCAGTAAGCAACTGAGCAGAGCTCGAGTTTCTTTAGTCAAACTGCATAGGGCATCTGTCTGAGGCCCGTGATCCTCTTGGTGAGGTACCTTTGGGGTCTCTCCAGTTGCTGCAGGTGTTGGGTAAGGTACATCCCAAATGGGGCATTGTACTCGATTATGGGCCTGATGAGTGATGAGTGGAGGGGGTATGATGACCTCTCTTGATCTGGATGTGAACCCTTTCGTGATAAGGTGGGCTATATAAGGTCTTTTTAACCACTTTGGCAAAGTGATTGTCAAAGGAGAGATTACTATCTACTTGGGTCCCTAAATCCCTAATTACTTCTTCCGTACTTAATGGATTACCACCTATGTGGTAATTTGTGGGCACTTTGTTTTTCCCAAAGGGGGTGACTAGGCACTTTTTGGCATTTAGCTTGAGGCCATGGTTCTGGCACCAGGTATCCATCTCTGTAAGACCCTTTTGGAGGATGCTTGTGTCAGCCGGAGAGTCGATTATGGCTCCCAGTTTGCAGTCATCTGTGAACTTGGTCAGCCATAGTTCTCCCATGTTAGCCTGTACCTCAGAGAAGTATATACCGAAGAAGAGAGGTCCCAGGACTTTGCCTTGTGGGACACCACTTGTAACTGGTTTAGAGTCTGACATGGCACCTGCAATTCTGACCATGTGGGTTCTATCCCTGAGCCACTTTGCAACCCATCTTATGACATAGGGGTTGATATTTAAGCTGGTAAGCTTATTTATGATGCCCGAGTGGGGTATTGTGTCGAAGGCTTTTGCGAGGTCCAGGTAGGCTGTATGGACTACCTTCCCCTCATCTATGGCCTTGGTAACTGTTTCAAATAAGTCAAATGGGTTTAAGAGGCAATATCTGCCCTTAACAAAGCCGAATTGGGTAGGGTCCAGTGTCTGGAAGTTCCCAATGTCTTTGTTTATGAGTTCCATGATGATTCGCTCCATAGCTTTGCAGACCAGACTAGTCAGGCTTATAGGGTAATAGTTCCCAGGGTCCGTTGTGGCACCACCTTTGTGGAGTGGGACCACTGTTGCTGTACGCCATTCTTTGGGTACGTATCCTGTAGTAAGGCTGAGTTTGAACAGTGACTTTATGTGAGGGTTCAGTTGTTCTTGGAGCTTGTGTAAGACGCAGCCTGGGACACTGTCCAGTCCCATTGATGCTGTGTTTTCTGCTTTGGAGAGGGCAGCTTTCACCTGTGCATTTGTGATATCTGGGAGGCTACATTCTGTTGGGACAGACATTTGCTCTTTTGGGGGGAAGGGGGGGGTTTGCATTGAATCTGTCTGCCATGATTGTTGGCAATGTCTGTGTGTTCAGTGTATTTTTTGCCATTTTGCACTAACTCAGAGCATATCTGGGAGTTGCCACCCAGATTCCTGACATAACTAAAGAAGGCCTTGTGATTATCTTTAGCGTCTTGGGCAATTCTTCTTTTGAAGTTGGCCTTTGATGATTTTATGAGGGATCGTAGTTTCTTGCTAGTACTGATCAGAGATGCCTTCCCTTTTTGAGATTTTGCTCTATCATGTAGTAGCTTTCGCCTTCTGTTGTATAGCTTATTTATGGCTGGGGTCCACCAGACAGGTCTCCTGCTTTTAGAGGAGCGAGTCTTGGTTTTATTTGGGATAGCACGATCCATGCATTCCTGTAGGTGCTCACAGAATGCGTTTGTAAAGGATTCTGTGGTTTGGCCAGTATTTTCCACTGGCCCAGGGGTTTTGAAGGATTCCACCTCGGTTTTGAGAAGTGTGAAGTTTGCTTTTGAGAAATTTTTCATAGTGGTTTCCTTGGCTGGGTGTTGGGGACGGGATATGGATGTCCGTGATTAGTTTATGGTCTGATCTTACCAATGAGGGGTTTACCTCTGGTGTGGAACATAGAGTCCTCATGTTGGTGATGACCAGGTCCAATATGTTGTCCCCTCTTGTGGGAGTGGTGACCAGTTGTTCCATATCATTTGAGTTTATAAATTCTAGAAACCGTTGGGCAAGGGTGTTGGGGCTTGAGTAGTTTACCCAATCAATGTTTGGGTAGTTGAAGTCACCCAATATTATGGTGTTTGGAGAGACCTTCATATTCTCCAGTGTTCTCAGGAAGGCCGAGTGGGGTTCCTGAGATTGGGAGGGTGATCTGTAGCAGGCTACAAACTGAAAGGCAGTTTTGCCCACTGTTAGTTGCACATGGATGGTCACCAATGCTTCGTGCAGTGCCACTAACCTGGAGGTGTGGGTATCTTTGATGAATAAGAATACTCCCTCTTGTGTTTCAGTCCGGGTTTTGGGGCTGAAAAGCATGGTATGAGTTATAACCTGGTAGTGCTGGGGTGCTCTTGGGAGCCTTGAACCAGGTTTCTGTTACTGTACAGATATCGATGTTCTCCATACTGAGGAGAGCCTTGAGTGTGTGCATCTTGAGGTTTAGACTTCTGGCATTAAGTAGCATTACCCTTAGTTTTTTACTCCTTCTGCTGTCTATGGAGGTGGGTTTGTCTTTTGAGCCTTGCCTAAAAAAGGCACTATGGGGGTGGCAAGAGCCTTAGCCAGTATTCGAAAGCCCAGGGGTGACAGGTGCAAGCCGTCCCTAGCGAAGCAACGTGGTTTGTCGAGCATGTCATCCCAGGCTGACAGACACTGGATCCCCTTAGAATGACACCAATACTTTAGCCAATTGTTAAAATTGATCATTTTGTCTTTATACTGCGGCATCATTCTTGGTGAGGACAAGATGCTACTCAAGGTCAGGGTCATACCGGCCTGGTTACTATTAACGAGCAACTAAAATGTGATACCCATATTCAACTAAATATTAAGAAAACCCATCAGAAACTTGGCATGCTGTATAGAAACTCACACTTCCTCTCCCCCTCAACTAAACAGACCCTTGCCTCAACCTACTTACGACCCTCTCTGATGTATGGTGCTCCCTTACTAACCAAACTATCTTCCTCCAACTCTTCTAAACTGGAAAACTACTACAATAAAATCTCAAAGTAAGCAACTTCATCCAAATACTCTACTCACCACTGTATACCTCTCCACCAGCTGTAATAGCTAGAACTTCCCAATTACCTGGACTACCTCCAACTCTGTACAACCCACAAGCTTATTTTCAAACCTAATACATGTCCAGCACTTGCTAACATCTTACCTTCATACACCCCTCACAGACCCTTAGATCTGCCCACCAAAACCTAATTTCCGTGTATAAACCAAATTGTCCCACCGGGCAGCTACTTCTATCCTTGACCTTAGCCAAAAAATGGAACTCTCTCCCTCCATCTCAAAGAATCTCTGAAAACTTTGAAGTCTTCAAAACCCAGCTCCATTCCTACCTCTCCCATAGCTGGAATTGCAATCGCACTCTACCTACTTAACTTCTTTAACACATGATCACTTTTATCACATTCAGTGTCCCATTTTTTTTTCTTACTTACCAGGGATCTATCCCTTGATAACTACTTTCAGATCACTATATGACATTTCTAACCTATGAACAAATTCTACTCTCTACTACTGTTCTCAACCTACAAACATGTAAATATGTATTATATATTGTATATATGGCCCAGAAATTATAGTTTATTGGCCGTTTGGGAAGCTTTTCCATCTCTTTCAACCTTCTGATTTAAAAGTCTGTGTTTGTGCTCATTTCCTGCCTTTCCTGTTACTAGTCTAGTCCAGGTACAGATTTGCTGTATCCAAGACTCTTTGTAAGCTTCTGAGCCCCCCAAGCCTTTCCGTGTTGGAGGGAAGCCCTCTAGCTTATCAGTGGGAGTGGTAAGCACTAGGTAGCCTATCCTCCACGGGAAGAGTTCGTTTTGGCCCAGAAATTGTAGTTTATTTGGCCGTTTGGGCAGTTTTCCATCTCTTTCAACTTGCTGGCTTAAAAGCCTATGTTTGTACTTGTTCCACACCTTTCCTGTAACTAGTCTAGTCCACGTACAGATTTGCTGTATCCAGGACTCTTTGTAAGCTTCTGAGCCCCCCAAGCCTTTCTGTGTTGGAGGGAAGCCTTCTAGCTTATCAGTGGGAGTGGTAAGCATTAGGTAGCCTATCTACCACAAGAGGAGTGGTTCCTGGCCCAGAAATTGTAGCTATTGGCTGTTTGGGCAGTTTTTTTTCCCATCTCTTTCAAAGTTCTGGTTTAAAAGCCGCACTTGCACTTGTTTCCCACCTTTCCTGTAACTAGCCTAGTCCAGATACAGAGTTGCTGTATCCAGGACTGTTGGTAAGCTTCTCAGCCCCGCAAGCCTTTTTGTGTTGGAGGAAAGCCTTCTAGCGTATCAGTGGGAGTGGCAAGCACTAGGTAGCCTGTCTACCATGAAAGGAGAGGTTCTTGGCCCAGAAATTGTAGTTTATTGACCATTTAGACAGTTTGCCCGTCTCTTTCTGGTTTAAAAGACCACATCTGCGCTTGTTTCCCATCTTTCCTGCAACTAACCTAATGGGTAGTACTAGAAAGCCTTAAACTGATACAAGCTTTCTAGCTTAGAAGAGAGACTTTGGAGTGATCATCAGTTTTCTGCACTTTCTTGCTGTACTTAACTGTTTTCTGCCTAAAAGCAGATTTGCCAGCGTTTATTGTGATTTAAATGCTTGTTTTTTCACATATTGTACTTATTTGACTGCCTGTACTTTTAAAAAGTTTTTTGTTTAAATAATTTAACTGTTGTAGGCCATACACTAAAGTGTGATAGCCTTTTCTGATCATTTGTAATCGTTTAAAGCTGTTTTAAGTGTATTTTTTTTACTGTTTTTGCCTTATCTTTTCAAAAAAACAAAAAATTCTTTGTTTCCCACCTTTCTAAGCTAGTATAGTTCAGTTTTCAGGCTAGTGCTGAATTCAGGGCTGTGATACTAGTTTCTGAGTTGCCCATACCTTACTTCGAGAGAAGGAAGTTTCTCTGTTCACCTGTGAGAGAGGGGAGCTTTGAGCAACCTATCTGTCCCGGGAGGAGTGGTTCCAGCCCAGAAGTTGGTAGTTTATTGGACATTTTGGGCTAATTTCTCTCTCTCTCATTTTCCTACTATAAAAACCGTGTTTGCATGGTTTTGTGCACTGGGCAGTGCCGGTTAGCTATGGTTAAATTATTCCCGGCTCCACTAAGTCCCCTCTTTAGTTTTTCCCTTGACACTAGTCTAACTCTCAACCTAAGCACTCAAAAAGCATCTTACAGACCAGCACTTGCTCAGACCTAATAGCATAATATACCCGGACAGTGAATGCCCAGCAAGGCAAGGCTCTTTATTCACCCCTCACCAACCAAATGACTAAGCAGCTCACCCTACTATTCAGGCATGGCCAAAGGGCAACTTCAGGTGCACTCTCCAGTCCAGCTGGTGAATCTGGGTATCCTGAGACAATGTTACAACTACCTCATGTACACAGACAACCCTCTCCTCCTGCCACAACACACTAACATATGCGAGAGATGCAATTATACAGCCAAACTGGAAGCTAAGCTATCTCAACCCAAGACTGAAACAGACAGTCAAGAGGAGAAGGTTAACACTTGCACCACACCTCCAGCCGCACACAAATCTACTAAAACAGCACTGGCAAAAAAGACACATAAATACACAAAATCATACTCGGAGGCTCTAAATAAAAACATGCAAAAGCATCAGACACATCTAAAGCAGACACCCAAACAACCTACACTTCCCGTCACAAACCCAACAACACATAAAACACAATCATAGCCCTTAAGGCGAAATAACATACCTAACACACTAGTAATAGGTGACTCTACAGTCAGGCACACTGACATCCCACTCACTAGGCTGGACAAGCAGAAGGTTACTGTTAACTGCCTGTCGGGAGCCAGAATACGCCACATAACAGAAGCACTCAGGTCACTCCAGAACAAGTACAAATATGTCATTGTTCACGTTGGTCTGAATGACCTGAGACATACCTCCCTGGACTACATGAAAAGAGACATGGAAAAACTCTCTGATCATGCAGCCCATGCTGGTATGACCCTGAGTAGCATCCTGCCCTCACCAAGAATGATACCTCAGTATAAAGAAAAATTATCAATTTCAACAACTGGCTAAGCTTCTGGTGTCATTCAAAGGGGATCCAGTGTCGGTCAGCCTGGGACGACATGCTCGACAAGCCACGTTGCTTCGCAAGAGACGGCTTGTACTTGTCACCCCTAGGCTTCCGAATACTGGCCAAGGCTCTTGCTGCCCCATACTGCCTTTTTTAGGCAAGGCTCAAAAGTCAAACCCACCTCCGTAAACAGCAAAATTAACAAAAAACTGAGGGTTATGCTACTCAACGCCAGGAGTTTAAATCTCAAAATGCACACGCTGAAAGCACTCCTCAGTATGGAGAACATAGACATCTGTGCAGTAACTGAAACCTGGATCAAGGGTCCAGAGAGCACCCCAGCACTACCGGGCTACAACTCATATCACAAGTTTCGGCCACAGAACACGGACCGAAACACAAAAGGAGGGGGTGTATCCATATTCATCAAGGATACCTACACCTCCAGGTTAGTGGTGCAGCACGATACCTCTGAGATCATCCATGTGCAACTAACATTGGGCAAATCTGCAATGCAAATTGTGGCCTGCTACAGATCACCCTCCATGACCCAGGACCACCACTCCACCTTTCTGGAGATACTGGAAAACATGAAGGTCCTACCGAACACCCTGATATTGGACAATTTCAATTACCCTACCATTCACTGGGAAAACTACTAGAGTACAAATTCCCAGGCCCAGTGCTTCCTGGAATTCATCAACTCAAATGCCCTGGATCAGCTGGTAAACTCCCCTACCTGAGGTGAAAACATATTGGACTTCGTCATCACCAACATGGGCGGCAGGTGTTCCACACCGGAGGTCAACCCGTCACTGGTTAGATCAGACCATAAACTAATCACTCTGGATGTCCACAACCCACCACCACCCCAAACTAAGGAAACTACAGTAGAAAACTTTTCTAAAGCAAACTTCACCTTACTTAAGCCAGAGTTGGTAAGTTTCACAGCCCCCATGCTAAAGGATAATGCTTCCAAGATGCAGAAACCTTTACAAATGCACTCTATGAGCACCTACAAGGATGCATGGATCGTGCCATCCCTAGCAAAACCAGGACTCACTCCTCTAAGAGAAGGAAACCAGTTTGGTGGACCCCTGCAATAAACAGGCTATACAATAGGATGAGGAAACTAGTAAAGAAAAAGAGCAAATCCCAAGAAGGAAAGACATCCCTGATCAGTATCAGTAAGAAACTAAGGTCCCTCATGAAATCATCCAAGGCTAACTTCGAAAGAAAAATAGCCAAAGATTCAAAAGATAACCACAAAGCCTTCTTTAGCTATGTTAAGAATCTAAGTGGCAACTCGTAGATATGCACTGAACTAGTGCAAAATAGCACAAAATATACTGAACCTACTGATATTGCCAACATCCTGGCGGATAGATTCAGTGCAAACTTCACCCCCCTCTCACCTCCAAAAGGGCCCACAATAATACCGGAAAAGTGTAGTGTCCCAAAAATCACAGAAGCACAGGTGAAAACAGCCCTTTCAAAAGCCAAAAACACAGTTTCAATGGGACCAGATGGTGTCCCAGGCTGCATCTTGCACGAACTACAGAACGAACTACCCCCCACCTAAACACGCTGTTCAACCTCAGCCTCTCCACAGGCTACGTGCCCATAGAATGGTGCACAGCAACAGTTATTCCTCTCCACAAAGGAAGGGCCACAACTGAACCTGGTAACTATCGCCCCATAAGCCTGACTAGTCTGGTCTGCAAGGCTATGGAGCGCATCCTCATGGAACTAATTAACAAAGACATTGGGAACCTCCAAACACTTAACCTAACCCAGTACGGCTTTGTTAAGGGCAGATCATGCCTACTAAACCTGGTTAACTTCTTCAAGACAGTCACCAAGGCCACAGATGAGGGAAAGGTGGTTCACACAGCCTACCTTGAAATCGCCAAGGCTTTCAACACCATTCCCCACTCGGGTATTGCAGAAAAACTCACCAGCCTGAACATAAACCCCTAAGTCATGAGATGGGTTGCCAACTGGCTTACAGACAGAACTCACACGGTAAGAATAGTGGGCTCCAGGTCTGACTGTAAACCAGTCACAAGTGGTGTCCCGCAAGGCTCAGTCCTGGGACCCCTACTGTTCGGCATATACTTCTCGGAAGTACAGGCAAACACAGGACGACTATGGCTAACCAAGTTTGCCGATGACTGCAAACTGGGAGCCATAATTGACTCTCCATCTGACACGGACATCGTCCAAAAGGGCCTTACTGAGACGGACACCTGGTGTCAAAGTCATGGCCTCAAGCTAAATGCCAAAAAATGCATAGTAATCCCATATGGGAAAAACAAAACACCCACGAATTACCACATAGGTGGCAGCCCCCTTAATACAATAGGGGTAATAAGAGTTCTGGGGACCCAGGTAGATAGTAATCTCTCCTTTGACAATCATATTGCCAAAGTAGTTAGGAAATCTTTCTACGTGGCCCATCTAATTACTAAAGGGTTTGCATCTATAAATAAAGAGGTTATAGTGCCCCTCTACTCGTCACTCATTAGACCTATCATGGAGTATAATGCCCCATTTGAGATGTACCTCACAAGACACTTCCAACAGCTAGTAAGACCACAAAAGTACCTCACCAAGAGGATTACTGGCCTCAAACATATGTCCTATGCAGCCCAACTGAAAAAACTCTGGCTGTACTCAGTGGCATATCGCTTACTCAGAGGTGATCTCTGCCTGACTTACAAAGCCATGTCCAACTCAGAATTGATGGACACGCTCCACCTAAAGAAATCCAAGTCATTGCAAGCCACGTGCGCTAGTAAGCTAAATCTCACCACAACAATAAACAGAACATGCTGGAGGGATAAATTCCTATCACAGGGACTCCCCATGCTTTGTAACAAAATTTCAAATTACATCAGGCAGAGCCCCTCACTAATACTCTTCAAGAGAATCCTTGATGAGTGGATGGGTAACAGAAAATACACCCCTGGGATCACTTCATTGGCTCTGCTTGACAGAGGATCAGTTAATCAATGGGGCGGCGAAAGCCGACACACTCTGGCCAGGCTTATAAATGAGCCTAGTACCTACCTATGAACTGTTCTTAGTTTGCTATTTGACACTTACAAGTTGTTTACTGCATCTTTCTGCAACTGTGTATTATATTTTGTTAACTTTGAATTATGCAGCTTTTACTGGATCAGCTGGTAAACTCCCCTACCTGTACTATGTATTCTGAATTAAGTAGTTTATACTTTGTACTATGGAGCTTTTCTCCCCGGGCCTCTACTGAAAACAGGCTCTGAGCCCAGTGGACCTCCCTGGTCATCAAACTGGAAATAAATTATAATACATTGCAGTATTTATAGAAAATACTATGAATGCACTACCACTGTAACTATTAATTCATACTGATAACATTGCTACTTGTACAGTCTTAATAGCTTTTATTGTTCAATAAATATTTACATTTGCTTATATTCTGCTAAGTTTATTTTTCAGAAAATGCTGTGGAATGTGAGATGTGTGTAGGTTGCTAGAGGTATGACATTCCACACTACATAGGTGTCAATGAATTAAAATGGTGTTAAAGTTAGCAAGACCATTTCAGTTTAGGACACCAGCTGTGACGTAAGTAAAGTCATCACCACTGCTGCACAAACTTTACCTCTAATCATGATGTAAGTGACCAGAGTCTGAATAACGAGCCTGGTACCTGAGGTAGACCTGAGCAGCTGACATCCAGATTTCTTATTCTGGGAGATAGTAGGAAACATGAGCTTCCCAACACAGAAGTGTCCTGCGGTGCAGAGAAAAAAAAGATAAAGCCCCGGGTACAAAAGTGTGGACAGAATCTGCATGAATACAGGACATTTTAAGATCGTAATAACGGCATGGAAGTGATAACATGGCCAACATGCACACAAGCTTCATCTCTAACAGAAATGAGTAGGTTGAGGAGTAGAAACATATAAAAAAATAACGATCACCTCCGGATGTTAAACTGTCGCAAGTCTTCTTCTTTCGGCTGATCCAGTTAGGGGTCGCCACAGCAGATCAACAGTTTCTATTTCTTCCTCTCCTCTACATCTTGCTCTGTCACACCAACCACCTACATGCCCTCTCTCACCACATCCATAAACCTTATCTTAGGCCTTCCTCTTTTCCTGTTACCTAGTAGCTACATCCTTAGCATCTTTTCCCCCAATATATTCAGCATCCCTCCTCAGCACATGTCCAAACCAGTGTAATCTTGCCATTCCTGGCTTTGTCTCCAAACCTTCCAACCTGTGCTGACCCTCTAATACACTTATTCCTAATCCTGTCCATCCTTGTCACACCCAGTGCAAATCTTAAAATCTTCAGCTCTGACTCCTGCCTTTTTGTCAATGCCACTGTCTCCAACCCATATAACATAGCTGGTCTCAGTACCCTCTTGTAGACCTTCCCTTTCACTCTTACTGGTACTTGTCTGTCACAAATCACTCCTGACGCTCTTCTCCACCCACTCCATCCTGCCTGTACTCTCTTCTTCACCTCTCTTGTTGATCCCAAGAACTTAAACTCATCCACCTTCCCCACCTCTACTCCCTGCATCCTCACCATTCCTCTATCCTCCCTGTCATTCACACACATATATTCTGTCTTAGTCCTGCTGACCTTCATTCCTCTTCTCTCTAGAGCATATCTCCACCTCTCCAGGGTTTCCTCCACCTGTTCCCTACTCTCACTACAGATTACAATGTCATCTGCAAACATCATAGCCCACGGGGACTCCTGTCTGTCCTCGTCTGTCAACCTGTCCATCACCATTGCAAATAAAGGGCTCAGAGCTGATCCTTGATGTAATCCCACCTCCACCTTAAATGGATCCGTCAACTCCGACTGCAGACCTCACCTTTGTCACACTACCCTCGTAATATCCTGTACCACTCTTACATACTTCTCAGACACTCCCGACTTCCTCATACAATACCACAACTCCTCTCTAGGCACCATGTCATATGCTTTCTCTAAATCCACAAAGACACAATGCAACTCCTTCTGACCTTCTCTGTATTTCTCCATCAAACACTCTCAGAGCAAACATCGCATCTGTAGTGCTCTTTCCCGGCATGAAACCATACTGCTGATCACTAATCATCACCTCCCTTCGTAACCTAGCTTCCACTTCTCTTTCCCATAACTTCATGCTGTGACTGATCAGTTTAATCCCCTGTAGTTACTACAGCTCTGCACATCACCCTTATTCTTAAAAACCCATACCAAAACACTTTTTCCTCCATTCCTCAGGCATCCTCTCACTTTCCAAGATTTAATTAGACAATCTAGTTAAAAACTCCACTGCCATTTCACCTAAACACCTCCATGCTTCCACAGGTATGTCATCTGGACCAACAGCCTTTCCATTCTTCATCCTCTTCATAGCTATCCTTACTTCCTCCTTGTTAATCCACTGCACTTCATGATTCACTATCCCCACATCATCCAACCTTCTCTCCCTCTCATTCTCTTCATTCATAATCCCCTCAAAGTACTCTTTCCATCTGCCCAACACACTCTCCTCGCTTGTGAGTACGTTTCCCTCATTATCCTTTATCACCCTTACCTGCTGCACATCTTTACTAGCTCAGTCCCTCTGTCTAGCCAATTGGTACAGGTCCTTTTCTCCCTGCTTAGTGTCCAACCTTTTATACAACTCTTCATACGCCTTATCCTTAGCCTTTGCCACCTCTCTCTTTGCCATGCACCTCATCTCCTTATACTCTTGTCTTTCTTCATCTCTTTGACAATCCCACCACTTCTTCACCAACCTCTTTCTCCATATACACTCCTGTACTTCTTCATTCCACCACCAGGTCTCCTTGTCCTCCTTCCAGATGTCACACCAAGCACCTTTCTAGCCATCTCTCTTACTAGCTCTGCTGTAGTTACCCAGCTATTCGATAACTCTTCACTGCCACCCAGTGCCTGTCTTAACTCTTCCCTGAACATCACCTCACAATTACCCTTTTTCAATTTCCACCATTTGATCCTTGGTGCTGTCCTCACACTCATCCTCCTCTTCTTGATCACCAATGTCATCCTACAAACCACCATCATATGCTGCCTAACTACACTTTCCCCTGCCACCACTTTACAGTCTCCAATCTCCTTCAGACTGGCCCTTCTACATAAGATATAATCCACCTGGGTGCATCTTCCACCACTCTTGTATGTCACCCTATGCTCCTCCCTCTTTTTAAAATACGTACTCATCACAGCCATGCCCATCCTTTTCGCAAAATCCACTACCATCTGAACTTCTGCATTCCTTTGCTTAAAACCATACATACCCATCACTTCCTCATCCCCTCTGTTCCCTTCACCAACACGCCCATTGAAATCTGCTCCAATCACCAGTCTCTCATCACTGGGTACAGTCATCACCACTTCATCCAACTTACTCCAAAAATTTTCTTTCTCATCCATTGCACACCCAACTTGTGGAGCATATGCACTAACAACATTCATCATTACACCATCAATTTCCAGCTTCATAAACATCACTCTATCCGACACTCTTTTCACCTCCAAAATACTCTTAGCATACTGTTCCTTCAGGATAATGCCTATGCCATTTCTACTTCCATCCACACCATGATAAAACAATTTGAAACTGCCTCCGATACACCTAGCTTTGCTCCCCTTCCATCTGGTCTCTTGTTAAACTGTTGCAGTACTTATTCATATAAAGCAAAGCTCCTCATTGACTTTATTCAAACACAACCTAGATAATTGGATGGGAGACCACAAATTCACTCCTGGGGTGGCACCCATATCCCTCACTGACAGGGGTAGCTGATGTTGATCACATATTAAGTAAGGCAAATCTTTTCTATATTAATATATTATTTTGTCAGCATTTTTTTATTATGGAAAAGCTATGTTGATTAACAAAATAGGTTACAGTTCCTCCTTTTTACAGTTTAAAATTAATATGTCAGACAGATAGCAACTTTTTCGAAGTTAATGTAACTAACATTTCTTTGTGGATTTTTATGACTTTATTGTACCTTGGTGGAGTACTTATCCCAGCTCTTTCCTGTCTAGCATTTTCTTGGATTTTTATCTTTTGGTTACAGTTGGGAACAATGGCTGAAGAATGTGTAACTGTAACTGTTGCGCCTGAGATAGAACTTGATTATTCTCCAAATGTGGAAACTGGAATACCAAAGAAAGCATTGTATAAACTACATGAACTGCTAAACAAAAAAGGTAATCCTTTGCTATCTAATGAGACTTTTTTGATGGAAATGGTATAGAACATAAAGAAATAGACTATGCTGCCTTTTTGAGGGCAACACATAGACTAGAGGATGGTCTATACAAGATTAAGAAGCTATATACACAGAGATGTTATTTTGAAGCATGTTTGAAAAATCATGTCATTCCCAGAGGACTTAGAGTCCTGAAAATGCCAAATCAAGGGGAAAGGCAACCTGAGTTGTTAAGTAAATGGCAGCAGCTCAATTTAGAACGGAGCTTTAACTATATTCGCCTATTATTGGAATCCTCTGTTAAAGAAGAGGAAGGAATAAGGGCCAGTGTAATTTCTGAACAGGAATCATTATTTGCTTCATATCCACATAAATTAGTGGATGAGAAATGTGCTTCGATAGCTGAATCTGTAGCAGTTTTTGAACGTAGACTGCTACGACAGAAATTTCACAAACTTGAAAGGGACAAAAGGGATTTTAAGGAAGGGCACATATTTGTATGGCCCAAAAATAGCAATTATGATCGTATTAAAGAAGGTTCGACCTTAAACAATGAGGCGGGGGGCACGCTAAACAACGCAATGACATCACTATAGAGAGTTTTGAAGGAGAAAGGAATTTAGGAGTGAAAACTAAATCTAACTCTCCTCCAACTATTAGCGTTCCTTTAGCAATGACTTCAACAGTTCATTTAAATGGTGGAATGGAAGGGAAGCGAAGGCTGGAATCCATCGTGCAAGTGTCAACAACTTTTGTTCACTCGAGTGAAAAAGTGGAAGAGAGGCGAAGGCTGGAGTCCACCGAGGAAGTGCAACAAAAGAAAGCCGCATCAGGAATACAAAATGATGGACAAGAAGGTACATCAAAACAGGTTTTTCACACGTTTCCAATAAAACTGAAAACTTCAGAGAGACAATTACAGAGGCAGGTCATACAGCATGAACTGCAACAAAAGGAAAATACCCACAAGCCCTCCAGCCCTGGGTGTATCCAAGAAGGCATGGAGAAAGGAAGTATAGTTTTAAATATTTCCTCAAAGAATCTGACTGAACGTGAAAGAAATGTATTGGAAAGGGGGCTTTCTTTTATTCCATCACAACGGACTGAGGTAACTGATACCATTTTAGATTTGCACATGTTTGGTAGGAATGTTTTGCTAAAAATGCTTTTTAAAAATCAGGGTGGTGAGCCTAAAGATGTTAATGTATGTTATATAAGAAACCTAGTTTATTTATTCCACGCAGCCATCCAGTTATTGATGTTTTTATTAACATTTGTGAAAATGAAATATTTGAACATGTGAATGGTAAAAACAGAACTAAAACTTTCTCCAATTTTAGCAGGGATGAATGGAATGCTTTAAAACAATTACAATCTGACAAAAATGTTATCATTAAGCAAGCAGATAAAGGTGGCCCTGTAGTTTTAATGGATAAAATGTATTATGACACAGCGATGTATGAAATGCTACAGGATACCTCTGTGTATGAAAATATCAGCCAGGCTGATATGGAGGGGATGTTATCACGATTGGATGGGATATTATATGATTGTTTATTAGATAATACCATCTCAAATGAGCTATACGATTACTTTAAGGTAAAAGAACCTCTAGTGCCTAGCATACATGGTCTGCCGAAAATCCATAAGGATGTATATCAACCTCCTTTAAGACCTATAGTGTCAGGACGTAACTGGTCTACAGAGTCTATCTCCATATATGTTGAGAAGAATTTAAGAATGTTAGTAAATAAGAACAGGAATATTCTAAGAGACTCTAAGCAATTCTTGCAGGACCTATATGTGTTTAATAATGCATATGAAAGACAAGATGGAGATCTTCTTTTACTGACACTAGATGTATGCTCGTTGTTTACTTGTATTCTGAATACAACTGGATTAGAATTGTTAAGACAATATTTGCTGGAAGAAGGGACATACGATGGAATGAAAATCGATCTAATATGCTTATTGATGGAGTTACTTTTAACCAATAATGTGTTGAGTTTTGATGGTAAGTTATATAAGCAGAAAGATGGTGTGGCCATGGGGATGTCAAGTGCGAATAGCTATGCCAATCTCGTCATTGCCACATGGGAAACCAGGAATGTGCTTACTAATGAAAGATGGCCCCAGATCCAATTTTATAAACGCTTTGTTGATGACCTCTTCCTGTTATGGAGTGGCGATGATGGAACGTTAAAAGAATTCACTACAGAAATTAATAACAGCACAGACTTTCTAAAATCTGAGAAGAAATACTGACAGGAAATAGAATTTCTTGATGTAATGATTAGTATGGATGGTGTGAATGGGATAACCACCAAGTTGTTTAGGAAGAAATGCCACAGAAATACTTTACTCCATAGAAGCAGTATGCATCCAGGGCATATCTTTAAGAATGTAGTAAAAGGGCAAACCCTTAGGACTTCAAGGCTAACAGCCAGGGATGATGAATTTAAGGAAGAACTAACTAGTCTGAACCGCAGATTTAATGAAAGGGGTTACACTGATAGTATGACCTCAGGTATACTGGATGCATCTACTTCATGGAGAGATAGTATAAGTAAGCCATATTTTTCAATGCCCAATAATGATAGAACAGGTTATGTTCAACATAAAAATGAATCTGTTAGATTCTCTACTTATTTTACCAGCGATGTGAATATAGTAACCAATGTGATAAAAAAGAACTGGAATATATTAACACAGAATCCAAAAATCAAACAAGTTGTAGGGGAAAATCCAAGTTTTATATTTAAGAACAGGAAATCTTTGAAAAGGATGTTATGCTATCCACATCATAAGGGACAAGATATGGCAGGAGTAAAAGGGACGGTTCCTTGTGGTAGATGCAATCAATGCATATACATAAATCATGAGAATGTATTTACACATCCAGACACTAAGCGAATATATGATTTTAGTGTAACAGCCAACTGTAACACAAACCATGTGGTCTACTTGGCTGTCTGTCAGAAATGTTCTGCATTTTATGTGGGCAAGACTGACAGACAGCTAAGATTTAGAATCAGGGAACACTTATTAAATATTAGGAATGGTGTTGCCACTAATGCGTTAGCCAAACATGTGTCCTCTGAAGGCAATGACCATAATTTTATGTTCTCAGTTATTGAGAGAATTATTTCTAATGAGAGAGGTGGTGATATAAGGAACCATACAGAGACCTCTGAAACTAGGTGGATTATCAGATTAAGAGCTAATAAAGGAAAGGGCCTTAATGATAGAATACCCTTGAAACCAGTTTTGAAGAATAGGAGGTTGTTCAAATGAAATTAAATTATTTTAATGAAAGACAGATAAACATTAAATATATATTTTAATCATTTTTAACCAATTCATTTTTAACTAATGCATTTTATGTTACAATATGTATTACGTATCTATACTTGAAATGTTTTCCAGTATGACTTTGTACATATTGTAGAATGACTGGTTTTACTTTAAGTGCTAATTACTTCAAGCATTAATTGGTTTGATTTGATTGGTTTGAATACTGTTTAAATACAGTTGAGTAGGAAGTGTTTGTTTGAAGGTCTGAAGAAGTGATATGTGTATCATGAAAGCACTTACCTGAGTGAATAAATGTACCTTGGATTTTACCTACCTTTTATTTATCCTTGGACTGTGTTTAAACTAGGACATTCTGTGCCTTGGTTGCTTCACCATTTCTTTGTGGATTTTTATATTTAATTAAGCCACATATAGTCAGACACTGACAGGCAACTAGTACTAATAACTCTAGTGCCTATGATGAGTGTGAAATAGGTGTGACAATGATGAAGATCTAACTTTTGGAAAGAATGAGGTACAACAGCTAAAGCGGACTTTTCTGGGTCACTAAAAGAAGCATCAGAAAATCTTGTTCTGAATAAAACTGCTCTGCATTCAAAATACATAATATTCTCAGTCTGCTTATATTCCATACATGTTTACGTTTCAATTCCAATAAGGCTATTATCATGAAGATCTGTGGGACCCTACAGTCCCTAGACTCACTGAAGGATGTGACAGAATAGACTAATGTTCACTCAAAATGGAGTTCATAACTTAAAATAGTAGTTCTGGTACTGAGAAAGCATGGCACTTATTACCCGCACCAGTGAAAGGGCTGAGAGTTTTCTGTATTATAAATCTTTTAATCATCACTACATAATAAAATCTTCAGAATGAAAGTACCCAACCACACAATGTTCTTTTCTTTCAAATGATATATTGACTGTACATCAAGGAACATAATTTACCTAGCTAATTAGGCATATGCATCATTTTATGCAGGGAAGATCAACATTTAAAAGTTTGCACTAATGTATATTAGTATGATACCATATGAAATAATGAGGTAAATGGTCCAACAGATCACCTACCATAAACTAACAGGCTCATAGGTAAGTACTAGGCTAGCTGCCCTTGCAGGCCATTTTAAGCCTAGCCAATTTCCCATCAAAGATAAAAATCAAATTTTGTACCTTGATTGTAGCATTGAGGTAAAACACCTTAACCATTATGCTGACTTCTCAACCCCTCTGCCAACTTCCTAGCCCCCAAAACAAATACATTTAGTCCATAGATGAGTACTAGACTAACTGCCAATACCTTGAGGTCAAAATCAAACCCTGTAGTTTGTCTGAGACAATTATTGTATTTTATTTATTTTATTTTACATTTGTCAACCAGGTTAGTCCAGCTGAGCATTTAGTCCGTTTTCAGTGGAGACCCGAGGAATAAAGCTCCACAGTCAGTATTAACATTTTACATACAATTAAGACATTTTCATTTGAAAATTATTAACAAGATACCTATTACAGTAAATCATAACAGTTAAACAATTTAGTACACTGTGCGACATTGTACAGTAAAAAAAATATTCCTAATAAATCATCCAATTGAACAATTGTACAGTAAAGACATTTATAAGTCCTACAGAAAGCAGTTTTGTATAATGACAGAGGTAACACTGCAAAAAAAAACTGTAGTTCAGAGTGATGAAAGGAAGTATAGTATTCATAATTCCTAACTGGTTATATACAGTGTGGTTACAGAAGGAGTAGACAAGGGATGAAGTGGATTAAGTATAGCGATGGAAGGGTAGATGATTATTTAGCTAGGCAGCAGAGGGAGGAAGGAAACAGAGGCTATGGTAGGGTAGTTACCTGAACTATTATGCCAAACCCACCAAACATTTTCACTTTCAAGTTACAGAAGTTGTAAATATCAACTAAAGGAGAGGGGCTGTAGCACATCTCTCTCAACTATTCCCAACTTAGCAGAACATCTATAGCTTTGCTTCATATCTGTGCCCCATCCCTCATAAAACATTTGATTTTCAGGTATACCACTGAGAATTATAATCAATAAATAATGCCATAAATTAGTTTCATGCTTCTGATTGATCAGCAAATTCATGCTGATCTTAATCCTTTAGTTCTATTAATTTTAAATGAATTAGAGTAATATTTAAAAAAAGTCCCTAATTTTCATCCACTTTTATTTTTGACTTTGTCCAGAATCACTGAGCAAAGAAGGTGAAAAGTATGCTGCAGCAGTTTACACTGATCTACGTGAATCGACACGTATAACATTGCATAGATCTACTAAAGCATTACACACTAGTGATTTTACTGGCATAAAACCTGTTCTGAAATTAAAAACAATTAAATGTTAGCTTTCTGCCAACCATATGCATAATATATATTTTATAACAGATGTGTTACACTCTGCATATGTGAATGCTGTGTGAATTTAAATTCATTTTTAATTTCATATGAACATGTGACCTAGTATAATTATATAAATGAAACATATGCTGCTTTCTGTTGTTATGCAACCTGAAACAGCACCTGTTCTTTAGGTATGAAAGCCTTCATGTACATTTTATGTTCATTATTGAGTTTTTTCATAGGTTTATGTCAGCTGAGTTTTTGGTTTGATGAGATTATGAAAGAAATCTTCTATGCAATGCCAGCAGAAGCAATCTTGGATTTGGCTGACAGTACTAGCAAGTCAGGAAGGCAGCAGTTATTGACTTTGGTGGGGCTATGGAAAATAACTTTGGATGGTTTCAAAGAGGTTCATGCAAACCTCCCAGCAAATCACGCAGCTGAAAAGGGCTGAAACCATTTTATTTTAAGTTGCACTTTATTGGCATCTTTTAGGGGAGACCTGAGGTGGCATTCATATAGATTAGGGGATATTTGTCTAGGGTGCAGGGGAACTTCCCCTACTCTTTTCATTAAGTGCCATGGGATCTTTTACATTTACTTGAGATACTACCAATTCAAGCTGATGGGGGCCTCAGTTTAATGTCCGATTCAAAGGCAGACAAACACAAGACTGCAGCACTCCCTTATACTGCAGTGCAGTTTCAGTACTGGAAATCAATCCAACAGCCTGGTGTAAGATTAGAACCCAAAGACTTCTGATCTTCCAACACCCAAATAACAGCGTGCAAACATTTGAGATACTAAGACCATCTAGGCAGTTTTCAGCAAAGGTGAAGAAATACTGTCTTTGAATGTAGACATTAAGATAACGGAATTAAATCTTTGAGGAAGTTCTGAATCCTGTAGACAATACAGGAAGCAGGGGAACTGGGTTTGTTATGGGAGGTGAGGTCAATGCGATTTTCAACATTTCTGTTTCAACAAAGTTAAACAAGTGGACGAGATCCAATGAGAAGTGATAACTGCTGTAGTGCCATGGCTAGCATAGTTTTTCTCAGTGTTACATGGTTGGTTAGGACAATAAGTCTGAACTGGAAAACTAGGCCAGTTGTTGCTATTTTTAAAATAGGGTCAGAAGGGGGAACTCCATTAGAGAGAGAGAGGATACCAGTCAGCTTTCCCTTGGTGTATATAGAATGATGACAGAAAGGAGACCATGTCCAATAGCTGAAATTCTGATTCAGGAAAAATAATGCAGATTCCATTATGGCCGAATTACAGTGGATCAACACTTTGTACTTGCATTGATAGTTGAGGGGTCATGGGACTCTGACCTTCTTCAGGCTTGTTGGCTGTTGGTGAAGCACCCACCAAGAGGAGAAAACGCTGAGAGAAGAAAGGAGCCACTTTTGAGATTTTAAGTATTTTTCCTCTGTTTATTTGATAAGTTTTCTGCATAGCTGCCTAGTTTGAGCATTTTCTGGCTTGTTAAACTTGATTTCTGCATTAGTAGCTGTATTTAGAGCACAACCAAAAGCTGTATACTGAATTTCCTGTTTGCACTTAATTTTAAAATCGTTTTTTCTCAAAACTTGCATATTTTCTGTCTTTGACCTAGCACTCTTGTGTGGGGTCATTTACTGCACTGTTATAACTTGATATTACTTGTGAACCTCTGCTATCTCTGAAAAAAACAAAAACAAAAAAAATCTTGCTTTTTTCCCACTTTTCTGAGATTTAAAAAAGTTCAAGTTACAGGCTTGCTGTTCTTGAACTGTTTTGTAAGTTTCTGTGAGGCCATTTTTGCTTGGGCTAAAGGAAAGTCTCTCTGTTGATCAGTGGCAGTGATAAACATTGAGCTGCTTCCCTGCCCCCCGTGGGAGTGGTTACTGACTTGAAACTGTAGTTTTATTAGCCAAAAGGGGTCATTTCCAAAACTCCTTCATCTTCCTCTCTTAAAACCTAGTTGCCTCGTGGTTTTGGCGTCTTTTCAGGCTTGTTGGCTGTTGGTGAAACACCCATCAAGAGGAAAAACCGCTGAGAGAAGAAATGAGCCACTTTTGAGATTTTAAGCATTTTTCCTCTGTTTATTTGATAAGTTTTTCTGCATAGCTGCCTAGTTTGAGCATTTTCTGGCTTGTTAAACTTGATTTCTGCATTAGTAGCTGTATTTAGAGCACAACCAAAAGCTGTATACTGAATTTCCTGTTTGCACTTAATTTTAAAATCGTTTTTTCTCAAAACTTGCATATTTTCTGTCTTTGACCTAGCACTCTTGTGTGGGGTCATTTACTGAACTGTTATAACTTGTGATCCTCTGCTATCTCTGAAAAAACAAAAACAAAAAAAAATCTTGCTTTTTTCCTACTTTTCTGAGATTTAAAAAAGTTCAAGTTACAGGCTTGCTGTTCTTGAACTGTTTTGTAAGTTTCTGTGAGGCCATTTTTGCTTGGGCTAAAGGAAAGTCTCTCTGTTGATCAGTGGCAGTGATAAACATTGAGCTGCTTCCCTGCCCCCCGTGGGAGTGGTTACTGACTTGAAACTGTAGTTTTATTGGCTGTTTTGGGTCAATTCCTGGCTCTTTCCAGCCCCTGCTATCAAGCACGCTTTAGTGCGGAGTTGCCACTAGAGCAGCATCGGGCAGCGCCGGTTTAACAAGGTTAAACTTTTTCTGGCTCCATAAAGTCTGTTCTTCATTTTTTCCCTTAGAACTGCTCTACTAGTAATCTAAACAGTATATCCCTTAACTAAAAAGCGCAGCACTTGTTCCTAAAACCTTTTACTTGTCTTAAAAGCATCTTCTTTTCAGGTTTAACACTTCTGTATTATACAAAGTCCCTCACTAGCAAACCCCCCCCCCCAGGAGCACCCACTTCCTTACTAAGTCCTCTCTTATTCAGTTACACCCCTAACTTCTAAATTTCTCTAGCATGTCGAAGGGCCAGATGCTGGCGTCCTCTCCTGTCCAGTTGGTGAATTTGGGAATATTGAGGCAATGTTACAATTGCCTCATGTACACTGACAACCCTCTCCTCCTCCCACATAACACAAATACTTGAAGAGATGCAGCTATTTAGCCAAACTGGAGGCTGAGCTCTCTCAACTCAGGACTGGCAAGACCAGACAGGAGGAGAAGGCAACTACACACACCACAAAACCAGTCTCACATAAAGCTATCACAACAATGAATCAAACACATAAACACACAAAGTCATACTCGGAGGCTCTGAGCAAAAATTTACCTAAACAGCAGAGGCCTACAAAGCAGACATCCAAGCAACTGCCACCTCATGACACACCATAGGCAACACATAAACCACAAAATCAGTGTGCAAAGCAGTCACAGCCCTTAAGGCCAAATACAACACCAAACATACTTGTCATAGGTGACTCCATAATCAGACACACTGATGTCCCACTCACCAGGCTGAACAAGGAGAGAGTCACAGTAAGCTGCCTATCGGGCGCTAGAATCCGCCACATAACACAAGCACTTGGGTCACTCCACAGCAAGTACAAATATGACACAGTCATTGTCCATGCTGGTGTGAACGACCTGAGACGTACCTCCCTGGACTACATGAAAAGAGACATAGAAGAGCTCTCTGATTATGTAGCCCAGGCAGGTATGACCCTGACCCTGAGCAGTATCCTTCCTTCACCAAGAATGATGCCACAACATAGAGACAAGATGATCAGCTTTAACAATTGGCTTAATTTCTGGTGTCATTCAAAGGGGATCCAGTGTCTGTCTGCCTGGGATGACATGCTTGACAAGCCACGTTGCTTCGCAAGGGACGGCTTGCACCTGTCACCCCTGGGATTCCGGACATTTTCTAAGGCTCTTGCCACCCCCATAGTGCCTTTTTTAGGCAAGGCTAGTTCTAAACCTATCATCCTAGAAAATAAAAATGGGAAGAAACTAAGGGTAATGCTGCTCAATGCCAGAAGTCTAAATCTCAAAATGCATGCTCTCGAGGCCCTTCTCAGTATGGAGAACATCGATGTCTGTGCTGTGACTGAAACCTGGTTCAAGGCTCCTGAGAGCACCCCGGCACTATCAGGTTTTACCTCATATCATGCGTTCCGGCCCCAAAACCTGGACCACACCACAAAAGGAGGGGGTGTATCCATATTCATCAAGGATATCCACACCTCCAGGTTGGTGGCAACGCACAAAGCATCGGAAACCATCCAGGTGCAATTAACCATAGGCAAAACTGCTCTACAATTTGTAGCATGCTACAGGCCACCCTCTCAAACTCAGGAACCCCACACAGCCTTCCTGAAGACACTGGAGGGTATAAATGTATCTCCAAACACCATTATACTGGGTGACTTCAACTACCCGAATATAGACTGGGAACATTACTCAAGCCCCAACTTTCTAGCCCAAAGGTTCCTGGAGTTCATAAATTCAAATGCCATGGAACAACTAGTCACCGTCCCCACAAGAGGAGAAAATATACTAGATCTCATCATCACAAACATGGGGACAAAATGCTCTACTACGGAAGTATATCCCTCATTGGTGAGATCAGATCACAAACTTATCTCACTGGAAATCCACATCCCGCCCCCACCCCAAACAAAAAAGACCACAGTGAAGAACTTCTCTAAAGCAAACTTCACACTACTCAAGACTGGTGTGGTATCCTTCAAGGCCCCGAGCCAGTGGAAACCACAACCCAAGCTGCGGAAGCCCTTACAAATGCCTTCTACGAACACCTCCAGGACTGCATGGATCAGGCAATCCCTAATAAAATCAAGACTCTTTCCACCAAGGGCAAATGTCCAGTCTGGTGGACCCCAGCCATAAACAAACTTTACAATAAGAGGAGAAAGCTGTTACATGATAGAGCAAAATCCATAAAAGAGAAGACACCCTTGATCATTATTAGTAAAAAAATACGAGCACTCATAAAATCATCCAAGGCCAAATTTGAGAGAAAAATTGCAATAGATTCAAAAGACAATCATAAGGCCTTCTTCAGCTATGTTAGAAACCTGGGTGGAAACTCCCAGATATGCGCAGAATTAGTCCAAAATGATACAAAAATCACTGAACCCACAGACATTGCCAACATACTGGCAGACAGGTTCAGTGCAAACTTCAACCCCCTCTCCTCCCCAAAAGGAGAGATAAACATCCCAGCGGAGGGTAGCCTCCCAGACATCTCTAATGCGCAGGTGAAAGCTGCTCTCTAAAGCTAAAAACACAGCATCAATGGGACCGGATGGTGTCCCCGGCTGTGTGCTACACGAACTCAACAAGGAACTAAACCCGCATATAAGGCAGCTGTTTAATCTTAGCCTTACCACAGGATACATGCCCAAGGAGTGGCGTACGGGAACTGTGGTCCCACTCCACAAAGGCGGTACCTCTACGGACCCTGGAAATTACCACCCCATAAGCTTAACAAGCCTGGTCTGCAAAGCTATGGAGAGGATCATAATGGAACTCAGAAACAAAGACATAGGGGACTTGCAGACATTGGACCCGACCCAGTTTGGCTTTGTCAAGGGCAGTTCATGCCTTTTGAACTTGGTCGACTTCTTCGAAACAGTCACCAAGGCCATTGATGAAGGAAAGGCAGTCCATACAGCCTACCTTGACCTTGCAAAAGCTTTTGACACAATACCCCACTCGGGTATTATAGAGAAACTTACCAGCTTAAATGTAAACCCATATGTCACAAGATGGGTTGCAAACTGGCTAAAGGACAGAACCCACAGGGTTAGAGTTGCTGGCGCCATGTCAGACTCCAAGCCGGTCACAAGTGGGGTCCCACAGGGCTCAGTCCTTGGCCCCCTGTTGTTCGGCATCTACTTCTCAAAAGTACAGGCAAACATAGGAGGACTATGGCTGACAAAGTTTGCAGATGACTGCAAACTGGGCGCCATAGTGGAAAGTACATCAGACACAGATATCCTTCAGAGGGGTCTCACGGAAACTGATAACTGGTGCCAGAGCCATGGCCTGAAGTTAAATGCCAAAAAATGTATAGTCATACCCTTCGGGAAAAACAAGGTAACCCCAAGCTACCATATAGATGGCAATCCACTAAGCACAGAAGAGGTTATCAGGGACCTGGGGACCCAGGTTGACAGTGGCCTTTCTTTTGACACTCACATTGCTAAAGTGGTTAGAAAGACCTTCTACATTGCCCACCTGATCATGAAGGGATTCACATCCAGATCAAGTGAGGTCATTGTTCCCCTGTACTCTTCACTTATCAGACCAATGATCGAGTACAATGCCCCATTCGGGATGTATCTCACCCAACACCTGCAGCAATTGGAAAGACCCCAAAAGTTCCTCACCAAAAGGATAAAGGGACTCCAAAATCTGTCATATGCTGCCAGACTGAAGAAACTCCAGCTCTATTCAGTCGCATACCACCTGCTCAGAGGTGACCTGTGCCTGACATACAAGGCCATGTCCAACCCGGAATTAATGGACATGCTCCACTTCAAAAAATTCAAATCTACCAGATCCACTAGAGCAAGCGACTTAAACCTTAGCACGGATATAAATAGGACATGCTGGAGGGATAGATTTGTCACCCAGAGACTCCCTATACTGTGGAATAAAATCCCAGTCCATGTGAGGCAGAGCACCTCGATGGCTCTGTTCAAGAGAAATCTTGACCGGTGGATGGGAGATCGTAGGTTTACCCCAGGAATCATCTCTGTGTCACTGCTGGACAGAGGCACACAAACTAATGGGCACAGTGTTTTTTAACATAAGGGGTGGCGTAAGCCACAAAACTTTGGGCTAGGCTTATAAATGCCTTAGGGCAGATAGCCTAGTATAAACCTATGAACCTATCTAAAAGTTTTTTGTGGACTTCAATAATGCATAGGACTATGTCAGCTGAAATGTGCTGTGGGAATTGTTTTAACAATATGGAATCCTAGGGCCACTGCTGTGTGTCATACAGCCATGGTATCACATGAAGGAAAGTTGTAGCTGCATAACCAAGTTTAAGGAGAATACAGCCACTGTGAGCAGACGACTCCACCAAGTATGTGTCATCTTACCTTCTATTTGTGATTTTCATGGAAAGGACAGCAAAGTACAATCAAGATCTGCAGAATATGCACTTCTAGGATGACGTTGTCTGCAGGTAGGAATGTGCTGTTAGGTTCAAGTAACCTATCTTTAGTATGCACTGAAATAACTCACAGTTAACTGGGAACAGGAGAAGATAGAAATCAGCACCTCCAAATCAGATATAATGGTTCTCATCAGCAAGGGGGAACAACTGCCTCAGGGGGAACAGAGTTAGTGCCTTATGGCCTTGTTCATAATGGTGGGCATATGGAAATGGGAAGCTGAACAGCAGATGGTTGCAGTGGTAGCACTAATGTAGCCTTTAGAACAGACTCTGCTGCTGAAATATGTACTTTAATTCTCATCTGAGATCATGAGATTTGGGTAGGCGCTAAAATGATGAGATCACTGACACAAGGAAGAGAAATACAATTCTTCTCAGTGGCAGAGCTGGGCTCACTCGCCATGACAAAGTGAGGAGCTCAGCAAGCCAGTAGTGCCTTGAAATACATCCATTGTCTCTACACCTTGTGATTGGTCAGTTGGGGTGATTGGGACATCTTCCACAGGATATGTACTAAGGAAAACTGTTAAGAGGAGGAAAAGTTGGAGGGACTGTATCTCTCATCTTTTGAAGAATGCCTTCAGATCCTACAGGATGTGCAAGGACAATGCTGTTGGGAATAACAAAACCTTGTCTACACTTCTTGGCTTGCTACCTCCAAGAAAATAACCAGGCTAAGTGGTTTAGTAATGATGATGATGAGGAAGGTACAAAGCACCATCGTGTAATTTAAAATGAATAAAAAAAATATTATCCCTCAGTAAGACTTCAGGAACAAATGGTATTCCTGAGGAATTTCTGGATATTAGGAGGGAAGAAAGTGATAAAGATCAGGAAGATTTTGTTTAATACTATTTTAAAAGGAGGAAACCAGCAGCATCATAGAAGATAACTGTGATGGTCATATTACCAAACCATCAGACCAAGCTTCATATAGACCCATTTCAATTTTAAAGTATGACCATCACGTGTTTATGTCTGTACAAGCTAAAAGAATGACAAATGTGTTGCTAAAGTTGATAGATATGGATCAGTGTGGTTTTCTATAGAGGATAAATGGATCAGTGTGGTTTTCTACAGAGGATAACATTTGTCATTATTAACAGAACAATGATGATTAAGAGGGAATCTGATTGTCAGAAAATACCACTGGTTGCTGGTGGGTCTTGATGCAGAGAAAGCATTTAACAGAGTAAGCTGTGAGTTTATGAGTAGGGCAATAGAAGCTGCAGCATTCCCTGATACAATAATAAGGTTAATCAGGAGGATGCATGAAGGATCACAGGCAAGAATTAAAGTAGGAGGGTTCCTCTCTGCTAAGTTTTGTTTGAACATAGGAGTCAGGCAGGGGTGTCCACTTTCCAATTCATTCGCTTTATATTCACAGTCACTGGCAAAGAAAGCAAGGGACTTCAGTGATATAATTAGTATGGTAATTAAGAACATTTGTCTTTATTTACAGATATTTTGTACTTGATAAATCTAGAAAAGAACATCTCATTGTTGGAGAACATGTTGAGAGTTTAAAGTCTTTTCAGGATTCAGAATGAATGAAGATAAAACAATGGTTATAGCCATAATGTATGTAACCACTCAAGACTTGGTTCAATATCCATCTTTGTGGGGATATAAGATGAAGTATTTATCTGTATGCATTAAAAAGACTTTGGCAATGGTAGCTAAGGATATGTGGGAAGAGACTAGACAAAATGTAATACAAACAATGAGAAACTGGAAGGTCTTGTTTATGGTTATGGATAAGATACAAGCAGAGAAAATGCTTTTAGTCCCTTTAGTTTTACATAATGGACATGCATATTTTAATCAACCAGAGGAAATGTGGACAATAATTAATAGAGAGTTGAAGGAATTTATCTGGGAGGGAAGGTGTTAACTGGGATAAGTTGATATTCCCAATAGAACAAGGAGGTGAAGGATTACCCGATTTGAAGGGCTATTTTAGAGTTACACAGTTATGGTTCATATACATAACACAAAGAGAAGGTTATATTTCAAAATGTAAAGGAATTGGGTACAATAAATAAGGAGAGAGTGGGATTTGCATGCAGATCTTTAAGGAGAATAATAACCACTATTCAAAATATTAAATTCATAAAGTTTTAGAAACCATTCTAATAACTCAGTCAACATAGGAATATAGAAAGGAGATTTTTGCTAACAAGGATGATTGCAAGTAGAAGTACAATAAATAGGTAAGAGGGGCTGGAATTTACTGGAGAAAACTGGCAAGTAAGCCAAGACATTGGGAGCAAATAACTACAGTAGAGAGGGAAAGGTTATAAAAGTGGGATGAAACCAGGCTAGAGACTGCCTTCCCTATGAAGGATTGATAAAGTGCAGTCAAAGTCAATGGGATAGGGGAGTCCTCAGTGAAAGACCTGCTCTGGTAGAGTTTTCAGTCATATCGAGAACAAAATCAGATGTTAAAAATGGGACAATTAGTACAGCATATGAAATATCGCATGGTAACTAGAAGAATCAGAGGATGTTGGAAAAGATTGGGAAGAGACACTGGAAAAGCAGTTTACAAGGGAACAATGGAGATACATAAGTATGGCTCACAAATATGCAGCAAAGTCCATGTGGTTTAGGATTTTTGCTTGGAAGTGTTTGCATAGGTATTTTTATACCTCATGCAGACTTCAAAGAATTTATTCTCAGGTGGACAGCAAATGTTGGAGGTATAATGATATATTTTTGGAAGTGTAATGAGTTTGCAATTTAAAAAAAATGCCCTACAGAGTATTCAGTCAGAAATATTTAGGGAACAAATGGCTGTAACTAAGAAAATGATTCTTTTGAGCTAGGGGACAGGATCTGAATTGCCTAGACACAGTAAGGCCTTATTAAGTTGAATTCTATTGGCTGCCAAAAAAACAGTTACTAGAAAAATGGAAATAAAAATCTAAAACAACTGTATTTGAAGTACTGAATACTGTAAAAGAGATAAAAGAACTAGCAGTGAGATCTTTAGAAAAGGGAAGGATCAAATTACATAGAAAAATGGAATTTCTGGAAACAATACATGCAGAATGATGCTTGGGAGGAGGAGTGAGGTTTAAGGGAATGCTGGAATTGAACAAATGACGTAATGTTGAACTGGAAAAGGACTGCTATAAAGAAAAAAATATGTAATATGTTTAAATGGATAAATGTTAATATGGTTCATTTTTCTATCAATGTATGCGTGTTTATTGAAATATCACCTAGCACAAGGTTAAGAAATGTTTTCCCTCATTATTACATGTATACTAAATGCAAACAAAGAGATCTGTGTATCGCTTAACCTCTGAACATTAAAAATCATACCAGTGATCAATAAAAAGCACAGCACTGGATCTTCAAAAATCATAGCAAATGGCCCAAGACAGGAAGACTTTTTTTAACAGAATGTAATTAGGTACTAGATCTGATATAGTCAGTGATAAGGAACATCTGCATTGGCTTATTTCAGCTATGTAATAATGTATATACCCTTTAGCAGGTCTGTCTTTAGATGGTACATCAAAAGAATATCAGTATATCTTGGGTTAATAAGACAAAATCTGAGGTCAAAAATCATAGTGTTCTATCTTAATCATAGCTGCTTAGAAGTAGATCTGTGCAGCACAGGCTACACTGCAAACCAGAGAAGAAACAGTAAAGTCCAAAAGAAACCACAGAACAATCTTTAGAAAAATACTGGAATCAGGTTAGAGTTGAGCATTTGATACTACTACCCTGAAATAAAATGGTCTGAAAGCGTCAAAGTCATCCTGCAAAGCACCTAGACTCAAACTTTGACTTCCTACTTGTTGAAAGCTCAGGGGAGGAAAAAAAAACTTGCGGACATGAGCAACAGGCTAACTGGATTAAATGGGAAATGGGGAAGAGAAGGTTATGAGGTATCCAAACAAGAATGGAAACAACCAGTGCTGCTAACAGATTAAATCCAAACAGCAGCTATCAAGGTACACATTTTTTTCCAAATTGTGATAATGTTTACAGTCCCAGTGCGGATACACAGAAATATAGAACAATCCTGAAAATGCATATACATAGAAATACATTTTTGAAATACTGTTATCATGGCTGTTCACTTTCAACTAGATCTCTGAAGTAATCATTATGAATTGCTCCAGAAATCCCCAAGGGGCTTAGAGGTGATTCCAGCCTGCCAGTTTAAACACTGCTTATATTTTTTTTTGTATCAACTGACAAGGAAGTGACTTGTAAAAAAAGGTCTGCAATTATGATTAATAATGTAAGAACAAGTGAAATGGAAGATGATCAGAAAGTAGACATAGGGATGAAAATAGTAAGACAGAAGTTATCCAGCAAGAGTTTATCTACCTAGTCATGACCAATCAATCTATTAGTACATATCAAACATTTTCAGCACATTTTACATCTGCAGACATTACTTCAGTAAAAAGAAATAAATCAAGTTTGTATACCCATGATAAAAATAATGTGAAGGTCTCAGTTATTCAAGTGAGGCGGTATATAATGCAATGCTTAAATGCAGCTTTCTAACAGCATGATGTACTCTACATTACATCAGTGTCCCCAAGTGGTCAGCCACAGGTATATTACTTGGGATCCTAGTGGGAAGCACATTGTATTAAAAAGAGTTAAACTCACCTCCAGGGGCGGCCCGTGCTTTTGGACTGCCGGACTGCAGCCCCCTCAACAAAAGAACTACAGACAAATTAAAAAAAAAGAAAAAAAAGAAAAAAAAATGTTTTAAAATTCGCAGACTTCGCGCATGTGCAGTAGTCCAGACTACTGCGAGTCTACTGCGCATGCTCCAGGCAGTTCGGCAGTCCAAGTAGGGAAACATGAGGAGACGTCTGTGCACTTTTAAAGTGCACAGACTCGCTGGGAAAACACGTCGTGGTCGGACTGCAACACCAGCAGTCAGTCTCTCTCATCGGGAAGGGTTTGGATCACGGGAATCTCGCGGGACTTTGGATTATTGCGCGGGCATTTGGATTACGTTATGGAGAATGGGCAGCAAGGACAGGTAAGTGTGTTAATTATTGTTTAGAATGGTAGGGAAGTGTGTGAATGAATGTATGCCTATTTGAATGGACTGGTGTGTGTGTGTGAGAATGGTAGGGAAAAGTTATGCCTATTTGAATGGACTGGTGTGTGTGTGTGTGTGTGTGTGAAAATGCCCCAGGTGCTCATGGTGGTGTGGTAGGGGATACCTCAGGCTTGAACCCTGTACCCTGTATGCAGGTGTTAAAGACTTGAGTTCCCTACCCACCACCATTTGTAAAAAAATTGCAGATTTTTGCCTCATATTTGATCTGATCTGTTCCTCAAAATATCTGTGGTTTGTAAATGTTGCAATGCTTGATATTTGATGGTGTAGTAGTAGCATTGTTGCCTCACAGCTGCAGGTTCTCAGGTTTGATTCTTGGCTGGGGTTCCTTCTTTGTTGGGTCGTTCGCTTGATATTTTAATGGTGTAGTAGTAGCAGTGTTGGGGGTTCCTTCTTTGTGGGGTCTGTTTGCTTGATATTTGATGGTGTAGTAGTAGCATTGTTGCCTCACAGCTGCAGGTTCTCAGGTTTGATTCTTGGCTGGGGTTCCTTCTTTGTGGGATCTGTATCTTCTCCCTGTGTTTGTGTGGGTTTGCTTTTGTGTCCTCCCATGTTACGAAGACATGTCTGCATTATTTCTTCCTGGGCCTCTGCTGAAAATAGTTTTTTTGTTCCAAGTCAGACTGTCCTGATTAACAAATGTTAAATAAAATTGACAGGCATTTGAATTTCAGACTTCAGGTTTCTGAATGTTTAATTTCTTACATATTTGATGGTGCAGTGGCAGTATTGTTGTCTCATAGCTACAGGATTTGTGGTTTGATTCTTGGCTGTGGTGCCTTCTTTGTGGAGTCTCCATCTTATCTCTCTGTTTGTGTGGATTTGCTCTGGTATCCTGTCATTTTACAAAGACGTGTCTACAGTATTTCTCCCTGGGCCTCTGCTGAAAATTGTTTTTGTTCCATCAGAAATAAAATTGACAGGCATTTGAATTTCAGACTTCATAGTCTTCAGAAAATACATAGTAAAACAACTTTTTATTCTAGCAATAAATATATAGTAACACAACCTTTTATTATAGCAATTTTTTAAGTTTATAAGATGACTATTTGAAAATTTTCCTTATTTTTGGGACTGTAATACCCTGTTAGTGGCTTTGTCCAGGTGTTTTGTGCTAAGGGGTTGACAGCTATGGTGAGAACTGAATTAATTAAATGATAGCCATTTAAGTTTCAGTCTTCCTCTCGTTCACAAAACAGCTGATTTGGCGTAGTGGTATGTTGCTCTTGACTGTTTTGCACTGGGACCTTGTCTGTAAAATGTACGGTGGTAACACAGCATTTTTCTTTCACAAAGCAGGTGATTTGGCATAGTGGTATGTTCTGACTCTTTTTTGCACAGGGACTTTGGCAGTAAAATGTATGGTGGTACCGTGGTAACACAGCATTTTATTCTAGCAGCTTTCCAAGATTATACAAGCAATGTTTAATGTGTCCCTGGTTTTTGCCCTTTTGACCCACCCCAATAAATTTTGCTTTTTTCAGACTTCTTGTGCTGCGAAGTTGAGATGCAGTTGAGTATTGAGCAGATTTTACAAGGAGCTGAGAGCTGCAGGGGAAGAGAAGTTTAGTGCTAATAGCACAACAGGCTGTGTGCTTGCTTTTGATGCAGAAGGTTGTTGGTTCTACTCCCATAAGGGGTGAATGCTGAAAGTTAAGATACTAATTATGAGCCTGTTATCAGCTTGCCATCCATTTCCTATTGCAATATTACTAGCGTATTTTTAATGTAATTTAGGCAATTTATTCCACAGGGGCATCAGACACTTTATTGTTCGATGAAACCATGAAATATAAAGGTGATTGCTAGCACCAACCTCTTCATTACAGATTTATTTAACGTGGAATTATTTAGATGACTTTTTTACTACTTCAGAGATTGTGCATATTTACTGATAATGGTGGACTGTAGAATTGTGCATATTTACTGATAATAGTGGACTGTAGAAGTTTGAGTAGACTTTTATGATGGAAATGTTCTGAATTGGACAGTTTTGTTTCATTGTTTACTGGAAAAATGTTCAAAGCAATAGGAAGGTGTATCAAAGAGCACATGTATGTTTCATATGCAAGGGGCCTATGATTTGAAAACAGCCCAGAATTAATTTTTATCTGACACGAGTAAAATGTATTTTCTTTGAATGTGGATTTTAATGTTGTTTCAGTGAATGTGAGTTTCAAGGGCAGAGAAGGTTTAATGCCAAGTTTGTTATGTCTTAGTGTTTGTGCTGTAAAATGCAAAAATAAAACTTTCAAATGAAGTTCAAATCATCATAGAAGTAAATCAGTATGCACATTAGTGTTTATGGTAAATGGAGTGAAATAGCAAATTAATGGATCATTGGAATGGATGCAGGGAGGCTCCATTCGACCAGGGTTTTGTGAGGGGGAAGGGCAGCAAACTTAGACAGCCCCAGCTGAACCATACCTCCCAACTGTCCAGATTTTCAAAGAATGAATAGATGTTTTGCTTATTTTTGATTTGCTCCTCATAATAATTTGTGGTTTTCTGGCAAATCATTTAGGAATTAAGTCACTAAATAATGACACACCTAGTTTCAGACTTCATAACCTTCAGAAAAATGCATGCTAAAGTAAGACCTGTTCTATCAACTGTCCCAGTTTATAGAAGAGCATTTTTTAGTACTGTTTATATGTTCCCCCCAATATATTTAGCATTGTCCAGATTTATGTCCCAGTTTATACAAGAGCAATTTTTAGTACTGTTTATATGTTCCCCCAATATATCTGGCCTTGTCCAGATTTATTGCATTAACAGGTTGAGAGGTACATGCAAATAAATTGCTTTATAGAATTAGGCATAGCCAACCTCTCAACTGTCCCTGATTTTGACTCAAAATGCTGCTCTTCCCCTAATGATCCCTCCGCAAAACAGCAATTTTGGAAGAAAACATGGAGGGTTTATAATTAAGAAATAACTGTAATAATCAGAGTTATAGATTACTTTTATTTCAGAAATGCATGTAGATTATTTTATTTTGTCAGCTGCTCAAGTTAGCAGTACTAATATTAAAGTGTCCCTTCTTTGACAGGTTCCTAGCTGTATTGTGTTGCTATTTTATATTTTTACATCACATTTTTTTGGTCCATTTTTCATAAAATTGTGTTTTTTTGGCAAATTAGTGACAAATAATTAAAGACTGAAGTTAGAAAATAATGACAGACATTTGAGTTTCAGATTTCATACCATTCAGAAAATCCATACTAATGCAAGACCTCTATTAGCTTTCTAAGGTTATAAGAGCAATATTTTAAAAAGTGTCCTTATTTTTGGGCCTTTGTCCCATTTCTTTGTATGGCTTTGTCCAGATTTCTTGCTCTGAGGTTGAGAGGTATGACAAATGTGTCAGGGCCATCACAAGTCAGCCAGAGACATTTCAAACTGTGACATACTTGTTACACCCCACTCCCCCATGTAGTGACTCTGGATGTGTCGAAGCAAGGCAAGGAGTAGTTATGCAGTGTAAATGTGCAGAGAATCCCACCCATCCAAGGTAGACACAAGTACTAGAGTGGCTTTTCATCTGTCCTTGATTTTTGCAGAATGGTCTGGTTTCTGTCATATTTTTTGTACTGTTGATTTATGCTTATTACTCAAAGTGCATGTTGCTCTGTGTTTAAGTAGCAATACTTTAATGACCATCAGGTAAGCTTGGCTGAGATTGCAAGATGCAGTTAAGCTTTAATAAGCATACTGTTAAAGAATTGCCAACATTGAAAGCCTTTCTGTTGCCATGCAGAGAATACTTAACTAGATAATGTATAAGCCTTGGGTATTGAAATGCATATGCCAGTATTTGTAATAAAGGACAGAATTACACTATTTTAAGAGTCTCATTACACTTGGAGACTTACAGTCATCTCTGCAGGCTTTACCCGTAAACAGAATGCCAATCGTGTGGTCCATAACCTGTACAGTAATCCTTTTAAGCAATGTATCTTGAGCTTATTTCTTGTTCGCTTTTCATTTTTTACTTTGATCATGTTTTCCCCATGAAACAAGTAGATGTCAGGCAGCAAGTCTTTTTTTGGGTAAGGAACATTTTTACAAGTGGGGGCATCAGAGATTTCTACTTTCAGCATGTTACTTGGTACTTTAATAAAGCTGAATATAAATTATAATTAGAACTGCAGTGCAAGAAGTGGTTTGAGTTGAGTGCTGCTTGTTTTTCTTGTACTTGATTTTGACTGGCATTCCATTAATGTATTTAAAAAAAAGTAATTTATTTCTTCATGCCTCACAACCTTTTTTGTTTCCATCTAGATATTAATCTGTCATGCAGCCAATGCATTGAAATATTTTTATTCTCCTACACTTCATTTTGTCTTAATTGGACTCTCATGACAACTGTTTGGCACCCAGTGCAGTATATTTAGTTTTTGTGGTTTGCTACTACAGGTGTTTGTGTGTGTGGTAGGGAATACCTCAGGCTTGAATCCTGTACCTTGTATGCAGGTTTTAAAGACCTTAATTCCCTACCCACCACCATTTGTGAAAAAAAAACTGCAGATTGTTGCCTCATGTTTGATCTGATCTGTTCCTCATAATATCTGTGGTTTGTAAATGTTCTAATGCTTGATATTTGATGGGGCAGTTGTAGCATTGTTGCCTTACAGCTGCAGGTTCTCAAGTTTGCTTCTTGGCTGGGGTGCCTTCTTTGTGGGGTCTTTATCTTCTCCCTGTGTTTGTGTGGGTTTGCTTTTGTGTCCTCCCATGTTACAAAGACATGTCTGCATTATTTCTTTCTGGGCCTCTGCTGAATTTTTTTTTTGTTCCAAGTCAGACTGTCCTGATTAACAAATGTTAAATAAAATTGACAGGCATTTGAATTTCAGACTTCAGGTTTCTGAATGTTTAAGTCCTTGCATATTTGATGGTGCAGTGGTAGTATTGTTGCCTCACAGCTATAGGTTTTCTGGTTTGATTCTTGGCTGGGGTGCCTTCTGTGTGGAGTATGCATCTCCTCCCTGTGTTTGTGTGGATTTGCTCTGGTGCCCTGTCATTTTACAAAGATGTGTCTGCAGTATTTCTCCCTGGGTCTCTGCTGAAAATTGTTTTATTCTGTCAGCAGTAAAATTGACAGGCATTTGAATTTCAGACTTCATGTTCTTCAGAAAATACATAGTAACACAACCGTAACACAACCTTTTATTCTAGCAATTTTCTAAGTTTATAAGATGAATATTTGAAATTTGTCCCTATTTTTGGGACTGCATTCCCTCATTATTGGCTTCGTCCAGGTCTTTTGTGCTATGGTTGACAGCTATGGCAAGAACTGAATTCACTGAATGTTTGAGGGCTGTATTCCCTCATTACTGGGTTTGTCCAGGTGTTTTGTACTAAGAGGTTGACAGCTATGGTGAGAACTGAATTCACTAAATGATAGCCATTTAAGTTTCAGTCTTCCTCTTTTACAAAGCAGCTGATTTGGCGTAGTGGTATGTTGCTCTGTTTTGCACAGGGAGCTTGGCAGTAAAATGTATGGTTCTAGCAACTTTCCAAGATTATACAAGCAATGTTTGTGTCCCTGGTTTTTGGGCTTCTGACCCCCCCCCCCAATACATTTTGGCTTTTTCCAGTTTTCTTGTGCTGCAAAGTTGAGTATTGAGTAGATTTTACAAGGAGCTGAGAGCTGCAGGGGAACAGAAGTTTAGTGCTGCTTAAGTGAAGTTGGTTTGCCTTGTTAATAGCACAACAAGTTGTGTACTTGTCTTTGATGCAGAAGGCTGTGGGTTCTACTCCCACAAGGGGTGGATGCTGCTGTACTGAGAATGTTCTCCTTGGTGAAGATACTAACTATGAGTTCGTTATCAGTTTGCCATCCATTTCCTCTTGCAATATTACTAGCTTATCATTTTTTTAATGTAATATAGGCAATTTATTCCTGAGGGGCAACAGGCACTTTATTTTTCGATGAAACCATGAAATATAAAGGTGTTTGCTAGCAGCAACCTCTTCATTAGTTACAGATTTCTTTAATGTGGAATTATTTAGATGACTTTTACTTCTTCAGAGATAGTGCATATTTACTGATAATGGACTGTAGAATTGTGCATATTTACTGATAATGGACTGTGGAATTGTGCATATTTACTGATAATGGTAGACTGTAGAATTGTGCATATTTACTGATAATGGTGGACTGCGGAAGTCTGAGTAGACTTTTATGATAAATGTTCTGAACTGGGCAGTTTTGTCATTATGGGTGCATGCATTTTGTTTAATTGTTTACTGGAAAAATGTTCAAAACAAATTTAAAACGCCCTCTAACAACTGTAATATATTGTACAAGGAATATAATTTAGTACAATGAGGAAGGTGCATCAAAGAGCACATGTATGTTCCATATGCAAGGGGCCTATGATTTGAAAACAGCCCAGAATTAATCTTTATCTGCCACTGGCAAAATGTATTTTCTTTGAATGTGGGTTTCAATGCTGTTTCAATGAATGTGAGTTTCAAGAGCAGAGAAGTTTTAATGCTAAGTTTTCATTGTGAGACTGCATTGCTTTGTTTAGTAGATGACTTAGTGTTTGTGCTGTAAAATACAAAATAAAACTTTCAAATGAAGTCCAACTCATCATACAAGTAAAGCAGTATGCACATTAGTGTTTATGGTAAATGGAGTGAAATAGCCAAGTATAATGGTTCATTGAAATGGCTGCAGAGGCTCCATTCAACCATTATTTTGTCAGGGGGGAAGGGCAGCAAACTCAGACAGGCCCAGCTGAACTATACCTCCCAACTGTCCAGATTTTCAAAGAATGAATAGATTTTTGCTTCTTATTTTTGGTTTGTTCTTCATAAAATTTGTAGTTTTCTGGCAAATCATTTAGAAATTAAGTCACTAAATAATGATACACTGAGTTTCAGACTTCATAACCTTCAGAAAAATGCATGCTAAAGTAAGAACTGTTATTCTATCAACTGTCTCAATTTATACAAGAACAATTTTTAGTACTGTTTATATGTTCCCCCAGTATATTTGGCCTTGTTCAGATTTACTGCATTAACAGGTTGAGAGGTACATGCAAATAAATTGCTTTATAGAATTAGGCATAGCCAACCTCTCAACTGTCTCCGATTTTGGCTTAAAATGTTGCTCTTCCCGCTAATAATCCCTCCATAAAATAGCAATTTTGGAAGAAAACATGGAGGGTTTACAATTAAGCAATAACTGTAATAATCAAAGTTATAGATTACTTGAAATGCATGTAGATTCTTTTATTTTGTCAGCTGCTCAAGTTAGCAGTACTAATATTAAAGTGTCCCTTCTTTGACAGGTTCCCAGCTGTATTGTGTGGCTATTTTATATTTTTGCATCACATTTGGTCCATTTTTCATAAAATTGTGTTTTTTGGCAAATTAGTGACAAATCACTAAAGACTGAAGTTAGAAAATAATGGCAGACATTTGAGTTTCAGATTTTGTACCCTTCAGAAAAGTCATACTAATGCAAGACCTATTCTATTATCTTTCTAAGTTTATTAGAGCAATATTTAAAAATTGTCCTTATTTGTGGTCATTTGTCCACTTCTGTGTATGGCTTTGTCCAGATTTCTTGCTCTGAGGTTGAGAGGTATGACACATGTGTCAGGGCCATCACAGTCAGCCAGAGACATTTCAAATTGTGACATACTTGTTGCACCAAACTCCACCATGTACTGACTCTGGATGTGTCCAAGCAAGGCAAGGAGTAGTTATGCAGTGTAAATGTGCAGTGTGTCTCCCCCCCCCCCCCAATCCAAGGTAGACACAAGTACTACAGTGGCTTTTCATCTGTCCTTGATTTTGCAGAAAGGTCTGGTTTCTGTCATATTTTTGTACTGTTGATTTATGCTTATTACTCAAAGTGCCTGTTGCTCTGTGTTTAAGTAGCAATGCTTTAATGACCATAATGTAAGCTTGTCTGAGATCATAAGATGCAAGTAAGCTTTAATAAGCATACTGTTAAAGAATTGCCAACATTGAAAGCCTTTCTGTTGTTGCCATGCAGAGAATACTTGACTAGATAATGTATAAGCCTTGGGTATTAAAGGACAGGATTCCATTATTTTAAAAAGCTCATTACACTTGTTGGAGACTTCCAGTCATCTCTACAGACTTTACCCGTAAACTAAACAGAATGGCAATCATGTGTGGTCCATAACCTGTACAGTAATCCTTTAAGCAATGTATCTTTAGCTTGTTTCTTGTTTGCTTTTCATTTTTTACTTACATGTTTTCCCCATGAAACAAGTAGATAGTTGTCAGGCAGCAGGTCTTTTTTGGATAAGAAACATTTTTACAAGTGGAGGCATCACAGAGATTTCTACTTTCAGCATGTTACTTGGCACTTTAATAAAGCTGAATATAAATTATAATTAGAACTGCAGTGCAAGGAGAAGTGGTTTGAGTTGAGTGCTTCTGGTTTTGCTTATACTTGATTTTGACTGGCATTCCAGTAATGTATTTAAAAAGTAATTTATTTTTTCATGCCTCACAACCTTTTGTTTCCATCTAGATATTAAGTAAGCTGTCATGCAGCCAATGCATTGAAATATTTTTATTCTTCTACACTTATTTTTGTCTTAATTGGACTCTCATAATGATGGTTTGCCACCCAGGGCAGTGTATTTAATTAAAGTTAGTTTTTGTGGTTTTGAGCATAGCTCCTCCCCTTTCTGGTTGGTCACACCCCTTCCCCTTGACCACACCCATTCAGCTGGCTCCTGCAGCCCCCCTTTGATTTGAAGTCACCAGCCGCCACTGCTCACCTCCCTTTTATATGAAGGCATTATACAGTCATCTTCTATCCATTCCTTTAGGATATTTGACAAGCTGTGAAAAGCGCAGCCTGTATAGGTCTTCCCTCACATGCTATTTATGACTCAAAATGTTTTACTTCATATTAGTGTATTTCTACAGTACAACACACAGGATACTATTTCGCCAACACACACAAGCATTCAGATTCACGATAGCCAAGAAACGTATCTGCGCATTTGCATGTATGTATGATGCATGTTATACATTGTCAGTGCATACTTATATACAAGTACACACACGCCTCCCCTCTCTCTCTCTCTCTCTCTATATATATATATATATATATATATATATATATATATATATATATATATATATAAAAACACACACACAGAGAGGTGTGTGTGTGTGTTGTGCATGATACAAGACATTTTACACACACACACATATATATATATATATATATATATATATAGAGAGAGAGAGAGAGAATACAGGATATATTTCACTTACTGCAATGTGTGATATATATACTGTACATCTCTGTTTTCAGGGGCTGTGTATGTATATAAGTGTGGGTGTATCTAATGTTCCTGGTGAGCTTTTTTTTTGAATTACATGTTGTTGAGATTCATGGGGGAGTGGGGTTGAAACCTCTCGAGTCTCTCTCCTGTACCTGTGATGTCATGAAACAGGACCTGACAAAAGGTCCTGCTAATTTGTGGACTAAGGTTAAACAAGAGATAGGTTCAGTTGTGACAGTAGTGCACACATTATGGTAGGCTTGGCAGGTGAAATCTATGCATCGATTCTCACATGGATTTGCTTAATAACCAGATGAGATGATAGATACAAGCCAGAGAAATGAGGTCCTTTGCAGTGTAGCTGGGCTCACTCTCCGTGACAGAATGAGAAACTCAGCAAACTAGTGAGAGCTCAGAGTTCATCGACTGTTGAGACCAGTAAGTTGAAGTGGTCTAGGCATCTTCCAAGGAAGGGTACCAAGAATAGCCCACTATAAGAAAGTCTTAGAGCAGGCTGAGGAAAAATGCTGGAACTCAGCTTACCAAAAATGCCTGGCGATCACTCAGCGTGTATCTGGAAGTAGCTACTAGGGATATACAATACGAGTCCACTCTGCTTAGCTTACTATTGTCACAGCACCACAGCAGGACAAGTGGTTTAGAAAAGGAGGAAGGTGTATGCAGAATGCATATCTTGTATTAAAACTGAATAAAAACACATTGCAGACGAGATCAGCTTATGGGACACAGTCCAACAGAAGAAGATCCAGTACAACTAAACAGAACCCAGGCACATCATCAGAATCATGCTGGAATCAAGTCCGAGTGGCACAAAAGACAAAAATACCTATAAAAGGACCTTATGGACTGTCAACTTCAAATGAGTCATGCAATGCAACTAGACTCAAAACCTGAACACGTAGCTTGCACTGGAACACATTTATTTATTTAAATTATTTATTTTGCCTTGCTCATCCTAGATTTACTGTTCTTCTGATTTTCCTCAAAGATAGACCTGTTCAAGGTTACATATATTATTACATAACCAAAATATGCCTATGCAAACATTTTTTTTTTATCACCAATTGCATAGGTCTAGCACCAAAGTGTTTGCTGTCGGCTCTCAGCAGCCTAATTAAGCTGAATACTTTCTGGTACTTGCAAAGGCTCAGGAAATAAACTGTGAATATAAATAACTGGCTAAATGGAAGGGATACAAGGGATAATACCCACTACAATTCAGTATAATAGGGACTGAAGATTACAAGGTACCTGCAGAGATTGGAAACAATTAGTGTTGCTTACATAAAAAATCCAAGGGGGTATACATCCAGATGCAGTTTTCTCAAAATTTGAGATAGTGATAACGGTCCTAGTAATGAAAACAATCCTGAAATGCTATGAAGAGAAACTGATGTTTCTTAAATATTATATTCCAGCTGTTCGTTTTCAACAATATCTCTGAAACAATCATTTGAAATGCTACAGAAATTCCCAAGGGGGTTTAGAGGTGATTCATTCCTGTTGGAACTTGCCACTTTAAAACCTGCTTATACCCTGTGTCTACTGAAAAGGAAGTGGCTTGTAAAAAGGTCAGAGGACTGCTTAATAATATAACAACAAGCAAGTGAAAATGGAAGGCAGTCAGTCACAAAGTAGTCCTGGGGATGAAAATAGCATCTTCTTGGGCTTCTTTTCTCTATCTACAGATCTAACCAGGACTCTAACATTTGTCTTTAAGTTTTCAAATGTATTTCATATATATTTCTTTAATTTGTCCTTTTATAGACATTAGTTCAGTAAAAAATACACAATTCAAATAATGTACACCGTTAAATTATTCAAGTGAGGGTGTACAAAATCTGGTGCTTAAACACAGCCTTGTTTTTTTTAACAGTGCACAACAGTGTGCATTACACCATGATTCTCAAATACTTGGCCACAATCATATTAGCTGAGATCCTAAGTCTGACAGTCTGAGCTGAATTGTACTAATCACAGTTAAATTCTGATCCATTCTGTAGAGAGGTCTTACATAGTCACATTTGTACATTCTTTTAATGATATGCGACAAGCTGGGAGGAGTACAATCTGTACAGGTCTTCCCTCAGTAGGTTTATGAACCAAAATGCTTTTCTCTTGAAAGAGTAGATGTCTGTAGTACAGTGCAAATTATACCATCCTGTCAAAATGCATAAACATTCAAGGATTTGCTCAGTATAGCGCTTCATGGCATGTTGAGGCTTAGATGCCCAGTAGCTATGGAATGAATGTTCTGTGTGTTTTACAAATATGTATGTATATGTGGGTGATGCATACAATATATTATGTTTTCAACACATACAGAGATGTATGTATATACACACACATACACATTTGCATCCCATACGAGAATCATCTTGTATTGTAATATATATATGCAGAATATTAATATATGCATGCGTATATATATATATATATATATATATATATACACACACACACACACACACACACACACACACGTGTGTGTGTGTGTACCTAAAATGACTGAAATAACATAAGATTGCAGTGGGGAAAGGGCATAAACCCCTCCCTATTTCAATTTTGTCAGTCTTTTTACAGTTGACCTTATGTTTCAGTCATTTTAGGTACACTTATAGACACGCGCACATATGGATGTCTATAAATACAGACACACGTGCAGCTGATACTCAAAATATCTTTTAGTGCAAGACAGAGAATATTCCTTCTGTTGAGAAAGGAAGCAAACAAGGCGCAAAAGTCAGAAAAAAGGGATCCTGTAAATCTTCCAGTGAGACATATTTTACATATCCTATGTATGGCTCTGGGGTATCTCCGATTTTAATGTTTCTGATTTTGACTTGTATATTTGGTCAGTTCCTTCTAAAAATTTGTGTGTACTAGCAGATTGTTGAAGACTGTTGTCAGTAAATAATGACTGATATTTGAGTTTCAGACTTCATACACTTCAGAAAATGCACGTTACTGTAAAACTTGTAATCTAGTATCGTTCTGTGTATGCAAGAGCAATATTTTAAAATCTGGTTCTAGGCCCTGTACCTCATTATTTGTTTGTTTTGTCCCTGATTTTTGGACTAAGAGGTTGTGAGAGTTACGATCACATGATGAAGATTCCTGCATGTTCCATTTAATTATTTTTTAACCTGAATTACCATTTGCAATAATGTAAAAGGGGTGTGGTAATTGCATTTTGTGAAGAAATCTATATGGTTAGCCTTCAAAGTGGTTTCTGTTGGTCATTATGAATGGACGGTCTTTCCTGAGATTTTATACTACAGTTCTGAGTTAATTTTTAACTTTTTTAAAAATTATTTTAAGAGTTCCATGAAGATTATGGCAGGTGTCCATTCATTTGTAGGTAATTATACCTTATTTACTGTAGTTGTGTAGGAGAATCAAAGTTGGGATTGCCTGCTTGCTTTATTTCGGATTGTGTCTTGGTCATGGTAGTGAGGGCCTCAGGTGGAGAGTTGCGACTGGTGCGGATGGAGGAGAATCTGAGCTCAGATTGCCGCCTTTGTTTTTATTTCAGGATCATTATGTTGGATCCAGAATTCAAATTTTATTGGGGCAGAGGGACTGCTCTGGTTTTTGGGACATCGTTGCATTGGAATATGCTGGTGGAGGTGCGGATGGTGAAGCTGAGAGGTGATCGTTGGTCTGACTATGGCCGTTCAGGACTTCGTATAGCAGTAATTGCACTGAATGGCAGAGGGGATCAGTCTGGGCCTTGATTTGTTGCTGGCGTGGAGTTGGACTGGTGGATGTGAGGATGGCTGTAGTCACAGTATCGAAATCAGGCATGGTTAAGGAAGATTATGTGCCTTTGGATGTCTGGCCTGTTATTGTTTATGTGCAATTGTCTTGTGTGTGTTTCTGAGTATATGCTTGTTTATGTTGTACTTGAGCTTGGAGAGTGAAATTTTGTTCAGCTGTGCACTTTTTTTTGTTGTATGGCCTGAATAACAAAGTTTACTTGACTTGACTCTGTAGGATCCAGCATATTTTATAAGTAATTTAGTTTCCTGATGTCTTTGGCAGTCACGGTGGTGCAATGGTTAGCATTGTTGCCTCACAGCAAGAGGTTCACCAGTTCTATTCTCGGCTGGGGTGCCTTCTGGGCGGAGTCTGCATGTCCTCCCTGTGGTCGTGTGGATTTCCTCAGGGTGCTCCGGTTTCCTCCCACATCCCAAAGACATGCTGTAGGTGGATTGGACACTCTAAATTGGCCCTAGGTGTGCGTGTGTGTGTGCCTTCCTGTAAAACTCCACTGCCAATCATGAGCGGACAGGTGATCTGCTGTGGCGACCCCTAACCGGGAAAAGCCGAAAGAAGAAGAACAAGAAGTTTCCTGATGTCTTCCATTTTATTTTATGTTTTGCTTGCTTTTTAATCTAGATTCATGTTTTTGGGGGTTTAATTGTTGTGAGGATAAAATTTGGGGGAAGCTGGCATTCATTTTAGTGTAAACAACATTTTTTTGTAACTCAAGCTGAGAATACAATCCGATTGGCTGGATGTTGATGTCTCTGACATGACACATAGCTAAACAGTTTGATAATCTCATCTTTGTGTTCAAAAACAATAGTCTGTATATCCAGTAGCAAATGCATGCATTTATGGAATGTGATATGTGGGTATATGATTTGAATAAATGTATTTCTTTTAATTTATTTTACTGGATGGCACAGTGGTGCAGCAGTAGCATTGTCGCCTCACAGCAAGAGGTTCTCCGGTTTGATTCTCAGCTTGGGTGCCTTCTGTGCAGAGTCTGCATGTCCTCCCTGCATTCGTGTGGGTTTCCTCCAGGTTTCCTTCCACGTTACAAAGACATGCATCTGGAGAATTTCTCCCTGGGCCTCTGCTGAAAATTGGCTTATTCCAAGTCACACTTTCCTGGTTAACAAATGTAAAACTAAAAAAATAAATAAATACAATTTTCCATTTGTTTATCAGGAAAGTCCAACCAGACAATTTGTCCACTTTCAGCAGAGACCTGGGGAGAAAGGCTCCACATATAACAAAAAGAGAGCAATAAAACACATATAGCAAAGTAACTTTCCTTAATACAAAAACAGTAGTAGTAAATAAGCTTCACATAATATAAAAATCTCCACATAATACAAAAAAGTGTAATAGTAAATATCTAACAAATAAGGTTGTGTTATTTAGAGAAGTTAGTTGGCCTGAGATGTACAAAAAGATGTCTAGGGAATAGTGAAAAAACATAGTTTTATGTTTTTTTTTTTTTTTTTTTTTTTTTTTACATTATAAGTGGCCTGATAGGTTCCAAAGGTGTGTAGTCCACAGAAAGAAAACAAACAGATTATGCATTCTCAAGTTAAAGTAAATAGAGTATCAAAGTTGTAATGCGATTAAAAAACAGATTTAAATGCCCACAGCAGAGGTCAATCAAGGTAAAGGACATAGGTTGCAATTTCATTTGCTGTTCTGTGCAATTACTAACCAGGGTCAGTAGAAGAGCAGATCCATGTATTGGCTAGGTGGGTTTTGAGAAATTTTTTAAAGTTTGAAAAACTCCCAGCAGTTCTTATGTTTAAAGGTAAAGAATTGCCAAGAGATTTTTTTCCCCTGGAGAAAAAATTTGCTTTTGTGGCTGTTCTGGGTTTTTGTATTTCACTTAATACGTGTCAATAAAAGGGTGTTCTGTTAACAGCCTGTTTGATGCCATAATACAGACCCCTTTACAGTGCATAGTACGTAGGTAGGTGGTCACTAAGGCTATCTGGGAAACAGCCAGAGTGTAGTGACAGACTCCAGTCAAGGACTGACAGCTTTTTGATGTTTTGTCATCTCTAGTTGAAGTTTGAATAATTTGGGTGAAACCATAGAGGCTCATATGATACATAGGAGTCAGCGAGTTACAGGAATACCAGTTGATATTATCCTCCATTATAACAGTTTCCTGAAGAAGGAATTTTGATGTCCATTGAAGGATGCGTTCTAAAGTGTGAAGATGATTACCTGGTGGGATGTAGGTTCCTATAATATTTAAGTATTTTTTTAATTTTTACTTTAGTAAACAGCATTTCAGCATTGTTGATGTCTAGGGTGCCAAGGTCCATAGCTTCAAGAGTGAGGCTTTTTAAACAGACTGGCTACGCTGACACCTCTTTTGCCCTTTGTCTTGCCTGAATATGTTATAACCTGGGGGTAGTATTTCTTTGTAATTAGTTTTTGGTTTTAGCCAGGTTTCAATAAGTAGGGTGATGTCTGGTGAGTATAATGTAAGAAATCTGTATACCATGAAATACCTTTTGGGCCTTGTTTATACTCTGCAGCAATGCCTTTTACATGTGATACAGCAGAGTCAGAAATAGTCAAAGTAAACTTTATTGTCACTTCGAATTACACAAGTGAGAACTGAGCGAAATTACGTTTTTTCGGACTCAATGTGCATACAATACATAGCTACATTTAACATGATGATAATACACAAACTTCTATAGACACAAACAACAACAAAACATACTTGCATTACTGCAATCATTTAACAGATTGTCACTCATTACTAGATTTTCACTGGAAAAATTGCACTTAACGACTGATTTAAGGCTTACATTTATACTGCACAGTAAGACAGTTTGATTACTGTTGACTTTGCTGTCTGGGTGTGGGTAAGACCTTGTTACATATTGCACTATATAGTGCAATATTGTTGGATTACTGCTTTAATGTCCAGAGTGAAGGGTCATACGCAAGGTCACAGAGAATCCAGTAAATCCAACTCAACAACTTAAAACATAATATTAGCACTTTCATTTTATTTTATAATAAAACTTCTTCAGATGAAGTGACCCAAACACACACACTGTTTAAATACAATTCTAAAAGGTCATGTGGCAACTTTTTTAAAAATGATGTGATCAGCTTTAAATCATGTGACAGCAGAATCCCCTAAACAAATCATGGATTAAGCGCAACATATTCAATAAGTTCAAAACTGAGGTAAACAAATATCAAAGGCTGAATATCCGAATACATCAACCTATAAATTTTCTTTTACCATACAATAATAAATAGGTTTATGAAGCAGCAATCATTAAATAATAAATGCTATAGTGAGAAAATCTGTCTGATGAAAAAGGCCAAAATATCATCTTTCTAAAGCTCTCAGTTTTAAAAGACAGTTAACAGAAATCTGGTAATTAATCCCTGGTCAAGAACTTGCATTAAGCTGCAAATATAACTCACGTTCTTACAACTTAGGTGGGCATGGGTCACCACGTTCACTAGGAGGTACTTTTTCCATAACTGCAAATTTAAAAATGTGGTTTGGCCATTCCATTTAGTGTTTGGCTAGGGCATTGCTTGTTTTCCTTTTCTTAATGTCGTATAGATGTTCAGCAATTCTTTCTTTGAATTTATGCTCAGTTTTGACTATGTAGAAAACAGGGCAGTGTTGACAGAGTGCAGGGTATACTACCCCTTCCTGTGAGACAGTTAAATGCACCTTTTATATAAAATGTAAAGTTCTTTATAACAAACTGTTCACCCATCAAAATGTAGGGGCAGACGGAACAGCAACCATATTTAGACATATGATGAATTTTGTTACTCTTATGTGTGATGTTCTGTTAAAATGTTCCACAATGTTTTTAAAATTAGAACCCTTTCTGTATATTAAGTGAGGTGAATCCTCCACTTTCTCAATAATGTGTCCATCTTCTCTTAGAATACCTCAGTTCTTCTGGATAATGCTCCTAATAGATGCACTGTTAGCATTACAAGCTGTGAGAAAGGATCTAGTAAAGGGTGCGTGTGTGTGTGTGTATTGTGCATATATATATATATATATATATATATATATATATATATATATATATATATAGGTTGGTACTAGGCTATCGGCCCCAAGGGCTATGCCAGCCTAGCCATAATAATTCCCTGGAATTGTTTTCCCCACAATATTTACTTCTCTGGGCCCCTATCTAGCAGGGCAACTGACATGATCCCCGGGATGAATTTCCTATCTCCTATCCAATATAGGTTCATAGGTTGGTACTAGGCTATCGGCCCTAAGGCCTATGCAAGCCTAGCCATAATAATTCCATATATATATATATATATATATATATATATATACATATATTATATACATAGATATATATATATATACATATATATATATATTCAACTTCATAATTTCTTTTGCATCTCACTTATCAGTTCATACATACCTCTGAAACACCATTCCCCACTGCTTGAACTTTTCACCTATTCATATACTCTTGATATATTTGACACTTCCCTCACCATCAGTCTTTTCAGCCAGCCCCTCATATATTCAATTTTATTCAGTCTCGTTTCTTTTCCTCTCACTTAACTTGTCTTTCCTTTAAGCCATAAATGCATCATAAGTACATTAATTGCATCACTTGCAACCATTTGATCGGCATTAGGCAGACCGCATTGTGATAACTACTTTCCCTGTTCTTAATTTTTTTGTAACTATGTCTCTATCAGCATCTTGTATAAACATCTTACGACTGTCTTTTTCGCACCATGACTATTAATCTTATCTTCAGTTGTTAACACTTTTATGTTTAGGTCAATCATGCACAGACTAGAAGCATAAAGTGTAGAAAAAAGAAAGGATGCAAGTTTTGCTGACTATGAAGGAAAACATTAATAAGGGGGCAGTAGGAAGTATGATTACTTGTTTGCAATGTAACTAAGGCATAAAATAATGCACACCATGCGAAAATGTAATGCAATGCAGAATCAAGGATTTGGGGATCAATCAATTAAACTGCTGCAACTACATATGTGAATACAAAACTCCAGTAATGACTGGATGGCTGCAGAATAAAATTAGAATCACAACTGAGACATGTGACATGTCATGGATGTCCTTTATGCCCCAGTGTTTGGACTTGTAATTAGAGAAGTAATAAACTGAGTGAGAATGAAGACTGGATAATGGAAGTGGGCTGTGGGAGGAAGTTAAGAACTTTACATATATAGTACTTATTCATGATACCACCGTGGTTGTTAAAAATCTGAGGTTTTTAGCTTATGTTATGGTGCTATTAGAAAGTGGACTGAAGGAAATGGCTTGCTGAGACATTATGGGAGTTAAAATGCTGTGATGAAAGTGTAAGGCATGAGCAGATTTATTTTTGTGAAAAAGAAATAGAATTATTGGAAATAAAGCATTTAGTTTCTAAGGATACAAAATAGTGCCAGTAAGGATGAGCCAAGCTGTGTGGTTGCAGGGCACCTTTTCAATGACAGAAAGAAAGTTTATATGATCACATCAGTTTTACTGAGACAAAGTATACTTAAATGTGCATCCAATAACGAAGGGACTAAAATCTGAATCAGCTGCTGTTTTTTTTTATTTTGGAATCCAAACTGAACATAGCTGCTTCTCTTAAAGATAATTCTGCTAATCGGGTCATCATGCTTAAACAGTATGCTCGTAAACTACGCTTCAGCCTGCCTACAGTTCTGCCAAACAGTAAACATTTTTTGACCCCTCCTCCCCATTTTTTCTTAGCGCACTAAATATTTTTTTATTAATGTGATTAAGTAAATAGAGGAAATGATTTCATAATGATCCCCGATATTTATACAAGATGGTGGTAGACAATGTTACAGCTATTACGCTTTGTTTTTTTATTATATTTAGTCATTTCCATGATTTTGCTCAGTACTCCAGTTTCATCAATCCCATACAGTCTAAAAATTGTCTGTAGGGCTGAGCATCGCGTGTGTGTGTGTGTGTGTGTGTGTGTGTGTGTGTGTGTGTGTGTGCGTGCATGGGTGCATGCATTTTCCTGCTACAGGCCAGACTGGCAGTCTTAGTTTCTCTGGGCTTTTCCATGATCTTGGACTGGATAAAGCTGATAGTACAAAATGAATGAATAGAACAAACTTGCATTTTTGTTGAGAGCTGCTCTGAGAATAACATAACAGTTCTATTAGGAAGAAACAAAAGAAAGAGGAGCAAATTTTGTGCTATGTATGAGTTATTTAAAAATATAAAGACATGCAAGATAAAGCAACAAGATGCATAACGACAGGAAATGTTGGCACTGCAGGGTTATGACTATTTTTTTTTATGAACACATATGACATGAAACACTAGGCAAGCAAATTTTTGAGATGACAAAAAAAGATGGGGGTATAGTATGAAAATTAATATTCTGTATTTCTCATACAAACTGTGAAAGGCAGCAATAAATACAAGGACATGCAATGTGTTAAGGATATAATTTATAATGAAAAGATATTTTTTAAATCTGAGAGGTTTAAGGCATTATTGGGGTTAAGTTATTCATGTTTCTAAGCCAGAAAAATCTGAGAGGGTATATTCATTTTCAGCACAGGAAACCAAGGTTGAGTAGGTAAAACGGAGAAAGAAAATGCCACAATATATGCAAAATGAGTAACTGCAGACAAAAATCCATACATTTATGAATCAAGTTTTAAAAATCCTTAGATAACATATATGTTCGGTTTCTAAATTATGTTTATGTAAGGTATTTAAAAGCTTTTTTTCCCTCATGTATGTATACTTACCTATATTTTGTACTGCTTCTGATAACATGTGCTGGAGTTAAATGTGACGCTGCTCTCCCCCAGGCCAACAATGAAAAAGGATTTTATCCCAATAGGATTTTACTGGTTAACAGAAATATGGATGGATGGATGGATAGCTAGACAGATAAATTATTACTTTTTTAATATTTAAGGATATTAACATTTCTGTATGAGAAAAGAAATTACAGGATAATTTATTGATGATAGCATGGAGAAACAGGACATTCCAAGAAATAATCTGTTATGAAATAAATTAGATATTAGTATATGAAAAAGCTAATGGGGATGAAGGACTTGTGATACTAGGCTCTATTGAGTTTATTAAGTTTTATCATTACTTTTGGTTTCTTACAGTTAAATTGTAATTTTTAATATGGCAGTAACAGAAGATTCTAGCAGCATCCTGACACTGCTCTACACAGGCAGTACTGAAGATTACAGCACCATCTAATACTGCCCTATACTGGCAGTACTGAAGATTACATCACCATCCTAATACTGCTTTATGCTGGCAGTACTGAAGATTACAGCACCATCCTAATACTGCTTTATGCTGGCAGTACTGAAGATTAAAGCACCATCTAATACTGCTCTACGCTGGCAGTACTGAAGATTACAGCACCATCCTAATACTGCTTTATGCTGGCAGTACTGAAGATTACAGCACCATCCTAATACTGCTTTATGCTGGCAGTACTGAAGATTACAGCACCATCTAATACTGCTCTACGCTGGCAGTACTGAAGATTACAGCATCATCCTAATACTGCTCTACGCTGGCAGTACTGAAGATTAGAGCACCATCTAATACTGCTCTACGCTGGCAGTACTGAAGATTACAGCACCATCCTAATACTGCTTTATGCTGGCAGTACTGAAGATTACATCACCATCTAATACTGCTCTACGCTGGCAGTACTGAATATTACAGCACCATCCTAATACTGCTCTACGCCGGCAGTACTGAAAATTACAGCACCAACTAAATACTGCTCTGCACTGGCAGCACTGAAGATTACAGCACCATCCTAATACTGCTTTATGCTGGCAGTACTGAAGATTACAGCACCATCTAATACTGCCCTATACTGGTAGTACTGAAGATTAGAGCACCATCTAATACTGCTCTACACTGGCAGTACTGAAGATTACTGCACCATCCTAATACTACTTTATGCTGGCAGTACTGATGATTACAGCACCATCTAATACTGCTCTATGCTGGCAGTACTGAAGATTACAGCACCATCCTAATACTGCTCTATGCTGGCAGTACTGAAGATTACAGCACCACCTAAATACTGCTCTGCACTGGCAGCACTGAAGATTACAGCACCATCTAATACTGCTCTACAAAAGCAGTACTGAAGATTACAGCATCATCTAATACTGCTTTTATCCTGGCAGTACTGAAGATTACAGCACCATCTAATACTGCTACTGCTCTATGCTGGCAGTATTGGAACAAGAACCCAAACGTGTTGGTTTGCAATCTAGAATCTTCTGGTCTTCACAGCACTGAAGAAAGAATACCAACTGTTGGGCCACTGGCAATGCTCTAAAGGGAGGGTAAAGAGAAGGGGTCTGAATAAGAGGACTGACAGACTCACTGGTACACAGAGAGGTGCGGAGGAGTTGTCTAGTCCATTCAGCAAATCGGTTCCTATCCTGGTCTTTCAGTCAATGGATGGACTCTTTAGACAGGAACTGGTCAGAGTGTCTTCTTATGCAAAAACAACTGGCTGTGTAGAAACCTTTCACAAAACTGAGGCATATGGTCCTATGGGCTCTACAAGGTTAATTCCCTAAAATGAATTTTTGGCCCCTCGAGCAGTTGCTGACCTTCAGTCCCTTTGCCTAGCTGGCTGTCACAGAGCCTGTGAAATAAACGTTACACCATGACAAGAAGGAAGATTTTTCTTTTATCGACTGGGTTGGGATGAATCATTGCTACCTGTGTGTAAAGCAAGCAAAGATGCCCTCTAAACGACACATGCAAGCCCCACTGTGTGAACATAAGGCATTTGTTGCAAACACCACTGCCCATTGATAAAGTAAAGCAACTTAAACACAGTAGCATCACTGTCCAGTCTCCACTTGAGGGTGCCTGGAAACACCAACACATACACCCCCCCCCCACACCCAGAAATGGCAGCTTACATCAGTCCTTTGATTTCCCCTTAAGCATGCTAATGTTCAAATCATCCAGGATTCGTTTCTGATCATACACCAATGTCATTTTTCAGTAAGAAAGCTTCTTATGCTGTGTTCAGGCCAAACACCATGTTAGGATTCACAAGAGAAGACTGTTTGGGGCAACAATGTGCTTTAAGTAATGAAGTATACATTTTTCCAAAAAGGAAGAACTTGTTTCATGTAAACTGAAGTCCACCTTCATGAAATGAAAGATTAAAGGACTTTTCAAAATTGAAACAACACAGGCTAGAACAGCTGACCAAGACAGATGCATACACAACAACGGAGCTGGCAGTTAATTTCATGAAGAAGCTGGGAGGCCATCCACCAAAGGGAATCCATCTTTAATTTTAAGAGAAAGTGAGCCTGTATATTAAGCAGTTCACACAGTGTTAAATAGGAATGTTTGGAAATGGTCATGGAGTGCACTGGCAAACTCGAGAGGCTTGGAAACAGTGGACGGTTAGGCTGACATGGACATCTGGGGTTAACTGAAAGATTCTTGACCAAAACTGTTTAGTTTTCTTGTTCCATTATATACATGGAAGTCCTAGCTATTACCAGACAAGTGAATATGGCTTTGCACAACCAATGTCAGTTTGCCAATCTTGGGGGGTGGGGGTCAACAGGTTCCCACCACATTAATGTCACTTAGGGTTAGGAAGTTGCTTGTGGAAGAGGTTAAGTTAACTTGAGCTCTTAATCAGTGCAAGTGCCACTGAGTCAGAAATGTTGTGGGTGGAAGTATGCACATCATTTCATACTTATGCAGACTGTGTGTGATAGTCGAATGCCTGTTGGGGTGAGGGGGTTAGAAAGAAAAGCACAGGGACCACAGGACTGGAGCACTTTGTCTGCTCTCTAATATCAGACTCTCTCCAACACAAGAAGAGATGGGCTGTTCAGGACACCAGAGTCAAACTGATTGCAACAAGAGAAACACTGGGAAGGGACAACTGTCTAGAGTTATACATGTGTGCTGAGGTACTATTTTAGTGATGTTTATCATGCACGATACTTTATTTTTGAAGGTTCTATAACATCAAATTCACTGTGTTTATGCTTGTATAGCTGATGGAAGAGAGAATCTCACGCAGATATAATGTTTTTAATTTCTGTGCTAACATCTGGTAGTGGTTTTGTTTTGATACATTTTGCTTGCAGGAGAACCTAGACTGTCAAGTACATAAAAGAAAGCTGAATCTGTTAGTCATTTTGGAAACAACTAACGTATATGGGCCAGACTGATATGAAGATAGAAGGGTTAGCACCCCTCATGTTCCAGGAGATAGAAAAGCAATGATGGCAGTAAGCTTTTGTCTTTAGACCAGAGGAAAAAACAGGTGGGTGATTGATAAATGTTCTGCATATAGATCAGAAAGACACAGTGTTATTAGGAAGTGATGTAAAGAGCCAGTAGGAAGTGATGTAAAGAGCCAATTCAGTGCATATCCTCCATCAGCAATCTGATCAGTGTGGGGGATTATTTATTAGTTGGACCAGTCCTAAATCCTGCAAAGCTTCAGGAGTCACTGGATTGGGTCTGTTAAATGTTCAAGCTTTTCATATTACCTCTTCATCAACAGATGGTATCCCTGAAGCATCTGACAACATCTGTGTAATGTGTGTACTACTAGATATGTGTAAAAGTTTAATTCTTAAGGAAATGAAAACAGAAGCCAGACAATGTGCCGAAGTGAGCTCTATATGGCACAAGGAAGGGCGCTTCTCTCTATGGCAGATTTCCCCTGCCAGCACAGAAAATAGTCCAACTGAAGACAAGGTTTAGCCTTAGTCATGTCTCAAAACAGCCAAAACATATGATGAGTAAAAACTACTTTATTAGATAAGCTCTGAGCAGTAACGCAGGCTAGTTTCAAGGAACTATGGGCAGTCTATGCTCTACTTGTCAAGGCCAGAGTGTCAGAGGTAGTCAGCTAAGAGGCAAGTGTGGATATGAGCCTTTTTCTTAATATATTTGGGGGTTCACTACACCTAGGTAACTGTATTATGTAATTTATATCACTGAAACACAAGTTAAGTAAGGAAAGTACACTGGTTGGAAATCACCAATCAGATGACAGACTGTGGGCTGTTACTGGACCAAATGCCTGAGCTGAGAAAGCGAGCGAGTGTGGAAGTGTAGGCATGGTCACAGCTGGGGTCTACTGATAATTTGTAGGCCCTTGTGTTCTGCACTGAACATAAGGTGGATAGGCTAGATGAAGTGCATTTAAGTAATACGAGGAATAATTTGATGGTGAGGAGGGGTTAAAAGAGATGTTATTTACCAGAGGAAGCCTGGGTGGGCCTAAGAGGAAAAAGATAAGGGTGAGGAATATTATCATTCCCATCCTAGTCATGTACTATATTAGAAGATTTATGACAACATTATAAAGAATGGTGACTGCAGATTATGTCACAATCTTCAAATAATGTTCAATTACCTGATGGATGATATGTAAGCACCTACATGGGAGATTCAGGAAAGGATATAAAAGAAAGGCATTTATTAACCACCAAAGGAGGCTGTGGGTTGATAGGAATGGAGTCTGAAATAATCATTTGTTTGTGTCTTTTGGCTTTTCCTGGTTAGGGGTCACCACAGTGGAACTCCAGTCCGCTAATGATTGGCAGAAGATTTTTACGTGCCGGGTTGCCAGCCCTGACGCACAACCTTCAATGAAGGTACGCCAATCCATGCACGTCTCCACACAGACGACGCTCTAGCTGAGAAACGAACAGGACAACGTCACTTAAAATAGCAACAATTGCCTTTGATAAAGCTGTAGCTGCATTTTGTCAAGGTAAAAACTAAAATGTTTGTTTTTAGCCAGTATACTGGATTTTCAAAGTCAAATTACGGAGCAATTTCAGAGCAAGTTAAATTCAACTCAGAAATGGGGTGGGATGGGACTAGAGTAAGTGCTACTGTTTTACAGTGTAACTGTACAAAAAGCAGGTGAACACAATGTCACATTGTGGAACTGTACGGCAGTGCACATCTTGGCACTTGGAAAACTTTTGCCAGGACAAATTCTAGAACTGAAATTCAACTTCACAAAGAACAACGTAAGATTATTAAAGCAGTGCCCTTTTACAGTTTTGCTGCAAAAATGTGACATATTAATTGTACAGTAACACAGGTAATCAGAGAGAGAATGAATCTTGTTTTCCTGCAGAGGAGAGGACTAAAAAGCCTCGTCTGGCTTTCTTCTGGTCAGGGGACACGAGTGCTGTACTGATCAAATATAAAATGAAACAAAAAGCTTTAATTAGCAAGGAGACTACATTGTACTAGAGCAAACCAACTTTTTTTTCCGAAATCCTGAAACTATTTACAAAATCCCACAGTCTGCTGCAGAAGAGATTTAAAAAAACAAAAAGGAAAACCAATGGTTAGATGAAACAAATAATTAAATTCCCTAGCTGATGAACTTCCATTAAATATATTTTGGAAAGAATACAGCAAAACAATAGCCAATGAGTTCAGCAGCTGCTGAGACAATCTAAAGGACGCTGAAGGAAAACAAGTACATGAAGATATAAAGGAAGACAAGAATCAGATTCAGTAGGATGTTGGGCAAAGATCGGGTGACAATGCTAGAATGTTCTGCAAGTAGTCTTTTAAGAGAGAGTGTACATCTTATAGCATTAAACTTCGGTGTGCGTATACATGCAAGTGAAACAGTGCACTTCTTAACAGTATATGATTAGCCTGCTGGGAACATATAGATAACAGTGAAAGCAGTATATCTGTTACATTATATGATTAAACTGCTGCAAACATAACACTGAAAACAGTATACTTTTTACAGTATATGAGTGCACTGCTGTGAACATAACAGTGAAAACAGTGCACTTATTACAGCATAGAATTACACTTCTATGAACATACACACACACATCTCTCTCTCTCTCTATATATATATATATATATATATATATGTGTGTGTGTGTATATATATATATATATATATATATATATATATATATATATATATATGGGTCTACCTGATAACACCGACATGCCAAAACACCGACAATGAAATAACTGACACGACAACACTGAAATAAGCAGAAAGTTCAAAAATATGAAACTTCACATGCCCGACAAACCACAATCTCGACAATCAACAAAACAAATACCTTTCCCGAAAAACATGCACACAGCACAAGCACACCAAAAACCTTACAAACCTACACTAAACCTTACATACACAACTATCTATGCACTAACCTTAACCTAAACCCTAATCCTAAGGTCTGTCACTATCGCACACTTACCTTACCGGCACCCTAACCCTAACTCACTTAATCCGCCCCAACCCTCAAGTCCGTCACTATCACACACTTACCTTACCTGCACCCTAACCCTAACTCATTTAACCCGCCTCTAAACCTAAAGTCCGTCACTATCGCAATTACCTGACCCACACCCTACCCTAACATCTGTCACTATCACACACTTACCTTACTGACACCCTGAACCTAATGTCCGTCCCTATCACACACTTACCTTAACATGTCGGTGTTGTCAGCACCGGGATTCTCAACTGTCATCTTCTCCGTTGTCGATCTTCCGGTGTTGGTGTTCTCATCATTGGCATTTAGGGCTTTCGGTGTTTTCAGGTAGACCTAAATATATATATATATATATATATATATATATACACATACACATATATATATATATACATACATACACAGACACACACACACATCTATATCAGAGAAACAGCACACTTCTTTCAGACTCAGATTACACCAATTACTGAACAGATTTATTTAACTGTTTTATTTATTCTTAGTTAATCAGGTTACTAACAGCAGGCTAGTGGTCTCTTTTTCAAGGTCGACCCAAGGTGGCATTTATATTTGACAGGGCACTTTGAAAGTTCCTTTATTCCTTCATTGAAGCTTTATTGTCATTTAGGAAACACAAGTGCTACCTAAATGAAATTTTGAGAGTCAGCTCTTTTACAGGAGAAAACAAACACAAAAAGACAGACAAATATTAAAGAACAAATAATAATTATAGTACAAAAGTAGATGTCTATGTAGCTGATGCACATGCTTGTACACTATTTACATATACTGGACAACAGAGGCTACTAGATGATTAACACATGAAAAGAAAAGTACACTACACACAGAGGTGAGACTGGGTGATATTGCACATAAGGAAGTGATTGGAATTGTCCTTAAGTGAGAATATATTAATTTTAGTATGCAATAAACAGAATTACTGTATGAAAAACTGGAAAAGAATGAGAATGTAACAATATGTTATAGTTTTGATACATCCAGATATTAGTCTGCATTAATGAGTTTTATTGCAGTTGGATAAAAACTGTTCATGAATCTGGAAGGCCTGCAGTGGATACTCCGTAACCTTCTACCAGATGTAAGTTTAGTGAACCAACCATACGCTAGATGATGTGTCAGTCAGTATTTGTGGGACCTCGTTTCACATTTCAGGTGAAAGAGCTCCTGTACGGTAGGAAGACTAGTGCCCACGATCTTTTCTGCTGTTCTCATTATTCTGTCCACTTCTTCACCATTGATCTTGAGATGCAGGTGCATGACAGAACTGTTTTGTGAAGTCAGTAATAATTTCTTTTGTTTTACTGACATTTGGGTCTGAATTGTTGTTATTGCACCATTCAGTCAGGGAGTTGACCTCATTCCTATACCCACTCTCATCATCACCACGTACAAGTCCCACCACTGTGGTGTCAACTGCGAATTTGATGACGTGGTTGCTGCTAGCTTTCACAGAGCGGTCATGGGTAAGGATTGTGAACAGTAGAGGGACTTGGCACACAACCCTGGGGTACTCCAGTATTGATTGTAATACTCCCTGAAGTATTGTAATACTCCCTGAAGTATTGTTACCGGTACAGGTCCTTTATGGTGTTCCAGTCAGGAAACCGAGGATCCAGTTGCACAACCCTTTGTTTATGCCAAGGTTGATTAGTTTTCTATAAGTTGCATTGGAATCACCGTATTGAATGCAGAGCTGAAATGGATGAACAGCAGCCTGGCATAGTTATGCTTCTCTTCAAGATGCTCCAATGTGAGGTGAAGTGCCACTGAAATGGCAAAAGCAGTTGATCTGTTTGCCTGGAAGGCAAACTGCAGCAGGTCAAATGATTGGGGTAGTACTGTAGTCAAATGCCTATTAACTAGTCTTTTGAAGCATTTCATTACATTTGATGTAAGGGCCACTGGCCTGTAATTATTCAGACAGGTGGGGTTGACTTTTTTGGGCAGATGGATTATGGATGTAACTCTGAAGCATGCTGGTACTTTTTCCTGGACAAGCGAGGTATTGAAGATGTCCATCAGGACCTCAGTTGGTACCTTACATCCACAGCACTAAAGTTGAGTACACCTCCTTTTGATCATTGAGAAGCTTTAAAGCCTCCAGATTGTCTTTCTTTTCAAACCTGCCATCAAATGCATTTAGATTGTCCAGACATTCAGTGCTATCACTGCACCAAGCTACCTTGGTCTTGTAATCAGTCAGTTGTATTGAATACCATGCCACAAGCTTCTTGAGTCTTTCTCATCCTCAAAGCATCCTTGTATCCTCTTTCCATACTCCCATCTTGTCCTCTTTGATACCGTTTTTTATATTAGCCCTTGCCACACTTGGATCCTTCTTATCCTTTGCCCTGAAAGCAGTGTTTCTTGCCCTCAGCAACTTGTACACCTTGCTGTTTAGCCATGATTTTTGGTTGGCTGTTACTTTAATATTTTTTGATGTTCATTACATCCTCCATGCATTTGCATATATAAGCCAAAATTATCTTCGTACATTTATCTATGCTCACCAGATTGTTCATTGTGGCTGCCTCCCTGAAGACATCCCAGTTTGTGGTATCAAAGCAGTCCCTGACACTTTCCATGGCTCCTTCATGCCAGACCCTAATTTGTTTCTCAGAAGGCTTATCTCTGATCAAGAGATAATACGTGATATCAAGAGAGGATACATGCCTTGGAATATTTTACATCTACTAGAGCTACTGCCAACTCAAGCAAATGGGACCTCAGATTAATATTTCATTCACAAAATGTAAGAGTGAAATGGTGCACGTTGTATAACATACTGTACATCTTGTGTAAGCCCACTTCTTTCAACAAGCAGAGGGAGCACTGCTTACAGCCAAAAACTTGCATAAGGTTTCCAAATGAGAAGCACTTGACTTGTGACTAGTTATAAATACAGCGGAACAACGTTTGTCCTGAATAAAGCCAGCCCACCTTTCTGTACAAGTACAGAGAAAATGTGCTTTACTAGACATTATAATGAATTTCCAGAGTCACTAATTTATTAAGGAGCAGTTTCTAAGATAAAGCTTATTCAGAAGTTGCAATAGACAGGACTGAAACAAGCAACACTGTATTCTGAGAGACAGAGTTCTTGCCCTCACTGGGGAATTCCCAGGATAAGGGAATGAATGGAGTTGGATGATGTACAAAAATATCTTCATCAGTATACTGCATCACTTCTCAAGTTGGGAAATAACCTTCAGACAGGTAATGCAGCATTCTTGCTGCCAGAAGATAAACAGCCCATAACATATGTTTACTTCTGAGTGGTGGGAACAAGATAAAGCCAACAGTATTTTTTTTTTTATCTCAGACAACTACAGACAAATTGTCCCAGTTATTGTTGAAATGAGTTAAATTTTAAATTTCAGATACCAATCATCATTTTGGTAGTACAACATAGTTCATAAATCAGTAACGCACAGAGATCCACACAGACTCTGGTACAATCATACGTTACATATTATGAGGGAATCTCAATGCAGCAAACTATCTTACTTATTTATTCATTCAAATATGCATTTTCAGACTATCACAAAGAGCTTTCTCCAGACAAAGGAAAGTGCATTAGCCTTCCCAAGTACAGCAAAAAATTACCATGGGCTTTGCAATAAAAAAGCATACTTAACTACATACAAACATGTACAAAGTACCAGTGATCTGGTCAGTGCATTTTTTCATTCATTGGTTAACCATGATACCTTACTAGGCATCAGTTTATCTTTTCACTAGGTGACCAAGGACAACCTTCAGAAAAGTGACTTGCTGAGAGTAGTACAGTTGGCAAATGGACACTAATAGAATCAACTCCCTGACTACAGGCTGAAGCCAATTAGTACCTCATAGGTTAATCTGTGACAAATTGGCTTAGAGAAAACAGACCTTCCTCTAGCCTACACAGACACAGAGACACACACACACACACACACAAACGTACAAATGAAATAAGATCTATCCCACCTTGGATCTCAGAATGCTGCTCATATGTGAATGAAGAAGCCTTCCACCAAGTGCAGGTTTCAATCTGGAAAGATCCAGTTACTGTACTGATGTTAATAAGCATGGACCTCCACCCCCAAAAGAAGCAATAAATAAAAATAACTTTCAGGAAACCAGAATGAAAAATGCAATAAATACCTCACGCACATTTCATTACAAGCTACAGTCTTAGTTCTGTCATCTGACCTAGTTTTGATGTCCTCCGACAGCCATCATAATTGAAAAAAACCTTTTAAATCAAACAGCATACAAACTTCATGTACACATTTTTACATAAGCAATTTAACTGCATTTACTAGATCTCTACTGACTATAATTACATACTATAAAAATTTAAATGCACAGTAACTGCATACATTCGAAAAAAAAGCAAAGCACACATCACTGTGTGGAATAATATAGACAAAATCTGCCATAATTTCTTATTAATTTCAGTGTTCAGAAAATAAGCAAATGCCCAGAAAGGGATTTGCTGTTGCTTCATTAAACAAGTTATAATTCATATTAAAATATCTTATAGGTTCATAGGTCGGTACTAGGCTATTGGCCCAAGGGGCCTATACAAGCCTAGCCATAACAATTCCCTGGCTATTTCTTCCCGCAATATTTAATTCGCTGGACCCCTGTCGTGATCTCTGGGGTGAATTTCCCATCTGCCATCCAATCGTCAAGGTTCCTTTTGAAGAGGGCCAAAGAGGCGCTCTCTGCTTGACATGTATGGCTATTCCAGAGGCTGGGGAGTCCCTGGGTCAGGGAACCTATCCCTCCAGCATGTTTTGTTCTGCCATGAAAACAGTGACTTGACTTAGTCATCCTTGTATTCATAATAATCCCCTCCCCCATGTTTGCTTGTAGTTTTGAAACACCTACTTAGAATCACCTCTGTGCCTTTACTGAGCTGCTTTTTGTAAGTTCAAGGGTTCAAGGTTTAATTCCATGCACCTCTGTTTACCTACTACGCAACTCTTAGCAAGTCACTTTACCCAGACAGTGCCCCCGGGTTAGTCCTGGAAAGGGACAGTGTCCAGTGGTCAAACAAATAAATAAAAATAGTCAGGATAAATGTGTTTGACATTGGAATGAGTAAAACATACTAATGAGTACTTCTCTTTTAATCTCTTAAGATCAGATCTGTCCCGTAATGACCAGTGAACTTGTAGATGCATGTGAAAACCCAAAATTACCTTTTTGTGGAACATTCCTGCACTTCTTCAGCAGTTTATAAAACAGATTATATAAGTGACAACGTTAACAACAGTGGATTTATTTGTGTACAAGTTAAGATGACACATTTTAACTAACACTACATCGCTCTTTTTGCTGCTGGTGTAAAAAACTAAATAAATGGAAGTCTGCTTCTGTGAAAGCAATCAGTGTAATCCTGCTCTTTAGCACTCGGGATTATCATTAGCTTAATGCCAGTGTTGACAAGGCCAGGTTTGATACTGTACATAGTAAAACGTGCGGACAGTGCTGGTGAACAGAGTTTACAAAATGGTTACTTAAGCCTAAGAATATCCTACTGACCCATTCACCCTTGCCTCTCAAACAGGAAGAAGAAAAATATTATTTTCTTTACATTTTTTTTGCACCCGAGTGCTGCACTGAAAACAGTTCACTATTTGCAGGCTTAGTCCAGGTAAAAAAAAATTATATGTATATAGATATAGATATATATATATATATATATATATATATATAAATAAAATACCATAATTCAATGAAGAATAAAAGTATACAAGTACAAATGGGGCACCTACATACTGGATGAAAATAAAACAAGCAAGCAATTACATCTGCTCAGTGTGCGCTGCAGTCACAATGCAGATGCAGAATGTAAATGACAGTATCGCATGCTGGTTATCAGAAGAATGGTCCTACTAATAACTGGTTCACATCTACATGGCATTAATGAGTCCTAAGGTCATGAGCATGTATGCAAACACTTGACAGACTACCATTTCTTTTATTGAGCAATGTTACACTATACAAAGCCGGAAAGCTGAAGATATATGCTGTGATCTTAAATCTTCAATTTAGCTGAAATTGCAAGGAAGCTGGATCAAATCTAACTGGGCTCTTTATGGGGACATATTGTGTAAGACAAAACATAACTAAGTAAAATCTTCAGTGATATACAGAAGATGCTCAAAGGTAGTTTTTTTTTTTTGTTTGTCTTTTCGGCTTTTCCCGGTTAGGGGTCGCCACAGCGAAACTCCTGTCCGCTAATGATTGGCAGTCGATTTTTATGGTGCCGAGTTGCCAGCCCGACGCCCAACCTTCAGCGAAGACACACCCATTCACGCATGCCTTTTGGAAGCCACTCGACTGCGGGGAGGACATGCAGATTCCACACAGAAGGCACTCCAGCTGAGAATCAAACAGGAGAAACTCTTGCTGTGAGGTAATGCTACCGCTGTGGTAGGTGTGTGCAATTATTCCTTCTGCAAAGGGTCTCTAATTCTTGACATCTGGATATAGAAGAAAAACAGCACTCCAGTAGAATGGAATTGTTAACGGTCAAAATGGGTGAAGGCAATAGCATCAGCTGATTTTTGAAGGTACTCGGCGGGGAGTTGATCAGCAGTGTGTGTGGTGGGTTTTAATTTTTTGATCAAGGTACGGATAAGTGACGTGGACGCTGGTTGGAAGCTGAACGAGAGTAGGTTTCTAGGGGTGGTACTTTCAGGGACAGGGGAGCAAGGAGGTAATTAGCTAGCTAGGGCTTGAATTGTCTCAGTAAAGAACTGGTTAAAACTATCTGAAACATCCTGGGGGGGGGGCTATCAATAGTATCCTCTACATTTAAGGGAGCTTTGAGGTTATTTATTTCTGCTTCATTCAGCATGGAAATTGTAACTCTTCAGTAAATTGATGAAATAATGATTTATTAAACTGGTCGCGAGGGCCATATAAGTTTTGGTAAATCTCTTCAAAGGCTGCTATAATTTCTGTCCGTATCTACAGATTTGTTATTATAGTTTAATTGCTTTATTTTGGTGGGGGGGTTATGTTTATGATACTTGCCAGCACTTCTAAGGGTGATTGAGCCCATTCAGCATATTTGTGAAGAAGTTTAATTTCACTGATTGAGAACTGCTGTGTTTGAATTTACCGTAATTGTCCCTGTAGTATAACCATTTGACTTTCAAGTGCTGGCGAATTATTAATTTGTAATTCTAACGCTATGTTTTTTAATTTTGATTCTATTGTTCTGACTTTTTCCATGTTTAATTTTGTATAGAAAGCAGCTTTTTGAATTAATATTCCCCCAAATAGTAGCTTTTGTCACTTGCCATTGAATATCATATAGTATATCTGTTACTTCTAGGTTATTTTTAGCTTGGGTGAGAATGTCAATGATATCCTGTGAAACAATTTTAATTCTTTAATAAGTTAGTATTTAACGTCCAGTTTGTAACAGTTTATAGTCTTTGCATTGAGCTCCCCAACTTTATTGTAATGTTTATTTTTGCATGATCTGATAGTGTTCTAGGTTCACTATTGTAAGTGATTGTATTGTTTAATAGAACGTCAGATATTAAAAATTTATCTATTCTAGACCAAGACTTGTGTCATGGTGAATAATAAGTGAATTTACTAGTAGTTGTACTATTCCTATAGTTTTCAAATGGATCATCTAACTTAAAGTCTTCCATTATTTCAGCTATTAGTGTAGTGAGCTGAGCAGGTTGCTTATTATCCTTATTTGTCCTATCAAGTTCTGGATTAATTATCGTATTCCAGTCACCAGCTAAGATATAAAGATAATTATGAGAGTTCTCTAACATTCTATATAGCTCATATAGATCGGTTACTTGATGCAAACATGGAGCATAAACATTTAGGACTAAGAAAGTTTTTTTTAAACGGCGGCAGTTCAGAAGTAAAATAACACCATCTGCCATTTGGGTCATAACTACCCTTCATTATAGTGCCATCCAAAGATTTTTTTTAACTACTATAACAACGCCCCTAGAAGCTGTACTGTCACCAACAGAAACAATATGCTTCACCCATTTTCTTTTGTATCTTTCTTCCATTGTTCTTTCAACATATGTGTTTCCTGAACGAAAGTTATCTCTGCCTTAGATTTAAAATTAAATGCATTAATAGATTCTTCTTTTTCTTATTTTGTAAGCCCTTTTGCATTCCATGAAGCCACAGAAATCATCAAAAAGCTACAATACACAGAATACTAACATTCAGAACTAATGGAAGTATATAGGGACAAACTGACCTTTCAAAGTTATTAGAATTTTTGATACAGTTCAATGGTATGAATATCAGTGTGACATCACTCCCTTTCAGACCCCCTCCCCTGTGCATAGCCACGCTAACCTACTAACTGAAAGAGAGCTAAAAAGAACATTAACAACTATAATATGCAAAATTTCTGTCATTCTAAGTCCCAGCTACAAGAAACAACAACACACACAACAGCTTGCTCAACCAAAGCATATGTAAGAGAAATGATTTCCAAACCTTACTTCAGTTAAAGGTAATTAAGCTGAGGATTTTTAAAACTGCTTTTAACTGTGATTTAGATATCTAACTTAATAGGCAGTCTAAACATATTACAATTCAAAGCAAACCATAGCTTTTCTATTATGTTCACACATAGCAGATACTTACATGCACAACTGAATTTAACTCATTATAGTTTATCAGTCACTGTTTGCAAGTTCCTTATTTTTATAATTCAAGTACAGGCCTTTTTAGTGTACAGCAGTTCTTTACTTGTTGGGTCTGTATGTACAGCTAAAAACAATTATAGTCCTGATTATCCATTAGTTATATATTAATCAAGCACATATACAGTACATCAGGATTCAGCTTTGTGATCAGACAAAACAGTATCAAAAAGTCTTTCATAATCACTGCTGTTCAAAGTTGGTATGCTTACATTTTTGATGCATACTTATTTGAAAGCTAAAGAAAATGTATGAACAGTAGATAAAACAAAACAGACCCAACTACATCACTTTGCTTTCCTAATAACGACTAGTTTTTGTATGCAGCTGCAGCAGCTGCTTCAGCATTTAACCCAGAACATTATTTTTAGTCCAGCTTGTATATATTCAGGAAAAAAGAAATAAGAAAAAAAAGACCCTATATATTTACATTTGTACAGAATTGTTTAAGCTGTTAGACTTAGTTCTGGGCTGATTTACCTTCAGTATGCCATTTGCACGAGAGTCTTCACTTTCTTAATCAGGAAAATACAAAGGTTTTCTGAAATGTGAGAGCCTTGTTTTCGTTTTTAATTGCAAATGCGGGTTTTGGCATTATTTGGGCTGAGATGGATGCCGTAGTTGTTCCTTTGACCTCACTTGTGCTTAATCTTCCCGATTCATGGTCACAAAGGATTATGGGTGTTGAAGTTCATTCGGAACAGTGTGGAGATACTGTTTGAACTCAATTAAAATGCCCAAATGGAAAGCAATGGATTTAGATAGAAAAAAGGTAACATGCACAGATGTATAGAAGTATGTTTTCATTGCGTTAGGATCCTTTTGAGGTAAAAGCACATAACTTCATGGCAAGTCTTTAAAGGCTGTGAGAAAAGCCGTTTTTGCTTCTTCTTTATTTTTTACTGCATAATTTAAGCCATTATACTGAAATTGCAGAGTCGCTGGATATTTCATTTGGAATCTGATATTTTTGCTTACTAAGTGCATTAAGGCAATAGGACTTGTCTTAACTGTAGAGGCAGATCCTGAGCAAAGGTTATCTTGCAGCCATTCCATACTATGTGTTTTTTTTTTTCGGCCTGAATTATTGCTTGAGCATGTGAAGCATTAAGAATCCTTGCATTTATTTGTCTGGGCGCATCCAGAGTTTGAGATTTTCTTAGAGCTCGGTGTATTCCTTTAAACAACAATTATTTGAGATAGTTCTTTGTTGTCAAGAAGGAGATCAAAGATTTCTTTTGCCACATTAGTTAGTTGTAATTGTTTATATCTTTCTGGGATGTCTCTGGTCAATACATTTCTTCTTCTTGCTGTAGCTTCAAGAGCAACCAGTTTTTGTTGCATTTCTCTGACTGAGTTTTCAGTGATGGAAGCAGCTTTCTGTATTTCTTCTGTCTCATTGCTCAGTATTCTATCCTCATTTTTATCCAGTCTGATTATTTTATCTAAGTTGTTGCCAAACACAAAGTTTTGAATAGAAAGATTGTATTTCTGTTTGCAGAGGCATCAAGGCTGTGTTTAGTTCCACCGTGTCAAAGGATCGATCGCTTTTTGGTTTCATTTGATGCTTTGCAGCTTCAGCTTGTGATTTGGTAGTTTTCTGCCTCTTAGTCGTCGTCTTCTTTCGGTTTTCCCGGTTACGGGTTGCCACAGCAGATCACCTGTCTGCTCATGATTGACAGTGGAGCTTTACGGTGTTGAGTTGCCAGCCCGGCACCCAACCTTCCACAGAAGGCATAAACATGCATACGCTCACATCTAGGGCCAATTTCGAGTGTCCAATCCACCTACAGCATGTCTTTGGGATGTGGGAGGAAACCAGAACACCTGGAGGAAACCCACATGACCACAGGGAGGACATGCAGACTCCACACAGAAGGCACCCCAGCCAAGGATCAAACCAGAGAACCTCTTGCTGTGAGGTGGCAACGCTAACCACTGCACCACCGCGGCCGCCCTGTTTTCTGCCTCTTAGTGATAGTTTCTTTTTCAGGAGAAGCAATTTGAGATCAGCTTGTCTTAGGTGTGTGTGTTTCCATTTGATCCAGTTTTCTCTGTTGTGTGAAAGTTTGCTTCTTTTCTTCTTTATAGCTGCTACTTTCTAATTACAGGCCTCGGCACATGTACAGGAATCACTGCTTAGTCATCTCCCGGATCCAAGGTATGTATTTCTTATTTTTACACTCAGAGGTTAAAAATAAGCTTCCCTCAAATAAGATATTAGTTTTAATTTCACAAGAGATGCTTTTTTCTAGATTTTTGCTGCAGCAGTAGCCTTGGAGGAGGTTAGATTCGTAGCTAGAAGTTGGAGCAAGCTGAAGTGTGTGCTGTCTAGTTGGCGGCCATCTTAGAATCACACTGCAATTAAATTCTTAAATTGTTGATTCTTGCCAGACACAGTTGGGGAAGAATTCTGATTACCCTCAATAATGATAAGTTCATCTTCTCCACAACTGAAATCATCTCTTCCGCTAATGTCTCTGCTGTTTTTCAGTTCATTGACCTGGCTAGTCAATAAAACAAGCAATTTTTACATTTCTTTCAGGGCATGCTGTAATCCAGAAAACATTTTTTCTTGTTGACTATTTGAAACCAGATGAATGGTCAGGTCAAGCAATCATCTTTACTGGCACAAGACATTTGGAATTTCTTCAAATGAACCACAACAAACAGAGAAAACAATGAATTGTGGTAAACCAAAACTCAAAATAACAAAAAACAGTATGACAAACAAGACTTAAAGAAGACCTTTTTCCAAGCTTAAACATTATAAACATTATTATTTTTTGTAAGGCAGCAGGCAAAGTGAATATGTGATTTATTTAAAAAATATTGTGATGCTGGTTTTAATTATGATTGATGGAAAATTGGTGTCACTTAGTTTTCATTATTCTACTAGAAAAAATGTGTATATAAAAGATTTGAAATTTAGATGGATTTTGTTTCTCTGATGAAGTCCATATTGGAAGAAAGCAGTAAATATACCGCTAAAGCATTCTATTCTATCTCCTGTGCATTCTGTGTTTATTTTTTTGAGTTTTGGTTTACAGTGATTCATTTTCTTTTCCTTTTTGTTTTTTGTCATGCTATCATAAACTGATTCCCTTCTTGCACCAGTTACTTGACATGATGTGGTCAGACTCGAACTAAATAGGGATGGATATTTCTAGTTATTTTATTTACTGTGTTAACCATAACTGAGCCAAACCCATTTACAGAAGTGACTTTGGGAGAAAAGTTCCACAAAATAATTCTATACAACATGCAAAGAAAATTCCTGCACGCTTACACAACTTGTATACACTTTCATATTGAAGTGAGTTAATAGGCACATGACAATAACATTGACTTTCTACAAACACAAGTGACACAATCTGATGAAGTCTAATGTTTACCACACTCAGTTGTAAATAAAACTGTGCAATTATGCAGCTTAACATGAATGTAATATTCTTTATATGAAATAAATGAGAATGCACTGATGTATAACAGCACAAAGCATCTAACATTTAGCAAAGGTGAAAGGTACCAGAAAGTCTGGGATTATAGAGAGACTAAATATATTAAATAAAAAAGGGGAGAGTAATGAAGACATAAGTAACATGTTAGGTTGAGAAAGAAAAATTGAGAAACATGTCTAAAAAGAACACAGAAAGGAAGTCCATGATAGGAACATGTTAAGATTCAATTTTATTGTTGGAGGGATAAAGATTGAGGAAGACAATAAATCCAGTGTTGCGATACTGTATGGGAGAGGAGTTCAAAGTATAAGTAAGGTTCAGGCAATAGTGCTTTATGATCAAGAGCTACACTGCAAGCTGTTACAGTAGATTGGAAAAGTAAGCCTGGCAGCACTGTGTCTATATAAAGATGGTAGCAAAGATATCTTTAACAAGAAAGTAGTAGCTTAAAGCTCGGTCATGTATTCCACTAGGAGCTTTTTGACACATGCTGTTGGTATAAGTAAAATGGATAGTCATTATTGAGGACTAGTTCTGTGCTGGTACTACTGAGACATCTGTCCAGGGTTTATAGGCAAGAGTTTAAAGGCAAATATGACTTGCTTGTGTGTTAATATATCAGTCAAGTCCATCCATTCACCCAAATGATGGCCACAGTGCAACATGTATGGCTTATAAAAAGAAACTGAGCTCAGCAGTAAGTAGCCATCATCAGTGTGCATTTCAGACTATGCTACTGTACAGGATGTCAGACCATATAGTATACATTCTTTACAAAGATTTAAAAGCTAAGGTACCAATTCCTTAAAATTATACACCTACATTTTTAATCAAACAGTGGTGGTGACCGATTTATGTTGAGCCATTGAAGGTGGTTTTGATAAGCACATATTCACCAAAACTGCCTTCAGGGGACATTGAAAATTTTTTTGCAGGGGGTAGGGCAAACCTCCCTACTCCCCTGATGTAGAGAGGACACCCCCTCCTTGGAATTATATATACCAACTCCGAGGTTGCACAACAACAGAGAAAAAGGCAATCTCCAATTTCATCTAAGGCGGTTTCGAATAACTGGTTTTGGCTTCTTCACGTTTTCCAAAATTGCCTTTAGCAGACTGATGTGTTCCTGTGGAGACTTACCTTTTTAATACGACAAAAGCCTGCTCTCTTATATGCTGTCACAAGCCTGACAGGGATAAGTGGAAGCAGATATGGCAGTCCTAACACTGCATGAAACAGTTATGCTAGTGAAATTGTTTGTGCTATTCCCTAGCCCTTCCCATTTCAGATGCTGCCTAATACAGCAGAGAGCTCCTAGCTCCAGTAAACTGGTTTAATACTCCTGCCCACATATATACTGATGACCATTATCTGGTAAGGATGTACTCGTAGATATTTAAAGGGAACAACTTTAAACAACTGTAGATGATATGCTGCATCTGTATCCAAACACTTTTCATTTACTTAAAAATATATATAGATATATATTTTACCTTTAACAACAGTATGTTGAATAGGCATTCCATGAGTATATTAGAACCTCTTAGAAGTGAAGAGATGTCTCGGTAAAGAATATTGCCAACTGATCTGTACACTGCATGTACATATGCAATTAGATTATTCCCCCTTAAATTTTAAGGAAATTATTTATGCATGTTCTAATCATATCCGACAGCTATCATCATCCTATCCCACCATGTCCATCTGCCCCTGTTCTCCATAGTCATGCTCAATGTTGTCCTACACAGTTGCCCTACTGTAAAACCTAGTCACTGCACTGGATGGAAACAGTCATATATGGCTACAGTTAGTAAGGGAAATACTACCAGTCTTCCACTTCCATTGAAGGCTTGTCCTGCACAATGCATCTTGCAGCCATATGAGCATCCGTAACCACAATCACACAGCTAAGAACATAGGAAGCGATTTTTGTTTTGTGCATTGATTTGTCAACCAATCATCACTAGTGGGTAGCTGAAGGGCAGCATATCCTTTACCTCCTCTACAGATGGAAAAGCGAGCTGCCAGTGCTTTATCCTTCACCTCAGCTAGACCTTCCAGTGTTAAGAGTTGCTACGTAAACCTGAGTCCCAGCAATGTGGTCATGCATGGATGAATCTTCTATGGCAGAGTCGTGGGTAAACTTTTTTCATGACTGATTTAACCAGTGAGGCAATTACTACATGTACTGCTAGAAATTTCTGGAATATTCTCTTAATTTTCTTGTGCTATTAAGCTAACCATTTCTTCTCGGTGTATTGGAGGTTTTTTCGCTCATCTTTTCTTAGCAACGTACTCTTACCTGCAAACTCTAGACAAACTCTGTATACCATTGGTCTCAGATTCTGTAATGCAGACATACATTCATATTTATACTCCTAAATGCATGCTTTATTCCACGCATGGGTCCCCCTCAAATTATCTTTAGTATGAGCCCAGTTATTCCCCCTAGGGGTAATATATAATTAACAACGATGGGATGGGTATGGTCAACCTTTAATAAAATGGGTTACATTAAATTAAGCACAAAAAGGAAAACTGGCTAAGCTTAAAAATGGAGCACACGGGCTACTAGCCTACTTACCTATGCTACTGCTATCCATACTCTTAGTAGAGAAGCTCTTTACTTATACTGACTGACTCCCCCACTTTGGGAAGCTAATCAAGGAGCCTGAATCCTCACCACTAACGCTGGAGAGGGACGTGCACTTGGAATACAAATGGCTGCACCTCAGTATTTCCAGATGCAAAGCTCCCTGCATGAAGAACAATTTCCCTTAAGAGCACACTGGGACCACACTCAAGTCTGGGGTCTGGATCGCTTTCTATCCGTTTCCCTCCAGGACCCCAATAAGACTCCCTACTGGTACAGCTGCAGGGTTAGGTCTTTAGCCGAGTATCCAAGCCAAGTCTCCACCACTCTCTCTGTGAAACCAGTGCTTCATGTCCCTGCTCAAAGTAGCTGAGAGAGACCATCGTATTCCAAATAAATATCCCTCTCCACTGTTAGTGGTGAGAATTCAAGGTCCTCGATTATTAACCCAGCGTGGGGATGTCACTTTCCTAATCACTGTGAATGTAGCATGCCCCATGTAAAACATCACCATGGGAGAGTACTTGCAAGGGAGCAGATCAAGTACTTCGTTGGACAATAAAATAAAATAACATAGGAACTCCTCATGCATATGCCAGCAATTTACACTTTAACAAATACTATTTTCACTAGTCTGCTAAGGCAGTTAAACTACTTAAGAAGGGCAGCCATTCTCAAAATTTACTTTGAGTTGTGAGGTTAAGTTTCATTAAGACAAGGGATACTAATCTTTCCAAGTAAAGCAGAGTACCTCATTAAACCTTTTTAAGGGCAACCTGGATAACTGAAAGGGGAACAGAAAATACACCCCTGGGATTCCACCTATGCCCTGCTGGACAGTGGCATAGGATGCTGGCTTGTTAGAACATGGGCTAAATTCTTGAATAGGCTTGTGAGGGCCTCAGGGCCAATATCCTAGTAATTTCCTATGATATGAGAAAGATGATGTGAGACAGAGGATGCAGCAAATTGGTAAAGTCTGTAATGACCGTCTGCATAACAGAAGTCTGCCCCCGTCTACGATGCAAAAGTTCAGTGAAAGGAATGTGACACTTCCATATGCAAACAACTATACACCAGGTCAAAAATCGCAAGCTGCAAGGCACATAATCAAGCTGAATACAAATGGTATCCATACAATGCTGGCTTGACTTTACTTCAAGAAAATAAAGCATACAAGCCATTGTGGTATTTTGATGACAAGATTAAACTACTGAAAGAGAAAAAACTCAAGGTGATCAAACACAAAATCAGTAAAGCTACAGAACAGAGAGGAGAAAATATACCTAGAAGGGTCACTATTCAAAGAGGGTGGGGCTGGTAACACACACATGAAGAGAATTTAATGTGTTACTGACCAAAGGGGGACAACACGTCATACAAGAATTAAATAGAAGAGAGGCCTTTACATATGAGAGTGCCATTGACCTCACAAATGTATCATCTGCTTATTCATTCATGTGACTCCCTAAATAGTGAACTGATTCAAAGAAGGTACTTTGTGGCCATGGCTTGCACCACCATATGATACAAATATATAATTACATTTAATGGACCATAGTGTAACTATAAGTTATACTGCATCTTTGTCAGCATTGTTAAATAATACTGTGGTTTTAAGTACTGGGGCATCACCTG
>NC_056730.1:64256177-64276177 GCF_019279795.1 Protopterus annectens
AACCTGAACAAACCATGCAATGTGGGGACAAATTCTCCATGCTTCAGGTCACAGCCTTTCCCCATATGTCTTGCTACTTTTGCTGTCACAATCTTTTTATCAGTAACAATCAATAGCACATCAACCACTCCAGCCAGAACTACTAAGGAGACCATCTATACCTCCAGCCTACGTCCTGATCAAGGGTAGCATGGGAAATAATCACCAACATCAACTGTTACCATGAATAGAACCGAGAACCCAGTCTTCCACAGAGAACAAAGAGTTTCAGTGACATGAGAAACCTTACATTTATACCAAATAAAGTTGTCTCTTCCACCTGCCAATGATCCCATACAGAGTGTAATAATCATTCTTACAGTATCATTTGGTTGATAAAGAAAACTTATCATGATTTGTCCACAGGCTGGGTAATCCTTTTTACACCTGTCAGAGGGGAGAATAACTTCCCTGAATTCATTCCTAAACCTGGTGAGAGAGTGACACACCTGTCAAGATTGTACCTGGTTATATTAAGTGCCATCTAAGTAAATGCACTTATCCCCTTGCATACAGCAGGTCTTCCTCATTGTCTGTACACAGAAAAACCCAAAAGAACAAGAGACCATAGTTGGAATATGCATCCCCCACCGGACCCAAATGATACAAGAGAACATACTTCCAGACTTATGGGGAATCCCACCCTGAGAAAGATGTCTGGGGAAGAAGGCCTTTAAAGAGGCAGATCAAAGTGAGAGAAACTGTGAACCATACAGGATGATCCCCATCATAGATTAAATGATATGGTAAAAAAGTATATGTTGTACCTAACTCTGATGACCTGCACCAATGAGTCTCTGACTGAGCAGAATTCAAGCAGCACAACTCACTTTAGAAGAATGCACCATAAGCCAACTCCAGAAACACTCATCTCCAGCACACCACAAAAACAAACCCTGAACCCTGTGTCATGGACCAGGTGCTGATCTGGGGAGCTGAACATAGGAAAGGGTTCTAACAGCTACAGCTGCAGGATAGGCTATAACTACTACTGGAAAAAAAATCTTCAGGGATCCAGAAAACCATTACTCCAAAGGATGCAGAAAGCTTTGGTCTATCACTGAAGTTCCTCCTCAGAAATGACAGGAGGGAAGACTTTTGGGGGGAACAAGAGACCACCCAAATGCTGTTGCTAATCAAAGGCCAATTACAGGTTGGTTGGGGGAGGAGGTTGACATTCCACAGTGGCTGATCTGGATTTTCCACTGAGGAGCCAACACTCCACTGAAGGCTCTGCATACAGAGTTCTAGAAAAAGACCCTACACTAAAATATACACCTGCAACCCCTGAGATATAGAACTAACTGTTATCAAGTTCCAATTATGAGGCAACCTCAAAGATTCCTGAGTCACTTTAAGGGCAAGCAAGGACACCCACACCTAACGGTCTCCCTCTTAATCTAACAGAGAGAAGAGCCAATTTCTAAATGTCAAAAGCCAACCCAAAGAAATGGGCAGGTTGGGCACATCTCTTCTGAAGATTAAAACAGCTAAGAGGTGGGGTGCCTAATGGCCTGAGTTGGGATGTGGATCTTCTTTTTCTCCATGAGTCTAGGAAGGCAATGGCCTAAGGATCTCTAAGAGATCAAGCCCAAACTAAGAGTCACAGGCAAAGATAGAGAATTAGAGAGAAAATTCCATCAAAGATGATTTGCTATACCATTCCCACGGAGAATTGCCGAAACCAGTGGATAGTGCTTTGGACAATGACATCCTCCTCCTGCTCCAGAAATCTGAGACCTCAACATGAAGTCTCACAGACAGAAAGACTGAGATTAAATCATACAACTCCTTCCTGTTAAGGAGATTAAAGGTAGCCTCAGAAAAGCCCTCATCAGCACTTTAACTTGTTTGTTTTTTGCAAGTTCATGGGTGTGAAATGCACTGTGGGGAGTTACAACAGTTCCTCTGATTCCTAATGCAGATGAGTTAAGGCTATAAGATGTTAACAAGCTGCATCCTGTAGTACAGCTTTTCAATTTGTCAGCCTTCATTTGCCTAGTGTGAGTCTGACCAAGTCACTTTCACTAGACAGTGCTCCTGGGCAGCCCCTCTAAAGGGACACTGGAGTCCAGTAGGCTGCCCCAAGCTATTAGCAAATGCATTACACATTTGTGCTTTGAATTCTTGTACCCTTCACATAGATGCTAAATAGTGCTTCTCTGTATGCTATTTAACTATGTATCCCAGCATGTCTATGGTAGTTTCATGGAACACCAGATGTGTTTGTAATAAATGAGAGTTTTAACAGAAAAGAAATTTACTATTGATCATGCTGTTTCCAATGAGTTTGATTTTGTTCATCAAATGTCTGTTATTGTTTCTGCAGTGAAATTTTTAATAAAAACTTTAAATTAAGTAGACATTTCTGTAATCATTGAAAAAATAGTATGTACACTGACAGGTTTAAACAATGTTTTATGGTAATTGAGATGACAACCAAATGGCTGAGGGGGGGTGGGTTAATATCCTGCCTAGAGTGAGGTGCCATTTGACTATGATCCAACTCTCCTCTTATTGTTAAAAATCTGCACTTCAGTATTTTGCCTCATACTTATGCCCTATATTTTAGACCCAGTAAAGGGGTAACCCAGGAAAAAAAATCTCTGAGGTTTACACTCTGTCAATAATGCCATTTATTACAGCTTTGTAGTTGTTTGCTGTTCAAATGTTGAGAAAATGCATGCATGTTGATGTAAAACCTGTTAATTTTTGTCTGAATTAGAGAGTCTGGCTTATCTGTCTCCAGATTTGCGTCGTATGTATGCCCTGTCTCTTAACGTCATTTCACTGGTAAATCTCTGAAGATTACTCGGTCATTACATTTTCATGGGTTTTATTGTAAAGAAAATGCATGCCCATGGGATACTTACAATTCTGTTAACATTTTAAGTGATTTGGAGTTGTCTGGCAAATATGTTAATGAACTGCTTGCTGTAATAAAAGGTACAATGGTGGAATCCTTTCACCTACACTTGCCTATTGTGCATCTTTGAACAAGTCACCCACAGTGTGCTTCTGGCTCACCCCAGAAAAGGAACACTTGGCCACGCCCCCCAGCAGATTTCTTCAGCTCCACCAATTTCATTACATTGACAGGAATTAATTACTTAAAAAATTAATTCTTGAAGTAATTTTCTTTCTAAATATGTTTGTTTTACATAGTTATTGAACTATATCTAAAAAAGAAAGGAAATCTTAATAATATTCCTGTCAGAAATTACTTTGGAAATTTTCCTGTCAGTTTATCAGTCTGAAATGAGTTCCAGTAAGACAAATTCTCAAGACTCCTGCATCAAGAAAGAACTTCAGTCTCTGATAATTATAGTCCAGCAACTTACTGCTAAGATGGATAAAATGGATACTAAAATAGACACTTTCATAGAAAAAACTACAAAACAAATAGACTTGTTACATATGGACCTGCAACAACAGAAGATCCAGATGACAGGCATAGAAGAAGCTGTGAATGACATGGAAAATAGAATACAAGAAGAGGAAATCAACATTGAGTTTCTGCTGAAACAAAATACACATTTACAAACAAAGCTGGATGACCTGGAAAATAGATGTAGGCGCAATAACATTAGGATTTTTGGACTGCCAGAAAATATTGAAGGTAACAATATTACTTCTTTTTTAACAACATGGCTCACTAAAACTTTAGATTTACCAGAAGCATTCTCTTTTGGTATCGAAAGAGCACATAGATCTATAGCTAATACTAACTCTAACAAAAACTATCCTAGATCAGTTATAGTTAGATTTCTATCATCTTTTGATAAAGAGATGGTTCTTAAATCTGCTTGGGCTAAAGCTCCTGTTAAGATTAATGAAACTGTGCGTTTTGACAATGACTATTCTTCCATGGTATTAGCTAAAAGAAAAGTTTTTCTGCCACTAATAAGGGAGCTTAAAAAAGCACAGTTTAAAACATACCTTCTGTTTCCTGCCAAGCTTAAAATCTTCCTTCCTGATGGTCCTAAAATTTTCGATGACTTAGACTCTGCTTTACTGTTTATCAAAAAAAATAAGATTTTGGAAAAAATAGAAGAAATGGAATGGGCTAGTCCTTCGTTAAAGAGACTGGCAACTGAAACTTCGTGGAAGACTTCAGAGAAGAAGAAGAGACTAAAAAACAAATGATTTGTACTATGTTTCTTTTTTTCTCTCTCATCATTTTATTTTATTATTAATATTTTAAATATAGTTCCTGCATTTCCAAGAAGCAACAAATATTTTGAAAAAGATTTAATCAAAGTTATTCTCTGTGTGCAAAGAAATGTTTTGTTTCATAACTAGTCAAAATATCTGGAGATTTAATGGCAAGCTGTGATTTAACTTGTTTCTCTTTCTGAAGAGGAAAAATAAGGTCAGTAATTTGATACATTTTGTTTTTCCTTTAAAAGTTTATATGTTCTTCAAATGCTATTCCTAATTATACTTTCTTGATTACACTGCTTATGCTTGTTTGTAAATAATCTGTCATGCTTTAACCAATAATAATTAGAACTAAATAATAGTAAATAATATGTTTTATTTTTAACTCTATTAATATAAACAGTAAGTAACATTCTATTGTATATACTTCTTATAGCTTTCTCTTACATTTTTTTATTTCTGCCTTGCACCCTTTTACTTTCTACTCTCTTTTCTTTTCTTTATTAATATATAGAAATGCTTTTGATCATATAGACACAGTAAATAATAAGATTTGCATAGGAGTTGAGTTGGGACAAAAATGTTGAGTTTTGTTACTTATTAATAATTTTGGGCTTGATTTCACTTACATAGAGTCTGTAATAACCTGTAGAATGCATTGTGAAGGTTTTGTCATGTTTAGATGCATTTACACTGCTAAATGAATGTTTGTCACTAGTTTTAATAAGTTTCCCCAAAATGTTAAGAGAGACAATCTGGGATGTGGGCTGTCTCATGCACAGTGTCCATGAGCTACTTCAAAAGCTTCAACTCTCAGAACTCACAGAGAAGCTGAAAGCAGCTAGTCTCACCTTTGACCTAGATATCACACAGACACATCACAGATACAGGAATGACACTACCTAATTATACTTTCTTGATTACACTGCTTATGCTTGTTTGTAAATAATCTGTCATGCTTTAACTAATAATAATTAGAACTAAATAATAGTAAATAATATGTTTTATTTTTAACTCTATTAATATAAACAGTAAGTAATATTCTATTGTATATACTTCTTATAGCTTTCTCTTACATTTTTTTTTATTTCTGCCTTATACCCTTTTACTTTCTACTCTCTTTTTCTTTTCTTTATTAATATATAGAAATACTTTTGATCATATAGACACAGTAAATAATAAGATTCACATAGGAGTTGAGTTGGGACAAAAATGTTGAGTTTTGTTACTTATTAATAATTTTGGGCTTGATTTCACTTACATAGAGTCTGTAATAACCTGTAGAATGCATTGTGAAGGTTTTGTCATGTTTAGATGCATTTACACTGCTAAATGAATGTTTGTCACTAGTTTTTAATAAGTTTCCCGCCAAAATGTTAAGAGTGACAATCTGGGATGTGGACTGTCTCATGCACAGTGTCCATGAGCTACTTCAAAAGCTTCAACTCTCAGAATTCACAGAGAGGCTGAAAGCAGCTGGTCTCACCTTTGACCTAGATATCACACTGACACATCACAGATACAGGAATAGCAGATTAATAATATGTGTTAAAAACCTATGTCCCAAACATATACATTACTATAACTCATTTAATTCATCTGATTGACAAGCATAAATAATTTTATAACTCTATACTGGAAGAAATTGTCATGTGATATATTTTAAAGCAGTAGTATAGCATGTTTGTAAAATCTGGTTACTAAAATGTGTTTGCTGTGCATTATTTTGTATAAAGCAGACAGATTTATTGAAGGGACAGCAATGTAAGATGGTGCTCAGTAAAGATACATCTCAGTGAGATCAGATATATATATATATATATATATATATATGTGTGTGTGTGTGTGTGTGTGTGTGTGTGTGTGTGTGTGTATGCATGTGTGTGTATATATATATATATATATATATATATGTATATGTGTATATGTGTGTGTATGTGTGTATGTAAGTATATATATATGTGTGTGTGTGTGTGTGTGTATGTGTGTGTATGTAGATATGTATATAAATGTTTCTGAGAATCTGCTTAACTATGAAGTATGATTTATAACAATTTCTATGAATACAATATGTTATTCTATTGGCAATAATGAGTTTGAGTAAATAGGTTCATAGGTTCATAGGGTAGTACTAAGCTAACTGCCCTTGCAAGCCATTTTAAGCCTAGCCAGTTATCTCTTGTGAGACTCAAACCCTGCACCTTGTGTTTGTAAGGCAAACACCTTAACCTTAACACCTTAGTCATTAGGCCACCTTCCCAACAAAAAAAAGTCTCGAACCCAGGACCTTGGCAACATTAGTCTATATGACCCACCACTAAGCCATGCCTGCTCATATACAAGCAATTCAAGGTTTTTTTTGGAAGCTGTTAACTGTATTTACATGACAGAAAATAGATGCATCCTAATATATGTAATGTCTGAATCATATTAGCCAAAGTTTTTGATTTAAATGAATGTTAGAACTTATTTTTCTCTCCTCTTGATTTCTAACATCAAGATTATTTGAATGCTATTTGCATACAAGTGTTTTATATTACATGGATGTATATAGTAGTATGAACAGTTTTAAAAAAAAAAAAAGGTTTAGTTTAGTTTATATGATGCTGTTTTACCAAATGTGTAGTCTTGTCTTGCTAGATAATTGAATTGAAAACTGTTAACTTCAGTTAAATATAACTAGTATTAAATTGATAAGGTGGTAGCTGACGTACTGCTGCTTAGGGTAGGGGGTTAACTTGAGTGGTAAATACTACTCTAAGTTGGTGTTTACAACTCCAGGATGGATGCAAGGTTTAATCCTTACATTATTTTCACTTGTTCATTGTTATTTGTATATAGTTTTGACATCCACAATATATTTTGCACATTCATTGTCACTACAAACAAAATTGAATACTATACGAAATCCCATAAGAGATTCAATAAATACAGCTATATTTAAAGGTACACCTAAAGGAGGAGATGTAACATTACTTATCTTGTTATTTGTTATTTTGATCATAAGATTCTTAAGTTTTAAAAATGCCAAATGACATCTTTAAAAGGAATTTCTTTAAACATTAATGGATTGAATAATCCATGTAAAAGGGCAAGCCTAATAAGATACATTAATTTACATAAGGCCAACTTAGTCTTCCTACAAGAAACCCATCTCTTGAAAAAAGATATTGATAAACTAGCCACAAACAAATATACAGTATTGGTTAGTTCAGAGCACACTCAGAAAAAAGAGGAGTGGCTATTTTATGGAATAAAAGTATGCCCATTCCTAAAACCATTAAGTCTTATCAGGATGACAAAGGAATGTTTTGTATGGTTACAATACAAATTAATGGGAAGACTTACACTTTAATTAATGTATATTGGATACCTGGAATTGGTATTAATACAGTGAAACATCATCTTGATAAGATCATATCATTCTCTATAGGAGATATTATTTTAGCTGGTGACTAATTGTATACTACTTGAAAGTGATACTACCACTATAGGAAAGAGAAGAATTACATCTAATGCAAAACATTTAAAGGATTTTGCTAATTCTTATCATTTGAATGATATTAATAATCAGATAGATTCAAAATCATTACCATACACCTTTTTTCTAACAGATACAAAACTTATTCAAAAATAGATAGGGTCTTTATTTCTAACCAGATGGTAACAGATTTAATTAATTCCAAAATCATTTCATGTCCTATATCTGATCATAATTCAATTGTTTTTGAATTCATGATAAAAAATACTCATAATGTTCAGATCAAAAGGATACCAGCATACTTAACTCAACTAAAAGACTATAAAGAATATATACTTTCAGAAGTAAAACATTTTTTAGACATAAATAAAACTCCTGAAGTCTCCATTGTTTATGTTTGGGATGCCTTAAAATCATATCTATATGGACAAAGTATCAGATGGTATAATAATAAAAGGAAATCTTGGGATAAGGAATTGTTATATATTCAAAGTAAATTAGACTCTTATAAACATAATAATAAAGAAAATATTATGGACAAGAAAGTTATTGAAGAAATAAACAAACTAAATGAGAAATACAAAGAAATTTTAACTCATAAAGTTAAAATAACTTTAGAGAAATACAAGTTTTTGTCTTATTCAATAAGCCCCAAATACTTATATAGACTTAAAATAAAGCAAAAAGGTTGAATAAACAAAAAGTACAGTTTTGTACCTACCATAAATGTAGATGTTCGAGGATTCCCTTGCTGCAGTCCTGACAATTGGGTATAGTCCGCGTCCCAGTCGGCCCGAATACCAGAGTATAAGGCTGACGTCGGTCATGGCGCCTTAGACTGACGTCAGTACGTCAGGGTACTAATGCGCATGACCGACGTCATTTCCTCAGTCTTTTCTTGCCCCAGATGTCAGAAGACCCAAAAAGACAAGTCCCAAAAACAACCTGCACCAAAAAACATGTACAATATATACAGTAATATATACAAAAATATAAGCATGTAAACTCACCTACACAACCACCCTGAAACACAGAGGGGAAGGAGGGAGGTAAATTGGACTGCAGCAAGGGAATCCTCGAACATCTACATTTATGGTAGGTACAAAACTGTACTATGTTCTTCGTCTTCCCTTGCAGCAGTCCTGACAATTGGGTAGAATCCCAAAGCAGAGGAAAGGGAGGCTGGCAAATTATAAAGTAGCAGGAGCTGACAACATGCCTTGTAAAACAGCTGTGGCAAAACCAGCTCTAGTCTTAGAGTATATAGGCAGGTGATAATGCCTAGAGAAAGTATGCACTGAACTCCAAGTAGCTGCCTCCAGAATATCCTTAGTTGCCACCCCTTAGAAATGCTGTTGAAGTGGCAGTAGCCCTAGTGGAATGAGGCCTAATCCCAGCTGGAACCTCTTTGCCATGATGGGAATAACAAAATGCAATGCAAAAGCCAATCCACCTAGAAATAGTTTGTTTTGACACAGGCTTGCCCTGTGAACTTAAAGCAAAAGAAACAAGTAACTGCTGAGACTGCCTAAAATCTTTAGTCCTGCTCAAATAATAACGCAATTGCCTGTGTACATCTAAAGTGTGTAAAATCTTTTCCCCTTTATTTTGAGGATCTGCAAAAACGTAGGCAAATGAATAGTTTGGTTTAAAGCCACACTAGAAACCACCTTAGGCATAAAGGAAGGATTAGTACGTAATGATACCCTGTCCTTATGGAAAATCAAAAGGGCTCTACTGCCATAAGGGCCTGCAACTCAGACACCCTTCTTGCAGAAGTAATAGCCAACAGAAAAGCAGTCTTCCATGACAAAATTTCAATTCAGCAGTAGCTGCAGGCTCAAAAGGTTGTAGAGTAAGTTTTTCCAACACAAAATTGAGATCCCAAGCAGGAGTAGGAGCTCTCGTGGGGTCTTATATTCTTTGCCCCTCTAAGAAACTGCTTGAACAAAGGATGCGAAAACAAAGGTGGGTCACAATCATAGTGAGCTGAAATTGCTGCAGCATGAATCTTTATGGAAGAGAAAGACAAACCTTTGTCCAATAATTCAGTAAGATATTGAAGAGCCACACTCAAATTAGGCTCCGAAATCTCCAAATTCTTTGCTGTACTCCAAAATAAAAATCTCTTCCATTTTTCTGCGTACACTCTCCTAGTACTAGGCCTTCTAGCTTCCATAATCACATTTAAAACTTGTTGAGGAAGCTGAGACCTACCATGCTTCAACACAGAATATGCCAAGCTGTGAGATGAAGAGATTGAAGCTTGACATTGAGCAGATGACCGTCCTTCTGAGATAACAGATGAGGAATCAGAGGTAAAAGCCATGGAGGCTTCTTTACAAGACTCCTTAGAAGTGGGTACCAGTGTTGCCGAGGCCAATCTGGAGCTATCAAAATCATCCTTGGCCTGTCCTGTCTGACCTTTAGTAATACCTTTGGAAGAAGAGGTAGAGGTGGAAAGGCATAGACATGAAGGTTTTTCCAACTGAAAGACAGAGCATCCACTTTCCAAGCTGTGTGATGAAACCCCTTTGTGCAATACTGTGGCAGCTGGTGGTTTAGTGGAGAAGCGAACAGATCTATGTCTGGAGTTCCCCATGACACTGTCAATTTCTGAAATACATGAAGATCCAGTTTCCACTCGTGGGGATCCATGATTTGTCTGCTTAATACATCTGCTAGGGAGTTCTGTGCTCCTGGCAGAAACCTTGCCTGAAGAGTCAGTTGCAGGCTTAACGCAGTCTCCCATAAAATCATTGCTTGCCTGCATAGAGGATAAGAATGTGTTCCCCTTGCTTGTTGATGTACCACATGACAGTTGTGTTGTCTGTCAGAATCAACACCTGCCCTGGAAGAAGTAACTCCTTGAACGCCATCAATGCAAACTGGACTGCCAACATCTCCTTCATGTTGATATGTAGATGCTGTAGTCTGGCAGGCCACTTGTCTTGTATCCACTTTCCATTTAGATGAGCTCCCCAAGCAGTGTCCGAGGCATCTGTCGTTAAAATCTGACTCGCCTCTGGCCGGGTCACAGAGAGTCCCTTGTTTAGGTGACATTCCTGAGCCCACCACAAGAATTCCTTTTGAAGGCAAGGTATTATTTGAATGACAGTGTCCAAATCTTGGCAGTGCTGTGTCCATACATTTTGAGATACCATTGCAGCTTCCTCATATGCAGTTTGGCATTGGGAAGCACCAGAATACAAGATGCCATGAACCCTAATGCTTGAAGGACTGTCCTTGCAGTCAGCACGGACTGATGAGATAGTTGATGGAAGTAAAGTGACAGACTCTTTTGTTTGTCCGAGGTTAAAAAGGCCATCTGGGCTGCTGTATTCAGTCTCACACCCAGAAAGCACATGTCTTGAGAGGGTACTAGACTGGACTTTATTTCGTTCACAGAATACCCTAGGCATCTTAGCACTGCTATGACATATTCCAGATGCTGTAGAAGGTGTTCCGTTTCTTGAGCCAGAATCAGGCAGTCGTCCAAGTAAGGATAAATTTGAATGCCTTGAAGCCTGAAGTAAGCTATCACTGGAGCCAGAACCTTTGTGAATACTCTGGGCAGTAGATAAGCCAAAGGGCAATGCAGAGAACTGATAATGAAAATCTCCAGTTCGAAACCGCAAATACTTTCTGCAACTTAGCCTTATGGGCACATGAAGGTAAGCTTCCTTGAGATCCAAAGTTACCATCCAGTGATCCTTGCCCAGCAGAGGTAACAGTTGCTGTAACGTCAACATCTTGAACTTGGGAATGTCCAGATAAGTGTTGAGGATAGATAAATCCAAAATTGGTCTCCACGTGTTCCCCTTCTTTGGTACTAGGAACAGGCGAGAATAAAATCCGAAGCCCCTTTCTGACACAGGGACTGGCTGAATAGCCCCTATCTGGAGTAACTGAGAAACTTGCTTGAGAGCCTCTTTTCGTTGTGGAGGAGGAACATCTGGCATGCCTTTGAAAGGGGGCATTGTGTGGAAATAAAATCTGTACCCGTGATGAATGATATCCAGCACCCATCTGTCTTGAGTGATTAAATCCCAATTTTCTTTGAAAAGAGACAATCTTCCTCCCAAAGGAGCTGCCAGACGAGAGTCCACTGGCAGCTGAAAAGGCAGGTCATTGGTTCTGCTTACGAAAGGACTGACCCCTGCCCTCACCAGAAGTCTGAGCAGGTGAACTGTCTGATCTAGGCCTAAACGAACCTTGAGCCCTGCCCCTACCACGTCTAGACCTACCCCTAGACTGGGAACCATAAGCAGGATATGTCCACCCCTTAGCAGGCCAATTTCTACTAAACTTGGAGGCTGCACCTGCAAACAATCTTTAACAGTCTGCATAGACTTAGCTTTGTCCTCCATTTTCTTTAAAACTGCTTCCACAGGCGGTCCAAACAACACATCGGACTGTAAAGGAGCATCCAAAATCCTGGTCTTAACATGCTCAGCTAAATTCTGATCCTTCAACCATGCATGTCTGCGAAGAACAGAACTAGTAGCAGCCACCCTCGAGGAGGCCTGAACAGCATCAAAACCACACTGCAAAGAATGCTTACCCACTTGTTCAGACACATGAACCAAATCCAGCAATTCTTTACACTCAATACCTTCCGCCAAAGCATCCACCTTAGATTTCAATTGTGAAAGGAGATAATTCTGATATTTCAGCATATGAAATTGACAATTCAACGCCCTCATGGCTAGAGTGGAAGAAGTATATACTTTCTTACCCCACCTATCCAAAGCCCTTGCCTCTTTATCAGAGGGTACAGGATTTTTAACCACAGAAGCTTTAACACCTTTAGGCCCCTGAGAAACAGTTTCTGGGTCCGCCCTGGGACTCTTAAACAAATACTTATGAACTTCGGGCACCCTATAATACCTATCAGGCTTAACAGGAGCAGGAGGCAAGGAATCAGGGTTCAGAGAAGCCTCTGCAAAAACATCCTCCACCACATTCAATACAGGAGGAATAGCTAAGGGCCTATGCTGGGGCAAAAACAAGAATTCCCTAAGCCTTTTTCTGGAGTCAGAGTAATCTTGGCCTTCCCATTTAAAGTGCTCCCTCATGGAGTGAAGAGTCTCTGAAAATGAAAAATCCTCAGGAGGAGAAGCTGAAGGAGTGGAATCATCCACATCAGAATCAGAATAAGTAGGAAACTCTTGCAAGTCTTCCACAGAAGACTCTGAAGCCTGTGAACACTGTTCAAAACTATCAAACTCCTGTTCCACCCTAGGCCTCTTATCAGGTGGGGGCATAGAACCTCTAATCAGAGTAATCAAATCTTCTGCCATTTTAAGCATATGTTTCTTAGGCACAGAGCCCGAAATGCTAGGAGAAGCCCCTACAGAAGCTGAACTGGGCCTTCCTCTAAAAGAAGCTTTGGCAACAGAAGGAGAGGCCCTAACTACCTTGGGAAGAGAGGGAAGAACAGTTACCTGAGAAGCCCCCTCAGCCTGGCCTACCTCCTGAGAGGGCACATCCTGTAACAGTAAAGTATCTGCCTGAGACTCCATAGAGACTCCTGGCAAAACCTCTGGCTCCCCTGAGCCTTCTAAAGGACCGACGTCCGGGACTGCCGGTTCCTCACCCCTAGACTTCACTGTTTTGTCCTTGCGCTTCTTAGATGAAGCAGGCGTCGGAGCATCCGACGGCATAGTATAATTGCAACGCTTCAAACACTAACCTAGCACAATCAAGCCTCCTCCTAATAGTGCGCTTGTTAAATCTAGCACAAGAGCGGCAACCAACACCGACGTGCTCAGGCCCTAAACAAGGTATACACAATGTATGATAATCCCTATGCGGTATCTGCTTCCCACAAGAAATACAGTTATTCACTTTTTCTGACATCCGGTTAAATACTGAGGCAAGAAAAAACCAAAATGTTCCCCAACGGGGTTACTTAGCCAACTCTGAATTCGGTCTGAAACTCCGGTTTCGGAAAATCTCAGAACGCCAACCTGCACTCGCAAAATTGCTTCTGCATCGGACCATGCGGCAAAAAAGACTGAGGAAATGACGTCGGTCATGCGCATTAGTACCCTGACGTACTGACGTCAGTCTAAGGCGCCATGACCGACGTCAGCCTTATACTCTGGTATTCGGGCCGACTGGGACGCGGACTATACCCAATTGTCAGGACTGCAGCAAGGGAAGACGAAGAACATCCATATCAAAGAAATCTTTTCTCTAAGGAAAAAGAAGAATGTTTCTAGTATACCAGAAATACTAGATGAATTTAGAAATCACTTTCACAAAATTAACCATAATAATATTAACATGGAACCTAAAGATAAAATAAAGGAGTTTATAACCACAAATATGAATAAAAAGCTTAATAAACAACAGATTAAACTATTGGACAAGAGTATTTCATATACAGAAGTTATTACACAAATAAATAAGCTTAAATCAAACAAAGCATCGGGTAATGATGGTATTATACCAGAGATATATAAAATCCTTTCTAAAAATATATATTCATTAATACATAAGGTTTTTATTTTGGCCCAAACTGAGTTAATAACCCCCCCCATCTTGGCAATATACATTTATTTCGCCAATTTTAAAACCTAATAAAGATCCAACTAGATGTTCTTCATATCGGCCCATCTCATTACTTAATGTTGATTATAAAATGTTTATGAATATCTTTGCTGATAGATTGAAGACAATCATTCCCGGCATTATAGATATAGATCAGACAGGCTTCATTGTAAATAGAAATACTTTTGATAATATAAGAAGAACTTTAACATTAATAGATTTTGCAAATAGGAAAAAGAAAGATTTAACACTTATTAGTCTTGATATAAGTTCAGCATTTGATTCAGTAAGTTGGGACTATCTGTTTACCTTAATGAAGTGCATAAACTTCTCGGATGCATTTGTAAATCTAATTGAACATTTATACAAAGGAACGTTGGCTTATATTAAGGTAGGAACATATGTTACCCAAAAAATACCCATTCTTAAAGGTACAAAACAAGGATGTCCACTTTCTCCACTATTATTCACTTTAGTAATGGAGCCTTGGGCTAATTTGATCAGAAACAGTACTGACATAGAGGGTTTTGAAATAGATGAAAATACAACATCCAAAATTCAACTTTTTGCAGATGATGTTCTAATTACATCAGCAGGATCTAATTCTTCTATACAGTCTCTATTTGATAACATGATGAATTTTAAAAGTATTTCTGATTTAATATTCAATGAAGAAAAAACTAAAATACTACCTATATATACACGAAATATTCTCATTAGTGATTTTACTAAATATGTACCCAATTCAGGTCAGATAACTTATTTAGGTATAATACTATCTAAAGATATTAAATCTATTATATATAATAATTATAATACCTGTTTTCTTAATATACAAAATCTTTTAATACCTGGTATAATATGTTTTTACTATGGAGGAGAGACTTACAATTATTAAAATGATAATATTCCCCAAGATTTTATACTTAATACAATCAATAATACTTCCACCTACAAAAATAATTATCAAGAAACTGAACACACTAATGTTAAATTTCTTATGGGCACCTAATAGACCTAGGATTGCATTAAAGAAACATACTAATAGATGGTCTCAAGGGGGTATTTCTTTTCCAGACTTTAATTTATATACTATCTCTTCTATTGTAAAAGTTATTACTTTATTAATAGATCAGTCATATGTCACAAAATGGAAAGATTATTAGGAGCTAATTAGTATACACTTCATGAAAATCTCCTTAACACATAAAAATATGATTGTAAATAACTCCATGTTATGGTTACTAAAGGAATTTTGTACTTCACCTATTACACCTAAACATATGGTTTGTTACCCATTAAATATTATTATTAGTTATCGTAACTTTATATTCATGCACCCTAAGTATAGGGAATGGAATTTTATTGTATTTCCTATAATGTATACTCAGGGTATGCTTTTGTCATCTACTTCTGAAGGAACTCATTTAGCTATAGATAATGATCTAAAGTACTGGTATCAGTTGATATCTGATAATAAAGTTAAAAATCTAGATTTCTTAAAACAAGAATTTGATCTAAGAGAAACTTGCTGGTTAGAGGTTCAGACCTTTAGACAGCATCTCATTAATAAAATAGATTTAATGTCTATAACTGTTAAAGTATCTATTCCAACACTGATTGATTACTTGATATTAAATTTACAACATAAAGTTTCTGATAAAGGTAAACTTTCATACATACATAAAGTTATCAGACAAGAAACTTTTTACAGTGTAGATTCATTCTGGAATTATTTCACTTCTATTAATGGGGACCCACCAAATCAACAAGATAAACAATATATATTGGAATCTGCTTATAGAACTACGTCTTCCATTGTCTGGAGACTTTATACATGGAAATTTTTACATAGATCTTTTTATACACCTTTGATGATGAATAAAATAAATAATAAAGATAATCTATGTAAGAGATGTAATGTAGAAATTAATGCTGACTGGGCTCATATGTTTTATGACTGTATAAAATTGAAAGAATACTGGAAGTCAATTAATGAATTTTTGCAGGCTCTTTTTACAGATAATTTCATTATTTCTAAATCTCTTATATTATTCAACACACCTGTACCTCAAAGTGTTAAAAAGGTTAAGCTTCCCTTGTTATGTTCTATTCTAGCAGTGGCTAGGAAAATAACAACTAGAAATTGGATTTCAGATACACCTCCTTCGTCCAATGAATTTAAAAATGTTATGAATTATAGTGTGCCATATGGAAATAAACACAATTAGGACTAGAACAAACAGAAAAACATCTTATTTTATTGTATGGGATAATTTACAAAATTTGTTAAAAAAATTTTAATTTCAATAGCATGGTATTTTAGTTTAATTAATTGATCTGATTGTAGTGGATGCCTTTGTAAATACTTTAGTTGTTTTGTTGAATATTATAATAATACCTATTTTTAATTACTTGTATAAAATTATGATATTTCTCTTATATGTTAAAACAATAAACCTGTTTTGAAAAAAAAAAGAAAAGGAACACTTTTTGCCCATTTTACTTGGTTAACAAATGCATAAGATATATAAAATGTGTCTATTTTTGTCTCTGTTCAGAATTCTTGTGCAAAGAAACCGAGAAGCATTTTGGAATGTTTCTTGTAAAGGGTGTAGTTTTCTGGCAAATTGTTGCAAAATATGGTTACTAAGTGATAGTTTCAGAGTGTGTAGCCTTTAGAAAATGGTTGCCAATACAAAACTAAAAGCAGTTTCTAATTTTTAAGCTAAGAAGCTGAGATGGCAGAGGGGAGGTGTACTGTATGTTTCACACATCATTGAAGAGAGATACTTTCTAGGCCATAACTTATGAATTTATTCATTCACTTGATCTCAAACAGATATCTGAGTGCGCAGACATACAAGTGTGACTGCAATTGGCATGTGTGTGTTGGGGGGGGGGGAGGAATCAAAATATTAGCAATGTGGTGGGTACAATGAAGTAATAACCGAGATGGGGAAAAAGGCTGAACTTGTTTGTCACTAACATTTTGAAACTAGTGATGCCAAGACAGAATATGCAAATAATTTATTTTGTATGCAGAGTGGCAAGATGTCAGAGCACTTCTAAGGGCTAGGCTTGTAAAGGTACCAAGGCCATTAACCTAGTACACACCTGTGAACGTATGCGTGTGTGTGTGGGGGGGGGGGGGTCTGGGCTTTTGCAACTTACTCTCAAGTGTCCAATGTTTGAAGAGGCAGGTGTGTGGTGAAACAGAATGTATTACAATGTTCCACATTTTGACCATTTTCTCTACCTTGTGAGAGATAGTATAATATTCTGTATTTTGAAGATGGAAAGTTGAGAAGAGTTGTAGATTCTTTAATTCTTTTTTTTTTTTCCTTTGGTGCTATGGATGTTGTGTTAATGTCAAACATATTAAACTGTCTGAAATGAAGCATCATCATCATAAAAATTTAAAGACATGTAATTTTAATTATCGCAGTAATTAAAACTACCGTTTTTTAAAGCCTTCCGCTGAGACTTGTTTGTAGTTATAACATTCAGAAAATTACAACTGCGTAATTTAAAACCCCACATCACAAAAAGGTATTAAAGTCCTGGAATGGATTACTGTGACCAGACATCCCCTTTTGAGTGCTACCTATGCATTTCAGTTGTTCCTATTTTCACAGAACTTCCCTAATATGCTTCAAATGTTTGCCTAAACAAGTATTTGCGATATCCCCCTTGGTTCCCCTGAAATAATCAGCTGAGATCCCCCTTTAACATCTGGAGCAGACATCTGCAAAGCCTTTGAGGACATGCAAGAAGTTGGATCCATGCCATCCTCTGATAGGGTTGCAGCAGAGGAATCAGACATAACAAATGGTGCAATCCTCTAGGCTTTCACCAGCCTCGAGAGAGACATCTGAGGGAGGCAGGACATCTGCCAAATCAGACCAGAGTTTCTTGGCCTTTTTATTTCATGCGGCTGACCTGCATCAACAACTTAAGATGTTAGTTCTCCAGGTAAATGGACGAAGAGGAGAGATGACTACCTATGGTCTTAGAGAGACACACATGGTAGATGGAACACTGAGTATGGTCTTGAGAAGCACCTAAACAGAAGAAAACCCTGCTCATGATGATACACAAGGAGAATTTGCCTCCTACACTGACATTTTACCTTTCCTGGAGACATGCAAACTCAAAAAATTAAAAAAAGAGAGAAAAATATACGAAAAAAAAAAAAAAACAGTGGGATACTTATCTAAAAGGAAGGGTGGCCTAATGGTTAGGGTGTTTGCCTTACAAACACAAGGTGCAGGGTTTGAGTCTCACAAGGGAAAATTGGCTAGGCTTAAAAAAATGGCTTGCAAGGGCAGTTAGCCTAGTACTAATCTATGAATCTATAAAACATGGCTCAGTATCAGCACAGGAGGAGTGTTCAGACAGACTACAAATTATGTCATTCGGACAGGTGGAAAAGATGTTCTAAGGTATGTTTGTCTGTACCTCACCTTTATTTCCTACCCCTTGAGAGGATAGCATACATGTGACATACATCTATAAAATCATAAGGCTTTGATACACTGGCTGGATGTTGGGCTACCCTTGGCAGGGAATCGCTTTGGTAAAAAATACTGCAACAGTGATATGGAAAGACATCCATCATTAAATCTAAGAGCTGCTAACAGACCTCACTAGTTTCTACATCATTGAACTTTTAACTGATATATATAGACTATGGCTGCTATTTCCCTGGAGTCTGCAGTGGGAAAATGTGTGTATCATCTTAAATACTGGCAAAGTGTGCTATATTTCAAAAGTATTTTACAATGCAGCACAGAACAAAATATAACTCTGACTTTCTGTTCTTGAATTTGGGTTAATTACATTTTTTTCTCTTTCGACTAAGGAACACATGTATTTGTGCATGGCATTTTCCCACATCTACTGCAGCAAAGCTAGCCACCACACAGTATGAACTTTGGCTGTAGATTATTGTCACTTGAATTACATCCTGACCCCATGTGCACAAGTAGGAAAAAGGGGTTGAGGAGAGACTGATGGACTTTCACACATCTATTGCACTGGTAGCTACACCCTTGGCTTGTTACACTTTAGTGCATCAGCCATCATCCAAACCATAATCCCAGAGTATGCAAATTTAGTAGTTTTTCTGTGTTGCAAAAAATTGCCACAATGTGTAAGATTAAGAAATTTACTGTTTTTTTTTTTTTTTGGGTAGAGAAATTGTGTTTTATTTTTAACAACTTATGGGTGAGTTTTTATCATGTATCAAGTATTCTATGCCTTGCTAGTATGGTATAGCGGTGTTTTGCTCATGTCCTATGTGCCCCGCCAGTTAGCTACTGTGCCCCTTATTGTAGCCTGGAAAGAAAAGGAACCTGGAGCCACCACTGAATGTGTAGGGTTAGGGGCAGAAGCACTTCTAGGTTATGTTTGGGGCTTGCACATGAGTAAGTTGAGAAGGAGGGCTTTAGGTCACCAATACATAATCAAAGTGCATTCCTTAGAATGGACTTTTTTTATTACACATATGAAATGAAATGCAGTTCATAAAGAGGGAAAATGGCGGTATTTCAGTGACATCACTAAATATTGGAGGAAAAGGAAAGGAGACTTTCTCCTTTTTGGCAGCACTGTGCAATCTCTGGCAGAGTTGGCTCCAACACTAGGAGACAGAGAAAGTCACCTAGGGCCCACTGGCCAGGGGTGATGCCCAATGCATATGTCCATCCATGAATGTGTCGATGTACACACCTGCTATTGCTTCTTTTCTGTGTCCGTG
>NC_056730.1:64281177-64311177 GCF_019279795.1 Protopterus annectens
AAGAGGGTTCCCCCACAAGTAATCAGTTCTGAGGTGTCAACTGATTATTCAGGATCATACCTGAATTACACACCTAACAAACTCTGGCTTTTAGTCAACTCCAGATTATGTGAGGGAAATTCATTATCAAAACTAGTATAATGAACAGCCACCAGCCCATTGGGTAACTGCATTTTCATAACTGCCTAAAAGACTTAAATACCCCACGCAGAGGTTTGAGTCACAACTAAAGCCTTATCTGAGAAACAGCTGGAAAAAAAAACACTATACTAGTTTTGTCTTTACTGTCTACAAAGAGAGTGCCCTGGCCTCCTGACATCCAGCTTTCTTTCTGTATGGCAGGGGAAAAATTAATATGATAATAATCTTAATAATAACAATAATAATAATTATAATAATAATAAACAACCCACCTAAAAAAATCCAGTTAGTCTTAAGACCACCTTTTCCCCAAGAATACCAATCTACCCTGTACCATAGACAATATTTGAGGTTAACTCTCAATCCTTACGAAACGTCAAATAAATGTTTGTCATAGCCAACAGAAAAATTCATTCATCCTCCAGGCTAAAGGATTCACAATGTATCATAATCTTTCATTAATCAGGAACTTCCAAATGCGGATAGCATTAATACAGCTGTACATATGTTCTCGTTCTCATATTTTCATCATTGTATTGTACCACAGCCAATCCAATGGCCTGAAGGGAGCAGAAAACATAAAATTACTCTTATGGCAGTATAATATTCAAACTACCAACAAGAAAAGGTTCTTTTCTCAAGGCAGTGAATAAACAACCATCAAAAATGTATCTTAAAGAACACAGTCCTGCACCCGGGAAATCTAACCACAAAAGGTAGTGCCCTGTGCTGTCATGTTGCCTGGATCTGCTTGCTCTCCCCTCTACCCCATCAATTCTCCAATGCATCTTTAGGATTAAATTCTACCTCCAGTGAAGGAATGCTGTGCTACTGGTCTAATACACGTCTGCAATTCTTTTAAGAAGAGTCCCAACAATTTAACTCCAGTGTGAGCGTCTAGACCTTTCTGCGGAGTTCCATCACAGTCATCTCCGAGTTCTGGGTACAAAAGTAATACCATCTTCAACATTCTTGATATTTGCTAACAACTCCCTCCTCTTGTCAATGGCCCCCTACTGTTCTTTTTCAACAAGTATACGATTCTCAATCTTCTAGACCACAGTCTTATTATGAATGCAGATGACCTGCTTCTGCTCAGCTCAAACCCTTCTACTAATGACCTCCAACAAAAATTCTGAGCTTTTTTCTCCAAATGTTGTACCTGAGTGCACAACTTGCACCTTGTTAACCCAAGCAAATCTAATGTAATGTAATGTTGTTCTATTAAACCGCCAAAAATGTCAAGCTCTCCCTCACTTGCTCTTTAAAGATGACATGTGTAAGTAACCAAACTCCAAACGTTTTAGAAGAAAGATACAATTACATCGTCTTGGACCTTTCTCATCTTTCACTGAACATGAGGACAGGATTGTAAACAAATTGTTGTGCCAATAAAATCATGCTTTCTGATGCCTGGACCCACCCATTGCTACATCCTAAAAAAATGTAGGTGGATATAAATTCAACTGGGCAACTCTACTGGTGAGTACACTACTTTTCAAAATTATTAGGCAAGGTTACCGCCCTCCCCTTAAAACTGGGCACTGCGGCATGGAACCACCTTCACACAAAGTTAAGGCGATGGCACATACTACCTTCTTTCAAGACTGAACTAAGACAGCACCCTGCACACGTTTCAAAATAATGCAAACCACCCTTTCAATCTTCCAATCTTCCTTCACTTACCCTCCTTTACTACTATACTATAGTATCCCTCAAATAGCAAATTCATGCAATAAACTACTTGTTGATCCTTATATCAGACTTTATCTTTCTTTGCTCTCTGGTTTTGATCATTCTTACTCCCTCTTTTATTCTCTTTTCAAACCTATATCCTCTGAAATTAACTGCAAACCCTTCATGATGTATTTTGTTTACTGTGATTTCCATTGTCTAACTCTTGCGAAACCATCACTGTTGTAAATATTCTTGCTATAATTACTTTTTGTTTCTCTCCTGCAAAACTATTAATGCTATATACTATATTCCAGTGACTATGTATTTTTATGACTTTGGAGCTTTTCTCCCTGGGCCTCCACTGAAAAGGGACACATGTCCAGATGGACCTTCCAGGTTAATAAATACAAAATAAATAAATAAATAATGGTTAGCCACATCAACTGCTCATCTGGACTCACTGAAAAAGTTCTGGATTACTCTTTACTTACGGCATGACCATATCTGTTTGACATATTTTCATTGATACATATGAAACAAGTAAATGTGCTCATGTTGTTGTAATCTTTAGTTTCATGCCATTCTACTGCTGTATGTAATACACATTATCTTTGTTATACATTGCATGTATGTATGTCGTTAACTGGGTCGAGGTCATGGCTGAAACCAGTCTAATAACCAGCCCACTTACCTAGTTATTAAAAGTAGGCAGACTGGTGGAAGCTACTAAAAAACATATGGCTGAAACTACTTGAAAGCTTCCCACAAAGGTATCACAAAAAATATGCAGTACTACCAGTTAATTGTTGTTCGTTTTCATTTGTTAACTGGGGTAGAATGGTGATACCGCTGGCCCATTTTTAGGCAAAGCCCAGGAAAAACAATAAAATAATCAAAGGAGTATCAATCAATTACACTTACAGAGCAAATGAAGACAAATTACAATACCATTTAAAACAGGAAGGTTTCAGTGTCTTCCACACATTTAGACCATCCAATAAACAGACAGGGACTAAAGGTGGAGGTGTCTTAATCTTCATTAACAATAAACATACCTCTAAGTTGGTTAAATAGGATGACCGGCTTGGGTTTCTCTATGTGAAAATTACTATAGACAAAGTCTTATACCATATCCTAGGAAGCAACAGGACACCCTCTACGCCCCATAGCTCATAGTTAGACCTAACCACGGGGGACTTTAAATACCCTTCTATAGACCAGAAATCCTACACAGCCTCAACTTTGCAGGCATAGGGATTTCTGGACTTTATAAACACAATCACCTTTGATCAGGTAGTACATATACCCAAAACAAGTTCAAATATATTGGGCCTAGTACTGACAAATATGGGGAAAACTCTGCACCCCCATCCAGAGTAGCCATATCCTCCTTGGCAAGGTCTGCTTACAAAGCAGTCTCCTTTGAAAATAAAGATTGATATGGTAACCCCTAGTAAATGCTGGAACAGTAAAGAACTACTCTAAAGCAAACTACATTTTATTGAGTGATAGTTTGTCACAATTCAATCCTGGTCCAAACTCAGACAATACAGCAACCTCTGTGCCATTGTTCACAGACATTCTGTACTACCATATCAACAGCTGCATAGAGGCTGCTGTACCTACCAGACGTTAGCCCACAACTAACTCTAAAACTAACCAACCTGGTGAAATCATAAATTAAACAGGTTATACAAGAGGCAAAAAGTCTGGCTAAAATCAGAAGGTGCATCTCCCAGAAATTATACGCACTCACTTATCAAATGAAAAAGACAACTAAGAGGGCTTATATCAAGAGCAGCAAAGCCAACTTCAAGGTCAAGATAGCTTCATAGGCAAAAGGCAACCATAATGCCCTTCTTAAATGATGTTGATAACCTCAAAGGCAGCACACAGCAGTGTATCAAACTGTCAGTTAATGGCACCACGTTCACTAAGCCAAGTGATGTACTGAATCTGCTGGCTGACAAATTCACTTCCAATTTTACCCCCCAATCACCCCTAGCCACCCCCCAAGAAAATATCTTCAAGCATAACACTACCAAATATAAACAGGGAACAGATTCTGACTGTCCTCATCAAGACCAAGAACACAGCCACAGTGGGACCCAATAATATCCTGGGATGCCTCCTGAATAGGTTAAAATATGATCTATCAGGGCTACCAGAGTCGCTACTTAACTATGGTCTCAGAACAGGATTTGTGCCACAAAAATGGAGGACTGCAATGGTCATCTCTCTTCATAAAGGTGAACAGTCAACTGACCCCAGAAACTTTAGACCTATTAGTTTGACTAGTCTCTTAAGCAAAGCCATGGAATTAATTAACGCAGACATAGGAAACCTTCAGCAATGGACCCAACTCAATTTGGTTTTGTCAGGGTAATGCCATGCCTACTAAACTTGGTGGAATTCTTTGAGAAGGTCACACAGGCAATGGAGGAGAGTAAAGTGGTGCATACCAACTACCTAGACCTGGTTAAAGCATTTGACACAAAGTCCTAGTCATGCATTGTAAACAAACTTACAGAATTGGGTATAAAGCTCTAGATAACATGCTTAACAGTCAGCTGGCTCACAGGTAGGATCCACAAAGTTGGGATTGATGAAAGCCACTCTACAAAGAGCCCAGTCATCAGTGGAGTGCCTCATGGCTCAGTGCTGGGCCCAATACTCTTTGGGAAGTACTTCTTGTAATTCAATGACAATGCCAACGGGTTCTGGCTAAGTCTGTAGAGGATTGCAAGTCAGGAGCTATCATAGAATCCTTGTAAGACAAATGACTGGTGCCAAAATCATGGCTTAAAAAACTCAATGCCAAGAAATGCATAATAGTACATTTTGAGAAGTTGTCCACCCCAGAAAACAATGTCATCGACAAAACACCCCTAAGAATTGACCCAGTAGTTAGAGATTTGGGTAATCATGTTGATAGTAACCTAGGCTTTGACCAGCATCTGTCAAAGATGGTAAGGAAATCATTCTAGGTCACTCTGCTTATAAGTAGGGGCATGGCATCTAGGTCCAGTCATGCTACTGAATTTGACCCTCATCAGGCCATCATTGAGTATAATGCTCCTTTCAGTATGTATCTGACCAGACACATGCAGCAACTTGAATGTCTGCAAAGGTTCCTTACATATATATATATATATATATATATATATATATATATATATATAGGGCATAAATACAATGTCCTATGCAGATCACATCAAAGCCCTGTCTCTACAATCTGTTTCCTACAGAATACTGAGAGGTGACTTATGCCTGGCATACAAGGCATCCATGGCTCTAGCTCTGATGAATCTTTTGCATATCTGAAAAATGAACAGCATCAAAATTGCTAGATCTAAAGACCTGCATTTTGCTTGTGACATAAATAGGACGTGTTGGAGGGAGAGATACACATCTCAAAGAATCCCAATTCTCTGGAATAGGCTCCCTGTCCTTGTGAAACAGAATCTGTCCTTCTAACTCTGTTCAAGTATAAACTGGGCCAGTGGATGGGAAATTGGAAATTCACCCATGGTCTCGTCTCCATGTTTCTGATGGACAGAGGCAATGAGTAAATCATGTTCCATGGAGTGTATAAAACAAAAATTCATGGGATACTTTTGGGTTACATGGCTAGGCTTATAATGGCTTTTGCAGCTATTAGCCTAGAATACACCTATGAATAGAACATGATGATTTCCTGACTAAACTCCAAGATGTACAAATCCAATGAAAATTCAGTCTGTGTAGAGAATTTAGATAGCCAAACATTGACTGGCTAAACTGACCATCAAATAAGTCTGTCCAAATATTAAATGACCATGATCAAAAGGAACAGTATGAACTCCATCTAAGGGAAGCAACACCTTAGATAATACCTTGACAAAACTGCATTCTTTCTTTTAGCTCCCCTACTCAAGGTTACACTCTAATATATTATCCCACTATCATCTGACCAAACGGTAAAATAAAACTCAGTCATAAATGCTCTCCACAGACTAACAACCAAAACTATGATATAATAAATGATATAATTATGAAATACATTTAGAGATTGCACCACTTCGGTTCAAGTGCGAGTCTAATGAAGTCCATGTGATCAAATGTCAATAAAAAAATAAACAACAGTACAATGAAGGTGTCTGTTCACAGTAAAACTGATTATGGGAAGCCTGTAGTTTATTTTACTTCTTTTTTTTATGTATGCTACAAAGGCCTCAATAATACTAATGTAGTTTCATCTTTTTGGTTCCTTATTGGAATGCACTTCTTTTTAACCCAATATGTGTATATTTTTTAAATCTGTGTTATGACTCTAAACTCAATAGTTTACTAATACCTTTAATCTTACTTTACACTGTTGTTTCTGTGTATGTAACCTGGGCTGAGATTGCAAAATGGTTAAATTTGCTCAGTCGTCTACCCCGGTAAACAAAATTAAATAAATGTCTCCCAGAAGGCAATAGCAAGGGCAGTCAAATCCAATACATGGAAACTCTTTTTAGTGAAAACAATCACCTAAGAGTAAACCAGCAGCTGATATTCACATGCTTTTGTATAAATAAAACAGGTCAGGTACCTTCGTCATTAGAATGGGTATCACAGACTTTCTACTACTTATCCTTTCACAACAGAATTCGAGTTTCATACTTTAATGAAAAACAGTATTCAGATCTAGCAACCAACTTATAAACAGACAATACAACTTTAAGATAAAAATCAACAATATAGAAATCAAGCTTTTCTTTAAAAGCCATCAGTGTACCGATGTTCCTGATAGAATAAGGAAATGTATTCCAACTAGATGCTATAGAAAAACAGATGAATTTGCTTCTATATGTTTTGATAGCTGACATTAAAAAACAAACAGCCTTTCTCCCTGAGATGTCAGTCTCTACCCAAAATGTTCAATATGAAAAGTGACTTTAAAAATCAAATCAGAAATCCCAGGTACAAGTGTCCCCAGCACATCTGTACAATACTGAATATAGTCAAGAGTATACAAGTATTTTATCATACCTCATGTCCTGACATGCAGGTATTCTTTTAGGGGACCTTCCTTGGTGAAACTCAAGTAAAAGTCTGTCATTCTCATTTTATAAGCAAAACAGTGAGTTATATTCCATAACTGGTGTAACACAAGAAACATATATGCCCACAAATTTTAAGGTGGACCTAGAGACAAAGATCTTCAACATCAGGGCCTTGACATGAAGTGACTTGAATTTAACCTTATTAGCCTTCATCTTAAAAGACAATTTGTTACTGATGTAAATACCCAAATCTTTAGTAGTTTCCAGATAGAGAAACTGGAGCACTGGTCGAAGATGAGTGACTTTACATTTACCACTATTAACAAACATGCCATATTCCTTAATGCTTAATTTTACAATATCTGGATAAGTTCAACTGAACTATATTTTCTTCTTTGATAATAAACAATTTTTTGGGTCATCAGCAAACAGATATCTGGTGAGCAGTACTGAGAGGCAAGCTTGGGCTTGGTTACCCTTAGGCTTTCGAATACTGGCCAAGGCTTTTGCCACCCCCATAGTGCCTTTTTTAGGCAAGGCTCAAACAACAAACCCACCACCATAAATAGCACAATAGCACAAGTAACCAAAAACGGAGGGTAATGCTACTCAATGCCAGAAGTCTTAAACCTGAAAATGCATGCACTCGAGGCACTCCTCAGTATGGAGAACATCGACATCTGTGCAGTAACAGAAACCAGGTTTAAGGCTCCTGAGAGCACCCCAGCACTACTAGGCTATAACTCATACCATACCTTTCGGCCACAGAACCAGAACCGAAACACAAAAGGCGGGGGTGTATCCATATTCATCAAGGATACCCACACCTCCAGTTTAGTGGCACAGCACAATGCATCACAGATCATCCATGTGCAACTAACAATGGGCAAAACTGCCATCCAAATTGTAGCTTGCTACAGATCACCCACCATGACCCAGGACCCCCATTTCGCATTTCTGGACACACTGTGAAATATGAAGGTCCTACCAAACACCCTAATACTGGGTGATTTCAATTACCCAAACATAAACTGGGAGAACTACTCAAGTACTAACTCCCTTGCCCAACACTTTCTAGAATTTATAAACTCGAATGATCTGGATCAACTGGTCGACACCCCCACCAGATGGAACAACATATTGGACCTGGTCATCACCAACATGGGTGACCAGAGGTCAACCCCGCACTGGTTAGATGAGACCATAGACTAATCACTCTGGATATCCACATTCCACCCTCACCCCCAATCAAGGAAACCACCATGAAAAACTTTTCAAAAGCAAACTTCATGTTACTTAAGACTAAGGTGGAAAGGTTCACAGCCCCCATGCTACAGGACAATGCTGTCCAAGATGCTGAAACCTTTACAAAGGCACTCTATGAGCATTTGCAGGAATGCATGGATCATGCTAGCCCAAGTAAAACTAAGACTCACTCCTCCAAGAAAAGGAAACCAGTCTGGTGGACCCCTGCCATAAACAAGCGATACAACAGAAGGAGGAAATGACTACAGAAAAGAGTAAAATCCCAAGAAGGAAAGACATCTCTGATCAGTATCAGCAATAAACTATGATCCCTCATTAAATCATCCAAGGCTAGTTTCATAAGAAAAATTGCCAATGACTCCAAAGATAACCACAAAGCATTCTTTGGCTATGTCAAGAACCTAAGTGGAAACTCTCAGATCTATTCTGAGTTAGTGTAGAATGGCACAAAATACACTGAACCGACTGATATTGCCAACATTCTGGCAGACAGATTTAGTGCAAACCTCACCCCCCTTTCACCTTCTAAAGGACCCATAACTATACCAGAAGAATGTAGGGCCCAGTCAATCACTGACACACAGGTTAAAACAGCCCTATCCAAAGCCAAAAACACAGCTTCAATGGGACCAGATGGTGTCCCAGGTTGTGTCTTACAAGAGCTCCAAAATTACCTAACCCCTCACCTAAACACACTGTTCAAACTCAACCTCTCTACAGGCTACGTACCCACAGAGTGCCGCACAGCAACAGTTATCCCACTCCACAAAGGTGGAGCCACAATGGACCCGGGGAACTATCGCCCTATAAGCCTGACTAGCCTGGTCTGCAGGGCTATGGAGCACATCATCATGGAACTCATTAACAGAGACATTGGGAACCTCCAAACCTTGGACCCTACTCAATTTGGCTTTAAGGGCAGATCATGCCTCCTAAACCTAGTGGACTTATTTAAGACAGTTACCAAGGCATTAGACGAGGGGAAAGGAGGTCCACACAGCCTACCTAGACCTCGCAAAGGCTTCTGACACCATTCCCCATTCTAGTATTATGGGCAAGCTCACCAGCTTGAACATAAACCCCTACGTCATGAGATGGGTTGCCAACTGGCTCATGGATAAACCCACATGGTGAGAGTTGCAGGCTCTAAGTCCGACTCTAAACCGGTTACAAGTGGCATCCCCCAGGGCTCAGTCCTAGGACCCCTCCTGTTCAGTATATACTTCTCAGAGGTACAGGCAAGCATAGGAAGACTATGGATGACCAAGTTTGCAGACAACTGCAAACTAGGGGCCATAACTGATTCTCCGGCTGATACAGACACCCACCAGAAGGGTCTCACTGGGACAGATACCTGGTGTCAAATTCATGACCTCATGCTAAATCCTAAAAAAATGCATAGTCATCCCCTTTGGAAAGCATAAAGTACCCACGAACTACCACATAGGTGGTAGTCCCCTAAATACAGAAAATGTAATAAGGGATCTGGGGACCACGCAGATAGCAATCTCTCCTTTGATAATCATATTGCCAAGTTGGTTAGAAAATCCTTCTATGTGGCCCACTTAATCACAAAAGGGTTTGCATCTAGAACAAAAGAGGTTATTGTGCCTCTGTACTCATCACTCATTAGACCCATCATAGAATACAACACCCCATTTGGGATGTACCTTACCAGACACCTGCAACAGCTGGAAAGACCACAAAAGTACCTCACCAAGAGGATTACTGGCCTCAAACAGATGCCCTATGCAGCCCGACTCAAGAAACTCTAGCTGCACTCGGATGCATACCGCTTACTGAGAGGTGATCTCTGCCTGACATACAAGACCATATCCAACCCAGAATTGATGGACAAGCGCCACCTAAAAAAAAAATCCCGGAGAGCCACACGCTCTAGAGATATAAACCTCACCACAACGATAAACAGGACATGCTGGAGGGATAGATTCCTGTCCCAGAGACTCCCCCATGCTTTGGAACAGGATTCCAGTATACATCAGGCAGAGTCCCTCACTAACGCTCTTCAACAGAAACCTTGACGGGTGGATGGGAAACAGAAAATTTACCCCAGGGATCACTGCAGTGGCTCTGCTGGACAGTGGCGCAGGGAACTAATGGCTCTGCTGGACAGATGCACAGGGAACTTATCTAAGGGGGTGGTGAAAGCCAACACATTCTGGCTATGCTTATAAATGCCCTTGGGCAGATAGACTAGAACTTACCTATGAACCTAAGCATGCAAAAACTATACTTAATAGAGTTGGAAATATTCCCTACATCATGTCTTTGTCTTCAGGTTCATGACAGCATTAGATGTTCTGCATCAGCTCACTGCTGCAGTAGCCTAAGCTGTATGGGGTGGTCTGCCAAATGTTGCCCCCCCCCCCCATTGGCCTCTCTCCAAAGCTTTGGAGCACTTTCAACTAGTCACAGCCACTGACATGCTCAAGGAGTCTAGAGATTGAACAGAAGCTACTGTGCTATTCAGAACTTTCCTACCACTGATAAGTGAACACTTTCTGTGCTCTTGGGGTCAACCATCAGCTCTGCAGTTATTGTTTCATTCTACTCCTCAGTTTTCTGAGAAACATCTTTCTCTTTCTGAGATTCAGAAATCTCTATACAACAGTATTAGAGTTTCTTGCGTGAAATGGTGCTACCTTTTTTCCTTTATTTAGTCCTTGGGATTTAACCCCCCTTTCAGAAGCATTTCATCACATTTTCTCCCACTGCAAGTTTCTTTTTAAAGCATAAAATAAAACTTTACATTAGGAATAAGCAAAATTCAGAGAGACAGTGGAAGGGAACTACAGAGACAAAGGAACATCCTCCCACAACCACACATGAGCTAATAAAATAGACTTCTGGGTGAGAGGTGCAGATTTTTAATCCAGCATGTTTTTTGCATGCAAAACAGAAGGGACCTGGAGACGTGTTCTAGACCTTTCTTTCTGAAATTATGCCAAATTTCCCAGATTCAAAATTCTATCCCTTTACTCTTGTCTTGTCACTCACTCACACCAGCATTTTTCTAGTAACCTTAGATTTTAGACACCTATCATCACATTACAGTCCTTAAATGCGTCAGGTGCTTTTTGTATTTTGCTGTCTCTGGTTCACATTTTCAGATTTATGTCTCAACCTTTGGGCTTATACAGCTCCAAGAGTATTCACAAAGTGCCTGGCTCCAGTGATTGCCCCTGCAGGTACCAGAGCATTCACATTTTTGCCATAGCAATTGTCTGATAATGGCAGACTCCTTTCAGTACTGTTAAAAGTCCCTGACATTGATAATGAACCTGTTACCCGGCATGGTATTTCAACTGGGATTCTCACACATCAATAGTCTATGAACCGAACTGGGAAAAATCTTCTCTCATTGCTTTCGACAGAATAGTGTTTCTAAGATATCTGTTCGAGACATTCCCAAGAACAGCTCTCATCCTCTAATCAAGGTGGTCACTTACAAGACCCACTTTCTCAGGTTTTCCAACCCATCACAAGCATCTAACTTGGATTATCTCAAACTTTTCAAATTTATGGCCTCTGCTATTCTCATGATTCCTTTGGCCAGACTACATAGGATGATACTTTGGTGGCTTGTCAACTCCATCTGGACTCAACACCTACACGCCATGTCTTTTCAGCTTCCAGTACTCCTGCTTTGGTGGGTAGATCAGTTTATTCTCAACCCAGGTCTTTTCCCCCTAGAGGTGGCGGCACAGTCTGTGACTACAGATGCGTCAGGCTTCGCTTGAGGATCAGTGTCCAAAGGGATAAAGTTACAGGGTCTATGGAATAAGCAGGGCAGACAAACACAAATATAAAATAAATTACTGTAATGCATGTTCTCAAATCTCTAAACCATTTTTGGATTCAGGGTCCTTTAAGAGTCATTACAGATGATGCCACAGTGATGTGGTAAATACACAGAGCAGGAAGCAGATCTTACCCTGTATGCAGATGATTATGGCAACTTGGGGTCTAACAACTCAACTCAAGTTATCCCTCCAAGCTACCTACGCTCTCTCAGAGCAAAAGGTCATAACAGATGAGCTAAGAAGGATAAGGACAGACTCTCAGAAATGGATGCTGCATCTGTAAGTCTTCCATGAACTGGGCCTTTTGTATGGAACACTTCAAATAGATCCAGGACTCCATGCACTCAAACCATGAAGAAAGATGCATTTTCATTCACCTGCATGGGAATAGTACTATATCCCTTCCCATCCTTTCCTCTAATTGCCAGAGTTCTTTTGAAGATTCAAAAGGACTGCCTGAAAATTACAGTGGTAACCTATTTTGGCCCAGGCACCCATGATTCTCACTTTTTTTTAAAATGGCCAAGGGCAATTGCCACAATCGCCCTCTCAGAATGGACTTGACAAAGAACAGGGGTTGTTTAATACTCCCTTCAACTGATCACCAGGATGATAGAGTTTCAGTTCCTTCCAGGCACCTTCTTCTGAGGATGCACTGCAAGTATTAAGGGAGGCAAAAAAAAAAAAAACTGCAACTAGGAAATCATATTTGGGAAACTAGAAGAGATTTTCTAGTTGGTGCCAAGCTAAGAACCATAATCCTTTTTTGGGCCGACATGACTGTGGTTCTTCAGTATTTGTGTGAATTGTTATCTGCTGGCCCTTCCTGCTCTTCTATTAAAATTCATCTATTGGCCATTTCTACTCAACTACCCTTAGAAACCACCCTGTTTTGCCTCAAGTGAAAGAGCTTTTGAAATGGGATTAAATATTTGGATCTTAATTTTGTGGTACAAAAACTTACTCAGTTTCCACTGGAATCTGTGCATGAAGCTAAAATGTAGTTCTCACCCTAGAAAACAGTATTGTTAATTGTGCTAGCTTCTGCCAGAAGAATATCTGAGTTACAAGTATTAATCATTTTTCATAAAGACGTGGTCACCTTGAGGAATTAACCCCTCATTTATGCGCAGTGTCATTTCCAGGTTTATTCTGAGCCAGGCCACTAATTGCACTGTTTTCTTCCGAGAGGTTAAAGATGAGGGAGAGAGAGAATCCTGCATAATTTTTATGTCCATTGCCAGAACCAAGTCTTCCAGCTCTGCTGATCAGCTGTGTATTTCAGACTATTTTCTAGACTGTTGGCTTAGACCACTTCTGCTATTCTTATCATAAGCAGCATCTTCCAGGCCAGGCCAGGTCAGGGCCAATTCGCCCAAGGCTATAGCTACTTCTGCAGCTTTGTTGAAAGGGATGGACTCTACAGATTTGCTAGAGGAGGCATCTCGGTCATCCATACACATCTTTACCAAACATTACAAACTATATTCTTTCTCTAGATCCATAGCAGTATTCAGTAGGGTTGTTCTCCAGGGACTGCTGGATTCCGACCCATCTTCCACCTCCCTCACCTGCTAAGCTTTGATATTTGTCCCATACAGCCTAGGCTACTGCAGCAGTTAACTCATGATAATTGGATGAGAAATAGGAAATAAACCCTGGGGATCACTTCTGTGGCTCTGCATGACAGAGGCACAGGAAAATAACTTTCTTGGGTGGCATAAGCCAGAGAACCTTGTTGGCTAGGCTTACTTAGGCCCTTGGGCCAATAGCCTAGTACCTACCTATGAAGAACATACTACAGATGTATAAAAAATCATACCGTAACAGTAGATATTTAATTAGGTCACTGTTACAGTTGTCATTCCCACCCTTCGATCCTCTAACTGTGGTTATTGTTCATCAGGGTGTGATTTCATTTCTCTGTTTTGGAGGGTAAGAAAGATTTGAACTCAGTGCAGTAGCTTCTATTTAATTTGTACACTCCTTGTGCAGGTCAGTAGCTATGGTGTGCAGATGGTGCCCTAAAGCTTTGCAGTCAGACAGGGAGATGGAGGCAAATCTTGGTAGAATGTCCCATATGGCTTTGGCTACTGCAGTAGTGATCTACTCAAACATCTACTATTATGGTAAGATTACTTAGACAAATGGAATAACGGTTCCTCGTGAGATATCACAGGAGAATATTATAACAGGCCCCAAAGTACAGTGGCCCCAAGACCTTGATATCTTGAACACTTAAGTAAGGATGTTATGTTGGTAGATGATACCAATCTGCCAGAACTCAAATTGCAGTTTTCCTGCCAAAGTTCACAACCACAGATAATTGCTCCCTGGACTGCAAGACCTCCAGGGCTATAGTGCTCAGGACTCTTGGTCCAGTCAGGAACTGCAAATTCACATCAGTATGTTGGAAATCAAGGGAATGATTCTGTTACTCCAATTTGTTTAAAAGAAAATTCATCTATGAAAAAATCCACTCCATCTGTTAATATGGCAGTAAGGTGATACATTAACACCACCTGTATAAGAAAGATATGAAGGTCTGAGACATACCTCTCAACCTCTTGGCATAAAAAAAAAACTGGAAAAAAAGCAAAAAGGGGAGAAAGCCAAAAATGAGGGGAACAAATTTTCAATGTTGTTCTTGCAAGCAACTTTACTGGAATAAGAGATTATGTTATCATGCATTTTCTGAAGGATATGAAGTTGGAAACTCAAATGTTTCATTATTTAGTGAATTTAGTCCACTGTTTTGCCAGAAAAACACCAATTTTATGAGGAACAGACTACAAATATGAAGCAAAACTCAGGGCATTCTGAGAAAATCTGAACAATTGAGAAATATGGTCTGAGAGTGGGCATTTAAAAACAACATATTACTACCAATGGTGCATATTGCCAAGGAAACCAAGCTAAATGTTGTAAAAACAAATGATTTTGTCAGTTCCTCAAAAACAACACTAGTTTTTAAGAAGTGAGATCACTGAAATGTCTTTGTGGTTCCCCTGCCTCCCTAACCAACACTGACACAAATATTCCTCTAATTCTCTTGGGAGTGGCAGAAGCATGGATATGTTGATTCAGGTATAACCCAAAAGCCTCACATATGCCATCTCTCCTCTCTTTCTACAAAAATACATAGTCAAAGCCATAGATTTCAAGGCTGCATAACAACACTAGGCAAGTGATCACATAGACCATAAAAGGCCTAGCAAAGTACAACTTGGAGTAGATCCACCCAACAGTTCTTGCTGTCCCTTATCAGTACTTACTACTACATACCTCCCAGAGAGTCATACACGATAATCCTGGTGTAAATTTAAATCTACTTATCCGATCATCAAGACTAGCCTTAAAGGCAGGCACAGTAACACATATATGCCCAGCAATTAGTTGACTTCATCAATATAAACTTTCTAGACCATTTAGTCTGCACCCAAACCTGGGGTATCAAAATCATGGATTTGACCTTTACTAAAGTTGGGCAGCTTTGCTCCCCCACCCACTGTAATTTCCTCATTGGTCAAACCAGATCACAGATCAGTCCTACTCACTACAAGATTGAAGCCTAAAGCAACTTCATATACTTGGCTAAATTGAAAAGCCCCTTCCATTTTGCTGACCCCACTGCTTACGTAGAATTTTCTACTACTGAATTCTATGCAGATGTAAATTCAATGTCAATTTAAAAAATAAACCCCTCATGCTGAAACCTTACTATAAACAGGCTCTATAATAAAAGGGGAAAAAAAGCTTTGCTGATAAAAAATAAATTTAACTCTCAAGATGCCAAACACACTCTTGCTAAACTAAACAAAGATGTTTGGATCCTGACTAAATAAACCAAAGCCACATATGAGGTAAAAATAGCCACCCAGATGAAGGATAACCACAAAGCCTTTATTAAATATGTTGGAAACCTCAGAAACAATACCCTAAACTGTGCAGAGCTAATAGTAAATGATAACACAAACTCAGAACCAGAGGACATTGCCATTTTACTAGCAGACATTTATCTTAAATGTCACTCCCCTTCAGTATTCTAAGATCATGTACCCACAACTTCACCCTCATTAAATCAACCGAAAACAAGTCCTCAGGGCACTAAGCCAAGAACACTACTTTTATGGGGCTGAACAACAGATATGACTGCCAAATGGTCAGCCTGAAACATAACTTGTCAGACTCACAAGAGAGGCTATTCGATATCAGCCTCAAAACAGATTCTGTGCCATAAGAATGGAGGACAGCAATAGCTGTCCCTTGCACAAAGGTGGTACTTCAATGGACCCAAGTAATTATCAACCTATAAACTGGACAAGCCTCATCTATAAAACTATGGGAAGGATCATAACCTACAGACTCTTAATCCAAGCCAGTTTGGAGCCATCGAAGGCAGATCCCGCCTATTTAACCTGGATGAGTTCTTCAAAAAAATACTGTAACAATACACGAGGGCAAATTAGTAGACACTGCATATCTAGACCTCATAGAGGTGTACAAGACCTTCCCACACTTGGGAATCTTTGATAAACTCAACAAGCTATATATAAATCCCTACGTAACTCATTGCATAGCAAATCTTGTAAAAAATAGAACCCAGGAAATAAGGGTAGATAACTCTACCGCCTCTAAAAGACTCATCACTAGCTGCACAGCTCAGGGTTCAGTCCTTGGGCTGCTCATCTTTGGCATTTACTTTCCAGAGGTCGAAAGTTAATGTTTGGCTGCTGAAAAATTTGGCAGATAACTGCAAACTTGGTGCCATCATAAACTCCCCTGAGGGCAATTTGATCTTCCAAGTAGGCCTGTCGCAAATGAACAGATTGCATCAAAAAACATGGACTAAAATTAAATACCAAGCAAAGTACAATCATCTTTCTTGGCAAGCAGGACTCTCCTTGTAGCTATTACATTGACTGCACAACTCTGAAAACTGATCTCATTACTCAAAGATCCAGGAATCTTTGTTCACAATGAACTGTCCCTTTTGATCATCATGTATTCACTATTGTAAGGAAGTATTTTTTCATCATACAACTTGTATCCAAATAATATTTATTTATTAAACAGTTGTTTACTGGGAAAGTCAGACTTGGAACAAGCCAATTTTCAGCGGAGACCAGAGGAAAAATGCTCCACACCCATGTCTTTGTGACGTGGGAGGAAACTGGAGCACCCAGAGGAAACCCACATGAACACAGGGAGGACATGCAGACTCCATACAGAAGGCACCCCAGCCAAGAATCGAACTAGAGAACCTCTTGATGTGAGGCAACAACCTAACTGCTGCACCACTGCGCCATGCCAAGTCTCAAATCCAGGACCCTGTCAACTACAACATAGTGCATTAGCCCACTAGACCACTCACCTCTACAGCTCAGCGGTATACCATCCTGGTCCAGGAATGTAATCATTCCACTGTACTCTGCACACATTAGGCCAGAGTATAACGCCCCTTTCTGCTGTCCAAATGCTTGTCACAACTGGAAAGACCAATGCCTCCTCAGCAAGAAAATTAGGGGTCTGAATAATAAAAACTATGCAGACATTCTTAAAGCCTTGCCCTTCTTCTAGGCATCATACAGGCTAGTAAGAAGTGACCTCTATCTCATGTATAGAGCCTCAGTATCCCCTCTCCTTGTCAGACACATTACACATTCACAAGTCCAATGGTGGCATAAACACCCACTCAAGGAATTTCAATCTCTTCTGCAACATAAATAGGACAAGCTGAAGGATATGTCTCTTTCATAGACAATTCCACTTCTGTGGAACCATCTTCCACTCAACATAATGCAAAGTATTTTGCTTGCTATAATGAAATGCAATTTGGACAAATGGATGGGAACCACAAATTCACCGTTGGTTTAGCTCACTTGTCCCTCATGGATAGGGGCAACAGTGTAAATGTCCCAACATATCCTTGCTCTACTTCTCTCTGGGTTATTTGTACAAAAAAATATAAGGAATAAAAACTACTAAGCGAATGTAAAGCTAAGCTTCTTAAATCTTCATAGATCAATAGCCTAGGAAGTACCTATGAACCTGTATACTGAGTTAGGAACCTATCCCTCAAACAAGACTTCTTCATTTGTGGTATATGTTTAGGTCCCAATGTGGGTGTTTGTGGCTACTGGTTTTACAGCAAACAGAAGATCATACAGAGCTTTGTCTTTCATGGCCCCAAAACAAGACACAGATCATCCTGCAGCAGCTGGTGGTTTGCTGACTATTAACATACTTGTGCTAATCTATCAGGATAGTTGAATATTTTTAAGGATTTTAATTATTTTGGTTAAAAAGTGCTGGAAGATTTCCAGTGGAGTGATGTGCTTGGATTTCTACATACTAAACAGGCATTTTATTCAGTGATCGGACTGATAAGGGAAGAGTACAGTGGTAAGATCGGGTCTCTGCATCTTGAAGATATCCCCTTGGAACTTTACTGGGCCATATAAAAGGATTTCCTGACTATAGTGGAGGCATGGTAACGGAGTCAGAAATAATTGTCCACATAAGGACCCAGGCCTCTTCTGACCATGTCTCTTGGAAGATGAGTGGCACTTATAGCATATGAGCTGGAACCAGCTTTTTTGTCAAACACTACTGTGATGTACATTTTTTTGCATTTAGCTTGAGATCATTTTTTGTATGCCAAGTAGGTGCATATTCTAGCCCTTTTTGAAACAACAAATCTTATGTGCCTTACTGGCCAAGATAAATTTGTTTTCCTTTTCTGCAGACATTTCAGATTTCCCACGTTAAACTTCCTTATGCTAAACTGTTAGCACATCACCAATCAGGAAGAACACATTTGGATCCACACTTTCCTTCTCCAGATCAATTATTGGCAATGTCTTCTGAACTTTTTGCTAGAATATTAACTATAATGTCTTCAGCATTCTTCACTAATAAAACCATAGGGTAACAAATGGAATATATTCACTGTGTGCATGGAACAAGAATGTGGACGGTTTCATCTTTGCCTACAGTTCCTTACAGACCTTTTTAACATAGGACTTGGTTATTCTTTCAGGGTCCACTTATCCTCTTTTAACTTCCACATGGACCACAGCTCCAAGCTCTTGGTAACTTTTACTGCTTGTAACGCCTATTTTGTTGGCACCTTCCTTTAACAGATTCTGTTTAGAAACCCTTTTCATATGAGAGATATATATTTTATGCCAAAAGAACTTACTTTAGTAGCTATCCCAGTGGCACAGAAGATTAACATCCTGGCTATGGCCCAGCTTACCAAAGTTTGATTATCAATTAACTCTGAGAAGCTGGTAGGGAAGTCCAACCTATTGGGGAAAAGTGAAGGTGATCTCAGGCTGCAGCAGTTTTTTGCAGGAAGGAGGTGAGTCCACAGCCTAAGGCAGCTTGAATGTGGTGTTCCAAGTCACTGACTAGTCACAGTCTACATAACATAAATGCATATGTTTATGCACTTGAATAGGGGAATATACAGTGGGGCTCCTGCAGTAATGTGGGTTGTACATCTCCCCACCCAGAAGGAGGTTATAGGGCAGTGACCAAATAAATTTTCATTGCTGAGTTACCAATGAGAATACAAGCACCCTTCCTGACTGCCCTAAACAATGCCTGTGAACTCATAAATCTTAAAAACAGCCTCAAGTCTGAAAAGGCAGACTTGATGGCTGGCAGGTACGGGGGCAAAAATCATAAAGAAAGACTAACCCTTCTGTCCTGAAAATCACCAGTTTCTACAGGTATAAAAATTCTATTTAAAAAAAATCATTCACTTGTGGCCATCAACTCAACCAAGTAAAATTCTGATTTGCATACCTTCTCAGTCCCCCTTTATTTGAGCTTACTTAAAACGAGTACCAGGAAAGGGAACAAAAAATGAAGAAAAGATCTTCTGCAGAAGTGGTCAGAGAACAAAAAGAACATAGAAGGGAGAGGAAGAAAACAGAAGTGGAAAAGAAAAAAGTTATTGGTGAGATTTCAGAGTACAGAAGAATCTGAAATGTACAGGTAAGAAATATGGGACAAGACTGTTGTGCCTTTAGGTAACAGGAAAAGAGGAAGGCCTAACATAAGGTTTATGGACATGGTGAGAGATGACATGCAGGTGGTTGGTGTGACAGAGCACGATGCAGAGGACAGGAAGAAATGTTAACAGTTGATCCGCTGTGGCGACCCCCTAACGGGAGCAGCCAAAAGAAGACTGTTGTGCCTTTAGGAATAAAGGTGCAAAATTTAATAGCATTCATTTTAATTAAAAAAGAGATTTTCTATGAGATTTTCTTTGAGACTGATGAATTGCTAGAAACTTTTTTGAAGAAATATGAAAAGAATAAAATATACCCATAGAATAATCATGCTGTTAAGACTATGGACTAGTCATGGGACTGCAATGTAATTTTGAAAATGGAAAATGGCAAAGTAATACATATTCCAAGTATAATAAATGTTGATGGTCAAAGAGCTGTTGATTATATATTGGGGACAACCAAACGCATGTTGTTTTTGTGGGAAGGAGGGACATTTTATAAATAATTGAGTTAAAAAAGGTGTTATTAATGTGAGGAAACTGTTCATGATGCTAAAAAAATGTGAAAAAATGTAATAAATATAATCAAACAGGACATGTATGAATGGATTGTGAAAAAGAAAAAAAAAGATTAGAATGGGAAATAAATGAGAAAAACAATTGCAGCAGGAAGGATCACAAGAAGGTATAAGGGAAAATAATAATACAAACCAAGAAAAAACAAATAATACCCAAAAAAGAGACGGGGAGAGGGAAAGCAGGACAGAAGTTAGTGATGGAAAAGTAGTAAATTGGAAAATTATTTAAAAGAAAAGTCCATTGGGACAAGGGTTAACAACAGAAAAAGAAAATTCCAGGCTGTAGGAATGAAGGCAAAAAAGAAAGGGAATGATAACCACTTTTTTTTAAATTAAAGAGAAGGACAAACAACCTTAGAGTTTTATTTATTAATGTTAATAGTATTAAAAATGTAACAAGGTTAATAGGTGTGCTAGAATGGTGTAATATGTGAGAGGTAGATTTGATAGTACTGGAGAATATTAGAGGTTTAAATGAAGTAGAGAGACAGAAGATGCAAAAACATTACGGACACGGGCATGATATGGAATTTGGATAATAAAAAATGTTAAGGGGTTGCTATATTATACAGGAATGGGATACACATTTTTGATTATACTTTAGTTAAACCAGGGAGATTAACGGTAGTGGATTTTAGGTGGGAAGGGAAAGTGTATAGATTAACAGCATATGTGATGGACACTAGATTATCCAAAAAGAAAAAAGCACTGGAACACTCAAAGTCTTTTATTTAAAACTCGCAAGTCAAAACTTTCACCATCAAGGCTTCATCAGGCTAACACATTTCAACAACTATAGTCAATGCTTAAACAGTTAGTAAAATCACAGGACACATTTTCAAACTTTTTGATGCAACTCTCTCAAATAAGGTCTTAAAGTGAAACTATCATTTAAAACAGGTGGTATATATGAGACTTAATTCGCAAAATCCATTTCATCTCCTCACTTTGTTAACTTCACATCACCTCCTCTTAGAGGTCACTAGATTATGTTATAGTAAACAAGAATATGATTATAACAGGAGACTAATTGATGCAAGAAAAACAGAAAAAAAGTAGATTAGATAAAATAATGGAATAAATAAGAGAATGTGGAAATTTGGACATATGGAATTTAAATAAATGCCTACATCGAAGAGGAATATTAAAAACAAAGATATTTTTTATCATCAAAAATTATGAGAACAGTGACAGGGGAAGCAATGGATTTTTGTCCTACTCATTTGGCTATATGGATTGAAATAGATGAAAATAAGGAAAATGTTAAACCTGGGAAAGGAATTAAGATGATCAAGCCCCTTTTGGTATGTACCTCACAAGACATCTGCAACAACTGGAAAGACCACAGAAATACCTCACAAAGAGGATTACTGGCCTCAAACAGACGCCCTATGCAGACAGTCTCAAAAAGCTACAGCTTTACTCCATCGCAAATCACCTACTCAGGGGCAATCTCTGCCTAACATACAAAACTATGTCAAACCCAGAGCTGTTGGACATGCTCCACTTAAAGAAATCCCAATCCCTCAGAGCTACACGCTCTAGGGACCTTAACCTTGTCACCACAATAAACAGAACATGCTGGAGGGATAGATTCCTGTCCCAGAGACTTCCCATACTCTGGAACAGACTACCTATATATGTCAAACAGAGCTCCTCATTAGCACTCAAGAAAAATCTTGATGATTGGATGGGAAATGGGAAATTCACCCCGGGGATCACTTCTGTGGCTCTGCTCGACAGGGGCACAGGAAAATAATAGTCTTGGGTAGCGAAAGCCAGGGTACATTTTTTGGCTAGGCTTGTATGGGCCATAGGGCCGATAGCCTAGTACCTACCTATGAACCTATGAAAAAGAAGTGGAATAAAAAGGGTAAAGAAATTACAACAGCATTATGGAAAGATCATTTGACAATGAAAGTTTCTTTTATTGCTCTTTCTTTTCTTACAAAAGTTGGTTATAATGGTAGATAACATTTATAAAAAATATAAAAGAATTCAGGTAATATGTGGAAAATAGAAAAAGGAAGAAAGAAAAAAGGAATATAGTAAAATGCAAACAGATGCTTTATATAGTCTTGATAGAAATGAAAGGGAGTGCTTTAAAAAAAAAAGAGATCTTTAAAAAGAATAAACAGAAAATTAAAGATTTGTTATATAAGGAAAACATTTTTACAGTGAAAAAAGGAAGACGTGTCACCATATTTAAGTAGAATACAGTGGTATAAATGTGAGACAAATAGTAAAATAGGAGAAACTGAAACAGAACAGAAAAATATAATAAATATAGTAGCGAGTTATGTGAAATAGATGGTAAAAAAGAAATAAAAATTAAAGTAATGCAGGGTAAAGCAGTTTACAGAAGAAATTAAAAAAGAAATAGAAAAACAAATTACAATAATAGAATCAGAAAAAGTAATAAAAAAAAAATGAGAGTTTGGCTGCTGGACCAGATAATATAGTATATTTAATGTACAGGGATTTTAATACAATGGTAAAAAGAAATTACTGAAAGAATATTTAATGAATAGTTAAATTATGGTATTAATTATGAAGAAACATGTAGGAATGTTATAAGGTTTATATGGAAGAAAGGGGAAAAATTAAGTCAAAAATCTGAGGTCAGTAATGCTGATCTAACCGTGATTATAATTTATGAAAATATTACAAAAAAAGAGTAGAAAATGAATTATGGGATAAAAGAAACTATGGGGTTTAAGGAAAAGGAAAACAAGAGTTATTAGTCATAAGAAAATAGTCGATGACATTAGGAAAGGGAAAAAAATAAGTACAATTAATAGTAGCTGATACTGATAAAGCATTTGATTCAATAGAGCATGATATTTTATGGCAAATAATTGGAGAATATAATTTTAGTACAAATAAGTCTAAGGCAAATAAATTAATATAATTTTCATACCAAGATACAGAAAGTATAAGAAAATATTAAAATTAAGAGTTTTAGTAAATGGTTGGTTAAATGAAAAAAATAGAAATCAATATAGGTATAAAGCAAAGGTGTCCAATGAGTACTTTTTTAAAAAAGTAATGAACAGTGTGATAAAAGGAATAAATGAAAAAATGAAAACAAAAAGTAAATATGTACAGGAAATGGGAGTGATATAGCTTATTGTGACTTATGCTGATGATATAACACTAAAGCAAAAAATGGAGAAGAATGAAGAAGGTAATTATATATTTGAATTATAGCTTGCAAGAAGATGATTAAACTCAAAGAAAATTTTAACTGTTTTAGATATGAGGAATACAGGTTGGGAAAAAAAGATCAGTTTTAAGAACTGTTTTTGGAGAATATGATATATTGAAGGAACAGTAAGAGAAAATATTGAGAGATCTAAAAAGACTTAGCATTTTGTGGAATGGGTATACATTTATTTTAATAAAAAAGTACATTTGATAAACACAATATGGATGGGAAAACTGTTATATATAGCCAGTGTATATAGGATACCAAGAGAATTGAGGAAACAGTTCACTGAAATTATATTTCAATTTATCTGGGGGTCCAGATTAAATCCCGTTAAAAGAAGGGTATTATATATGGAAAAAGAAGAAATAATTTCAGGTTTATTGAATCTAATAGTACACAGAGCTTCAGTAAATTTATGCAAAATCTTGGAATGGATAAATGAAAAAGAAAATAAGCTGGCAATTAGTATATTTAAGGAGAAATGTAAAAAAGAATGGGCTATAATAACAATGAATATAAGGGAAACAGAATGGAGAAATGAAGATACAAGAATGTAATAAGAAAATAAAATTGTAGAAATTAAAGACAGAAGGGATAAAAGAAAACAGGAGAATACGGTATAAAATATAATAATGCAAAATTATTGTGCAAACCCATAGGAACATTCAATGGAAGAAAAAAAATAAAAGCTATAAAGCAAAGAAATAAAAGGTGTAAGAAGAATACTGAATGCCAAATAAAGAATTTAAATATAATCAAATAAATATGGCTATGATTGAATATGGCCTCCATGGGAAATGTGGTAAAGAATGTGTCAATAATTTAGATAAAAATATGGTTTGTATTAAATGGACAATTTGGAATGACAGATTAGAAATGTGCACCCAGACTCTGCTACACTTTGCTGTGAGAGAAAGGTTAGTTTGCTTTTTATTTGTTGTATTTTGTATTACTTGATTGCCTTTTTCTATTTTGAATACTGTGAATTGTTTTCTTACCTTGTGTTTTACTTGTAGTCTGCTTTTAGCTGCATATTAAAACTTGATAAGAGACCACAGATCCATCTCTTTTGAGTCAGGCAGAAATCAGAACAGATCAATTAAGGACTCGCACATAAGATAAATCAAGTCAGTTAAGGTTAATCATCTGTGAACTGAGGGGTGGAGCTAGAAACTAAACCTTCTATTTAAGGGGTAAAATAAAACATTTCAGAGCTTTACTAGGAAAGGCTCACCCAGACTCTGCTACACTTTGTTGTGAGGGAAAGGTTAATTTGCTTTTTATTTGTTGTATTTTGTACTACTTTATTGCCTTTTTTTCTATTTTGAATACTCAGATTTGTTTTCTTTACCTTGTGTTTTACTTGTATTCTGTTTTAACTGCATATTAAAACTTGAAAAGAGACCACAGTGTTATCTCTTGTGAGTCAGGCAGAAATTTTTACCATCACTGTCTTTCTAGTTGCCATAATTATGTTAATTTGATGATATATCTCATTTCCTCTCTGCTTTTACTGGCTTGTGTAAGCGCAAATTATCATTTTGTGAAATCCCTCCCTTTCAACTATTTAAATTTATTGGCCGTCCTACTGTATTCCATAGTACTAGAATACAAACGTGACCACTCCCTTTCAATCTATCTTGCTGTTTTAAAAATAGTGACTCTCCACTAAAACTTAACTTTTTAGACAGGTAAAACTTAAGTAACCTACTTTCATATCTAACTCCTCTAGTGCACACTGCAGGGCTTTGGATAAACCTTTTTTTTCATCTTAACTTTAAGCATCCCTGTGACTAGCACTTGCTCTAAAACCTGCTGAAAAGCACTAGGAAGCCTTAAACTGATGCAAGCATTCAACTCTCCTTGTTAATAAGGAGAAATTAATCGTAGACACTAAACAGCCTATAACTGTAAAGTATCTTGCTAAGGTAAGGGAAAACAGCTCTTGTAATTTACAAAAAAAAATAGCACCAAACCAGGCATGTCCAAGGGTCAGCTTCCGGTGATTTCTCCTGTCCACCTGGTGAATCTGGGCATACTGGGGCAATGCAACAATTGCCTCATGAACACAGACAACCCTCTCCTCCTACCACCCAACACTACAACCTGCAAGAGGTGCACTTACATAGCCAAACTGGAAGCAAAGCTCTCTCCACCCAAGACTGTACTAGACAGTCAAGAGGAGAAGGTTAACACCCACACTACACCTCAAGCAACACATAGCCCTTCTAAACCCACACAACCAACACCTTCACATAGCAGCACTAAACCCTCATATATGGAGGCCCTTAACAGTAACCTTCCAAGCAACAAGGACTTCCGAAGCTGAAACACGAACAAACACTAATCACAACCAAAGTATCACATAGCTCACACCACCAGTGTGACATCCAACAGCAGCCCCCAAGGCAAGACAACGTACCCAACACTTTAGTCATATGTAACTCTATAGTCAGGCACACTAATGTCCCACTCAGGCTGAACAAGGAAAAAATTACAGTCAGCTGCCTGTTGGGTGCCAGGATCCGCCACATAATGCATGCACTCAGGTCACTCCACAAGTACAAATATGACTCTGTCATTGTCCATGTTGGAGTGAATGACTTGAGACATACCTCCCTGGACTACATGGAGAGACATGAAAGAGCTCTTGGATCATGTAGCTCAGGCAGGTATGACCCTAGCCCTGAGTAGCATCCTGCCGTCACCCAGAATGATACCACAGTATAAGAACAAAATGATTGACTTCACAATTGGCTAAGTTTCTAGTGTCATTCAAAGGGGATTCAGTATCTGTCTGCCTGGGACGGCATGATCAACAGACCATGATGCTTTGCCAGAGATGGTCTCTACCTGTCGCCTCTGGGATTCAGGTTACTGGCTAAGGCTCTTGCCAACCATATAGTGCCTTTTTTTAGCAAAGTTCAAAGGACAAAACCACCACCATAACAGGTACAAGCATGCAAAATATGAACATAATGCAACTCAATGCTAGAAGTCTAAACCTCAAAATGCACTCTCTTGAGGCACTCCTAAAAATGGAGAACATTGATATCTGTGCAGTAACTGAGACCTGGTTCAAGGCTCCAAGAGCACCCCTGCAATACCAGGCTACAACTCTTACCAAACTTTTCGGCCACCAAACCAGGACTGAAACACTAAAGGTGGAGGAGTGTCCATATTCACCAAGGATATTCACACCACTAGGCTAGTTGCCCAACACAATGCATCTGAAATTCTCCAGGTGCAACTAACACTAGGTAAGACTGCAATCCAAACTGTAGCTTGCTACAGATCCCCCACCATGCCCCAAGATTCTCACTACACCTTTCTTAACATACTGGAAAATATTAAGATACAACTAAACACCCTAATACTGGGTGATTTCAACTACCCTGCCATTAACTGGGAAAACTACTCCTGTACCAACACCTTTGCCCAACAGTTCTTGGAATTCATAAATTCCAGTGCCCTGGATCAACTATTCACAGTCCCACCAGGGGCTCCAATATCCTAGACCTGGTTATTACCAACATGGGAAATTGATTCTCCACACCTATGGTTACCTCCTTGTTGGTCAGGCCTGACCATAAGCTAATCACCCTTGACATCCACATCCCTCCCCCACCCCCCCATAAAAAAACCTCTCCAAAGCCAACTTCATGCTACTCAAGTCAGAAGTGACAAACGTTATGACACCCATGCAGACGGGAACTGAAAGTTCGACTGCTGAATCCTACACTAAGGCACTGTATGAGCACATCCATTCATGCATGAATTGTGCCATCCGAAGAAGAACCAAGATGCTGTCCTCCAAAAAAAGGATGCCAATCTGGTGGTCCCCTGCCATAAACAAACTTTACAACAAAAGGAAGAAACTGTTGCAGAAAAGAGGAAAATCCCAGGATGCAAAAAACTCCCTTATCAGCCTCAGTAAGAAGTGGAGATCCCTCATAAAATCCTTAAAAGCTAGTTACAAAAAGAAAATTGCCAAAGATTCAAAAGACAACCGCAAGGCATTCTATAGCTATGTCAAGAATCTAAATGGCAATGCTCAGATCTGCTCTGAGCTACAACAGAATGGCATTAAATACACTGATCCCAATGATATTGCCAATATCCTGGCAGATTGATTTAGTGCCAACTTCACCCCCCCTCTCACCCCCTAAAGGGCCCATCTCAATACTGAAAGATTGCCAAATTCTGGTACTAATGGGCCACACAGGTAAAAACCACACTCTCCAAGGCTAAGAATACAGCATCCATGGGACCAGACGACATCCCAGGCTGTGTACTACATGAACTACAAAATGAACTGGCACCTCACCTAAATGTCATGTTTAATCATAGCCTCACCTCAGGCTTTGTGCCCACTGAGTGGTGCACAGCTACAGTTCTCCCACTCCATAAGGGGGGGACCCACTTTGGATCCTGGGAACTACCATCCCATAAGTCTGACAAGCCTGATCTGCAAGGCCATGGAACGTAATATCATGGAACTTATAAACAAAGGCATTGGCAAACTTCAAAACATTGGACCCCACCCAGTTTGGGTTTGTGAAGGGCTGATGTTGTCTCCTGAACCTGACTGACTTCTTCGAATCTGTCTCCAGAGCTTTGGATGAGGGTAAGGTGCTCCACATAGCCTATCTGGACCTCTCCAAGGCCTTCGACACCATCCCCCACTCTGAAATCATAGATAAACGTACTAAGCTGGGCATTAATCCCTAGTCACTCGATGGGTTGCCAAACGGCTTACTGACAGAACCCACACTGTAAAAGTAGCCGAATCAAAATCCAGCTCCAGACAAGTGGAGTTCCTCAGGGTTCAGTCTTGGGACTACTCTTGTTTGGCATCTACTTCTCTGAAGTACAGGCCAACACTAAGGGACTCTGGCTAACAAAGTTCACAGATGACTGCATACTGGGAGCCATTACTGAATCCCCAAATGATATGGATGTTCTACAAAAGGGCCTTACAGAAACAGATGCTTGGTGCCAGAGCCATGGGCTCAAGATCAAAGCCGAGAAATGTATAGTTATCCCCTTTGGGAAAAAACATGTACTCGTGAATTACCACATAGATGGCAGTACACTAAACATCTAAAGTGTAATAAGAAACTTAGGGACACAGGTGGACAGTGGTCTCACCTTCGATAACCACATCACAACAGTCAGGAAATCCTTCTATGCGGCACACCTCATCACCAAGGGCTTTTTATCCAGAAAAAAATAGGAGGTCAATGTCCAACTGTACACATCCCGCATTAGACCTTTGGTATGTACCTCTCAAGACATCTGCAACAATTGTAAAAGCCGCAGAAATTTCTCACTAAAAGAATCACAGGCCTAAAGCAGATGCCCTATGCTGACCATCTAAAAAAAACTCCAGCTATACTCTGTCACATATTGTCTACTCAGAGGCGATGTCTGCTTAACATACATGGCCTTGTCAAACCCAGAGCTGTTGAACATGCTACTAGACACAGTCCATTCTTAAATATTAGCATAGCCTACAGGATGAGATATTTTGATTTAATTTTTGATCATTACATAAACCAATGCACAGAAAGTTTCAAATCTCATGTTATTCTGTTAGACTAAAGAAGCCTGCATCTAGACTGAGACCCCACATATAAATAACAATCTAATCTCAAAGCTAAACAATTTTCATGTTGTCAGCAAAGACCATCAAGGCACATTACAGAATTAATGAACAGCTTTGCATTATGTACAGTGTATGTGCTTTTCCTGAAAACAATTTTAGAATAAGGCTCTCTGAAAGTTTCTCTTCAGTGTTACAAAATAAAACAGACCAAAAAAACAAAGCCTTTTAGAAAGAGGTATATGTCTGTGTGTGTGTGTTGTTGTTTGTCTTTCGGCTTTTCCCGGTTAGAGGTCGCCACAGCAGAACTCCGGTCCACTAATGATTGGCAGTAGATTTTCACAAAGGCCGAAGTGCCAGCTCAACGTCCAACCTTCAAATGTGTATATATTTTTTTTTTAAATAAAGAATAACGTTATACTTGGGTGTCACTCTAGTTAGGCCAATGCACTCCTGCACTGCCAGCCATTTTTCTGTAACTTGGTTCTTGTTCACTCCTACAACAAGTAGTGGCCATTTTTCACATCGGATAAATGGGTCTATATTAATGTGTGTCATGACCTCAAACAGTTACCAGTGATTCAAATAAAGTGGTCTATTTAACAGAGGAATACTAAAGCAATAAGCATTTTTAAATTTAGC